>NC_000071.6:101710835-102010835 GCF_000001635.26 Mus musculus
TGAATGCTTGGCCCCTAGTTGGTGGAACTGTTTGGGAAGGATAAGGAGGTGTGGTCTTGTTGGATGAGGCATGTCACTCAGGGTGGGTTTTGAGGTTTCAAAAGGCCCCTGCCATGTCAGGCCCAGGTGCTCTCTCTCTCTCTCTCTCTCTCTCTCTCTCTCTCTCTCTCTCTCTCTCTCTCCCTCTCTCCCTCTCTCCCTCTCTCCCTCTCTCCCTCTCTCCCTCTCTCCCTCTCTCCCTCTCTCCCTCTCTCCCTCTCTCCCTCTCTCCCTCTCTCCCTCTCTCCCTCTCCCTTCAACTTGAGGGTCAGATGTCAGCTCTCAGGTAATGTTCTACATGCCTGCCTGCCTGCCTGCCTGTCTGCCGCCATGCTTTCCCACCATGATGGTCGCAGATTCTCCTCTCTGGAACTGTAAGCAAGCCTCCCACTTATTGCTTTCTTTTATAAGTTGTCTTGGTCATGGGTCTCTCATTTATGGCAAAGTAACAGTAAGATGATGATGATGATGATGATGATGATGACAGCGATGACGATGATAACAATGAAGAAGAATACTTTAACCCACTCGGAATTTTCTTTTCTTCTTTCTTGTATGTGGTGTGTGTGTGTGTGTGTGTGTGTGTGTGTGTGTGTGTGTGTGTGTGTGTGTGATGTGTACATATATGTGTTCATCTATGTGTGCACATGAGGAGGCTAGAGGTTGATATTAGAATCTTCAAAGATTACTCTTCCCTTCGGTTTTTGAGACTAGGTCTCTCACTGAACCTGGAGCTTGCCCTTCCTGCCGAGCTCCCAGGATCTACCTGTCTCTGTCCCTTCTCCATGCTACACCCACCCTCCAACACTACCTGAGCCGGGGACGTGCACCACCGTGTCCAGCCTTTATATGGATGCTAGAGATCTGAGTCCAGGTCCTCAGTCTTGCATGGCAACCACTTTACCCCCGTAACCATCCTCCCATGCCCATGGGTAACCATCCTCCCATGCCCTTGCCCCCATTTTAGTTTTAGGGGTGGGGCCTTGATAACCTGGGCTGTTCTGGAACTGCCTATGTTGCTCAGGCTGGCCTTGAACTCATGGCAGTCCTTCTATTTCAGCATCCTGAGTGCTGGAATTACAGCCATGAGGCTCCATGCCTGGCTTGGGGTTTATTTAATTTATGCAGACTATTTTTTTCCAAAGTTGCAAATTTTTTCTACTACACCCTGCCCTCTTCCCTTGTACTCGATGTCATTGCTTTCGTGCATACCAAACCCGTTTACTTTACCTAGTTTCTGTCTCTGGCCTATTTACTGGGTTGGAATTTGAGTTGTAGTAAAATTTTAAGGACAGGGTGAGTAAAACATCAACTTAAGTAGCGATAACGGTTCTTCAGACCAGACATTGGCTCCATCAGACTTATGCAGAAGTGGACCCAAGACAGAACAGGCAACCAGACAAGGAAAATGCCTGAACTCGGGTGGCCCCAAGGCTCTGACCGGCAGGAACAGGATACCTATGGATGCCAGGGTCAGTTTCTCAGCTTCGTGTCGCCTTATTCACCCTGAATTCCAGAGGGACCGATTCCCCTGAGCCAATCTGTATCACAGGCTTCCCTAGTTCCAGCCGATACCACTTTTAAAAAGAGAAAAGAAATACTGAAGTCCACACTGAACACAGCTAGGCATGGTGTGAGGCAAGGAAGAATAATTAAGGCCAGGCACTCTGGATTCTTTTTTTGTTTGTTTGGGTTTTTTGTTTGTTTGTTTGTTTTTGAGACGGGGTTTCTCTGTGTAGCCCTGGCTGTCCTGGAACTCACTCTGTAGACCAGGCTGGCCTCGAACTCAGAAATCTGCTTGCCTCTGCCTCCCAAGTGCTGGGATTAAAGGCGGGTGCCACCACGCCCAGCCGGCACTCTGGTTTTTTAAGCTGAAAGCATTCTTCTACCAAATCATTCAATTTCTTCCATTGTATGCTTTAGCAATATTGCCCCTGCTACCAAGAGAGTTGTTGTTGTGTGTGTAAGTTTATCTGGCAGGTGCCTCATTACTACTATCTATAAGTCTTAGTATTAGCAGTATCTCTGGTGATTCTCTTGCGTTCTCATTGTTGCAAATAATAGGTGTGTTGCTTCTTCCCAGTCTTTTTTTTTTTTTTTAACATTTTATTGTGTTTTATTTACCAACATGTCTTCGGCTTTTAGAACCGTGCTTGATTTATTTAGGAGGTAAAACTTCTAGACCACTTTTAATGAATTAAAGTAATATTTAAAATTCTTGGTCTTTCTGGTTCTCAATATCTATATTACACACCATCATTACTATTATTTTTCTGTGTATGAGTGTTTTTTCTGCATGTATGTCTGTGCACCACTTGCATGCCTGGTACCTGTGGAGGCCAGTAGAGGGCCTCAGGTGCCCTGGAACTGAAGTTAGGGATGGGAATGCCCTGTAGATGCTGGGATTGAACTGTCACTTATAAATGTGCCTATTACAAAACAGATCTGAGCAAGGAGACAGACCCGGAGGGCTGACCCCTCCCTCCCTTTACACACCCTTGGCTTACAGACACCCCTATTGTTACCCGTTCCTTTGGTGTCCTTTCCACTGTTTTGTTTTGGCTTGGGTTCGGTTGGGTTTTCTTGTTATTCTTCCTGGTACACCTTTACCTCCTTTTACATGACATAGACAGGACTAAACCAGTTCCAAGTCCTAATCCAAGGCTGAGCAGCGGACCCAGCTGGGTGTTGTTGATGACCTGGTAGTGCATGATCGTCACCGTTGCTGCCCATGAAAATAATTTGTCAGAGAATGGGATCTAAAAAGTGAGAGCAAATTCCCGATACAGCAAGGGGTGGGTTTCTACCTGTGTGGTCCTGAGCACCTGCAGCAGCGGAGCTAGCAGAGCCTCGAGAGTCTGTCATCCATGACAAAGGGTCCCCCACAACAGCAGCTTTGTACACATTCAGCCCCTCACTGATATTTGCTTCCAGGAGTCTTACAGAAGGAAGTGACCTGACCCTAAGACAAGGTTGTGCTTTACAGTGATGTCACCTCACTCACTCACCCTTAAAAATGGGACAAGAAGGTATTTATTCTATATATTGACCGCTTAAAAATGTCTTGTCAGTTAGAAAGCATTCTGGAAAAATAAATTAGCTTTGAATTATGTTTGCACTGGTATTAAATAAATGTGGGCTGGGTGTGGTGGTGCACACCTTTAATCCCAGCACTCGGGAGGCAGAGGCAGGCAGATTTCTGAGTTTGAGGCCAGCCTGGTCTACAAAGTGAGTTCCAGGACAACCAGGGCTATACAGGTCTCGAAAAAAAAAAATGTGGTTTGTTTGTTTGGTTTTTTTTCAAAGTTTGTTTTACCTTTCTAGCTAAAATTTTCAGTTTGTCTTTGCTTGTCCCACTGAGAGTAAAATCAATCCTGTGATTCTTGGGGTGCACAAGATAGGGACCGACAGGTGGTAGTTGGGAATGCAGATGCAGAAAACTGGTCATGGCTGGTCAGCCCCTGTGGTCTGCCTGGGAATGGCCTCCATGGGGTCACAGGGTAAAGAATTAGAGGGGAGTGGCCTTGTTGGAGGAGGTGTGTCACTGGGGATGGGCTTTGAGGCTCCCACAGCCCATGCCAGGACTAGTGTCTCTATCTCTCTGCCTGTGGATCAGTATGTAAGTGCACAGTTACTACCCCAATGCCACTTGGCTTTCCACTGCAATGATAATAGATAAATCACAAGATCCCAGTTAAATGCTTTCTTCTCTAAGAGTTGTCTTGGTCATGATGTCTCCTCGCTCGCTAGAATAGTAACTGAGATACTGTTAAAGCAGGATAACAGGGCTGGAGAGAGGGTTCACAGGGAAAAGGCGCTTTCAAGGCCAAAGCCCCGAGCTCTGCCTCTGGATTCATGTGATGGAAGGAGAGAGCCAACCACGTCTCTCTCTCTCTCTCTCTCTCCCTCTCTCTCTCTCTCGCTCTCTCTCTCTCTCTCTCTCTCTCTCTCTTTCTCTCATACTCCCAGCCCTAAGATTCCTGACATTCTCAGAGGGCAAAGACCTGACTAAAAAGAGCATCTGCAGTGCGACTTTCCAGTGCTAAGTCAAAGCTAGGTTCATTACTTTCATTTGTTTTGTGGGGGAGGGGCTGTTGGCAGGTAGAGGGCAGAGGGTAGCTTTCAGAGAGTTGGTTCTCTCCTACCACATAGGCCCTGGGTATTGAACTCAGGCAGCTCAGCTTAGCAGCAAGCACCTTCATTTAATGAGCCATCTCAATAGCCCAGGGACAGTTTGTGGGGACCAAACAGTATCTCAGTGAGTAGAAATATCCTACACTCCTTCACTTGAGTTGTAGATTTCCAATGATTAATTTTAAGAAATGATATGGAAGCCGGGCGGTGGTGGCGCACACCTTTAATCCCAGCACTTGGGAGGCAGAGGCAGGAGGATTTCTGAGTTCGAGGCCAGCCTGGTCTACAGAGTGAGTTCCAGGACAGTCAGGACTATACAGAGAAACCCTGTCTTGAAAAACCAAAAAAGAAAAAAGAAAGAAAGAAAGAAAGAAAGAAAGAAAGAAAGAAAGAAAGAAAGGATATGGAATGTACCCCAGCTGGAGCTAATAAGAGAAAACGGGACCTGCCAATGCTCTGATGATTGAGATAACTTAATGAAAAATAATGCAGCCAACATTCCCACCATGTTAACTATGGGCGGAGTCCCTGCTCCCTACTAGACTCTCCAATTACCATAGGATCTACAATGTACATACGTGTTTACTGAGAGGCATAAAGCAAAAAGAACATTCTTGAAGAGTGTCAGGACTTCTCTCAGCAGAAAGGACATCCTCGGCCAGTGGCTGTCCATCTAGACAGAATAGCAGACTCCTCGCGCTGGAAACAGAAACTCACGGGAACTTGAGTTACAAGTAAGCGGTTGGAATCTCAGCTCAGTATTTACTGCCCCTTCTTGGGCAAATCATTTAACCTCCTGAGCCTGAGACACTTTTAAAAAGGAGCACAACAAGGTTCTCTACCCAGAGGGATGTGGGACATCTCAGGAGGAGGAGGCAAGGGGCTCAGCAACCTGCCCTGGCCCCGTTAGTGTGTGCCGCCATTACAAGTAGAATATTTTCATGGTAAATTGTTTCAAAGTTTAAATTCCTTATGTTCATGTT
Source organism: Mus musculus (assembly GCF_000001635.26). Classification (NCBI taxonomy): domain Eukaryota; kingdom Metazoa; phylum Chordata; class Mammalia; order Rodentia; family Muridae; genus Mus; species Mus musculus. Next base: position 101,715,992 of record NC_000071.6, read on the forward strand.
ATTTTTCGAAAAGCTTACCTGCTACTAAAGTTAAAGTCCATTCTCTTAGTGAAAATAAATGGTTCCATTCAACTGACAGAGCTTCCCAGTAACAGGCGTAAATGTTAACCCGTGTGCCCTGAAAAGGGCACAGGGGAGTCGAGGTCTAATATTGTGTAGGGCTGAGAACTCAAACCGAAGCCCCAATCTCAGGATTCCAGGTCACAGTAGTCCACCAGGATTCCAGGTCAAGGCCACAGCCGCCTACACAGCCACCTATCACGACTCCAGGTCAAGACTACAGCCACTCACCAGGAATCCAGGTCAAGGCCACAGCAGCCCACTATAGGTTGAGGCTCAAAAATGATAACCAGTGCTCCATCGTGCTAAAAGCTCTTAGAGCCAATTTCCAAATTCCAGTCTCTCTGACATCACCTTGGCATGGCAAGAAAGGGTTCTCCTTCAAACTTCCCAGATGTCCCCAGTCAGATGAGTCCATGGAGATTCACAGTCACTTTCAGCTCTCTCACTGAAATTCCCTGAGTCCAGAGACTCTGGGCTCATGCACAGTAACACTCAAGCTTGCCAACATACCTGGACGGCGTCCTCTATGACATCCATACAGAGTCACTTTTAACCTGTCATTTCATAGGCATAATGGACTCTGTCTTGGTTATCTGTGTCTTCTCTGAGCCCACCGAGTTCCCTTAAAAATCGTTTACTATTTCCCTAAAAACTGTTTATGACCCTGATCTTCTGTTCCCCTATAGGAAAAGGCAGGTGTGAACTAGTGAGGCTCATTGATTCAGGGAGCTGTTCTACTTCCAAGATACCGCCATGCTGGGATATTTCTCCCTTTGCACATTAGAGGACCTGTATTAAATCCTCTTTAACTTCGCCTACTGTCCATTCACTTCAACCAACTTTCAGAGGAACAAGGACAAATGTCCCTTTATCTCTACACTGTATAAAAACGGCAAAATATTATAAGGAAGACACCTATGCCATATATGGTGGTGCATACCTGTAATCCTAGCACCTGGCTGAAGCAGGAGGCCAGTAAGCCTGGTGCCACCCTAAGCTGCTACATACTGTATCTCAGGCCAGCCTGGGGGATAGGGTGAAACGCTCACGGAAAAAAGGGAAAAGCAGAGAAATGGACTCTGTCTACGTTGATGAATATCAAATCATGTGCCTCGAAACACGATTATCCCAAAGTGTTAGTAACCATTACACATAAAAGGGTTTTACACATAAATTTGAAAATGTTAACTTGATATTAATTAGATTATTTATGTTATAAGGCTTTTCAGAGCTTTGCACCAATATTATATTATTGGTGAGTTCAAGGGAGAGTCCAACTTCCTAAAAAAATAAAATTGCCCATAGGTAGACATGGTGGTTGACATATATCATTTTAGCAACTGAAGAGGCAGAGGCAAGAAGATCACCATGAATTCAAGGCCAGCCAGAAATACGAAGTGAGTGAGAGCCAGTATTTGGTTATGAGGAAAATTTACCAAGCTAGCAAACGTGACGCGTTTAATTCCATGCAGGACTCACAGTAAACACAACAAAACTGCTGTTATTGTGCTTACGTTGTTGTTGTTAAGGTAGGAGGGCCACATTGACATCTCCACAATCTAGGGCAGATAGCGGGTGTGTCAACATCAGGATCATCTCTAGGATAAAGGTTGCATAAAGCCACGAACCTTAAGCTAGCCCTGCAATCTGGAGACCTAAGGCCATCGGTCTGAGACCAGGGAGTTTCTGACCACAGTCTATCAATGAACCTTACTTGGATTTTGTATTTAGAGACTGTAATTCAAACTTGAGGAAAAATGCTTGCCAGGAATGTTTTGTAACTCCTGAACTTTTCAGCAAGGAGATAGGCTGGTCTTCTAATATTTGTTGTAGTTTAACGAGGCATGCAAGAGATGTAGATAAGGCCTTCCAAATGAGAATTAGCCTCTCATGGTCTAGGCTGTCCCAGAGAAGGGTAGATGAAGGAAGAGAGCACACACACACAGACATACCTACACACACAGAGACACACATACAGGCACATACAGAGACACACACTCACACACATACATACACAGACACACACATACGTACATACACAGAGACACACAAAGAGACACACCTACACACACAGAGACACACACAGAGACACACATACATACACAGACACACTCAGAGACACACACAGAGATACACATACGTGAACACACATACATACATACACACACAGACACACACACACATACAGATACATACAGAGACACACACAAAAACACACAGAGACACATACAAAGATACACAGAGACACAAAATCACAAAAGGTAAATACATTTCTTCACTTAGTAGGGATTACAGGGTCCCTGAAAACAGGTGACATCATCTTTGCAGTCCTGACCCCAACACTTGCTGGTAGTGTTTTCCCTCAGGGCTCACCCACAGAATGGACTGTTAAACCTGTAATTTTCATGTGCATGGCTGCATTTGAAATATTTTCCTCATATGTGTGTGGCCACTTGTATTTATCTTTCTGTAAACTCTACAGCTCTGAACTCTTTGGGTCTCCTGTGTAAGCTGCTCTGATCTCATAAATCAAAACGGCATTACCGTGAGCAAAACAAATCATGCCCAAGTCCATGGTCCCTTGTCCTTCTGAGCTTAAAAAGAACCAGCGGACCTCATGCCCTTTTCTCCACTTGAGTCTGTTTCCTGGCCCATCCTCATGACAGGAAGCAACTGGCAAACCAACCAGTCCTGTTCAGTCCCCTGCTTGAAGAAACAGGAGACTCCGTCCCCACTCTTAATGGTTCATTATTATCTGCCATTCTTTTATCTTGGATAGTGACAAACAGATTGATTTTAAAATGCTATTTTTTCCTCACATGTCAACACAGAGAAATATCATAAGGACTCGAAAATGTCTTTCACACTATTATGCTATGTTTGAAACCAAATACAGCTTTTCAGTATGCTGTAAACATTGAACCTGTCAGTGATGTTTAAATATTAATTTGATTTACAATTTTCACATTTAAGCTAGGTAGTGGTAGCAAATGCCTTTAATCCCAGCACTCAGAAGGCAGAGGCAGGTAAATCTCTGCATTTGCGGCTAGCCTGGTCTATAAAGTGAGTTCCAGAACACCCAGAGCTACACAGAGAAACTCTGTCTCAAAACACACAAACAAACATGCACACACACACATATATACACATATACATATATACATGCATATATGTACACATATATGCACACATATACACATATGTTCATGGGTTTATATATTCACCTTTCAAAACATTATGTATTTGGTAAACACAATATATTTATAGAAGATTTAAATTTTTAATTCATTTTCCCATTGTGCTTATTGCATTGCACCCCAAAATTAGCACTTAATGTTGTTTTATGAAGAGAAATGAGCCATTTACCCATGAGTAGATGCTGGCATCTCTACTACAGAGCAGAAGCCTCTGGTCTCCACTGACATGGAATTGCCTTATCCACTGCAAACCTTCTACCCTGTGTATAATACGTAACTATATGTGCTACAATGGATCTTTCCTGACAGTCACATATTTTCTCCTGTTTTTAGTCCTAATTTGGGGGGAAATCAGGAAGGGCCCTCTCATCCAGACTCTCCCTGGAGGCTCTCACCCAACAGGAGGAACATAGACATTAACAAAGATCCGCCAAACACTAAGTGTACCAGTTCCCATAGGTACTGCATATCCCCCATTCCTGACCATGGAAATCCACCCAGGCCAATGTGAGGGCCCAATAGCCAGAACATAAAAGTTGATATACATTACTATCTGGTTCCAGAATCAGCCTAATTCTCATTTACTATGTTGAAAGCAATGCCGGGAGACTTCTGGTGAAAGGAAAGGGAAGAAAGGTGTGTTGGTTATTTTTATGTGATGACTTACCCAGGACCTAGCACTCAGATATATTGTCAAATAGTATATACGTTTTCATTTTTAAAATGTAATTTTGAGTCTTCTCCCACCCCACCCCCTGAGGTATAACAGAAAATGACCTTAATTTTAGCATATGTGTTATATGCAAAGGTGCTGGTTATTTATTTGTTTGTTCCTTATGTGTGTCTATGTATGTGTGTGCACACACATGTTGCACCTCTCCTGTGGATGTCAGAGGACAACTGGAGGAGTCTTTTCTTTCCTACCATTAGGGTCCTGGGGATCAAACTCAGGCTATCAGGCATGTTGACAAATGTTTTAGCCACTTGACTATCATATCAGCCTGCCACCTTCCTTTTTGAGACGTGGTCCCTCCCTCAACCTGGAGCTTGGCTTTTGACTGTACTGTTGGGCCATTGAGCTCCCTACCTGGCCTCTGCCTGTCTCCTCTCTGCATCACCAGGGTTACAGACACAGGCTCTGCCCTTTTTTTGCGCAGGCGCTAGGGATCTGAATACAAATCTTTATCCTTTTGGGGCAGCTACTTTACCTATTGATCATCACCCAGACCGACTGCTAAGAAGGTGGTGTTTTGTTTTTGTAAATTCTTTTTAACTTTGCATAAAAATAAAAAAGTGGTCCCTGTCGGGGGCTGTAGGAAATCCACGAAGATCAGCAGGGATGAGAGAGCCAGTCCCTGAGAGGACTGAAAAAGGAGGTCTGTCCTCAGACAAAATCCTCAGATGTTCCCCACGCAGGGCACAGTGATTGAGCACTCAGAGATGCAACCTGAGATGCCTCTGACCCCGCCCCTAGGGCTTTAGCCCACTGCTGTCTAGGATAAAAGGGAGAAAGCACAGAAGTTCACAGCACTGATTGATCCTCCAGTAGCCTTGCCGGCCATGGTGCCACATTTAGGGAACATGTCCTGGTATGGGTCAGTTCTCAGGACCTCTCATGGGCACAGACCTCCTTGAGACACTGTTTGCAAGATTCATGGATGCAGTAGAGGCAGCTGCACAGGTGCTCCTCACAGCAATCAAGAGGCCCGGGCTCCCTGGGCTCTGCTGTTTCTTAAGTCTGGCAATTCTGGGGTGAAGATTGGAATGCCTTCCTGTGGGCTGTGGTGCTGGGACTGGGAACCACGCCTCTAGGGCCTGAGGCCCCGCCTCTTAATAATCACAGCACCACCTCCCCAACCCCCAACCAACCCCACTATCCGTCTAGTCACTGTGGTTGTTTGTGCTGGATATAGTATGGAACTGAAGCATCGGCGCCAGCAGCATGAAGACAGGAAGAAGTAGGCAGCTCTTATGGCCATAGAGTCAGGAGGCCGCAGCGCTTCTATTGAGGTGTTGAGCTGTCAGCATCCCTGCACCCTGCTCCACACAGAGAATGTGAGGCCAGCAGATCTGACTGCTGAGTCCATCTATTTGTCTCAGCCTGGCCAGCTCCCTCCTCCATCCCGGAAGGTGAAGGTACCTTTAACATTTAAAACAGCATACCCAGGGCAGGCAACTTACTCTCCCTAAAGCAGGTGGACCTCATTGAATCCGTTGGAAGGACTTAATAGAAACAGATGGAGTTCCAAAGAAGAAAGACTCTGCTCATAGGCTGCTCTTGAATTGGGACCGGGTCATCAAATCTGCCCTGGCAGATTTTAGAACTGCCAGTCTCTGTCACAACTGCATGAATGATGCCTTTAATCTCCTCCCACCCCCTCCTCACACACAAATGCATACATGTATACAAATATATGTATGTATACGTTCACACATATAAACCCACACTCTATTGGCTCTACTTCTCTTAAGAACTCTAAGGGGTAGGGCAGGGCGGGGCGGGGCGGGGGCGTGCCATGTGGAAGTGGTAGCCATGTGTAAGAAGGTAAAAAATGGGTCCTTGAAAGTATGGCTGGATAAGCAGCTGCTGTATCTTTATAAAGTGGGCACCACCCAGACATCAGCCCAGCTCCAGGAGCCTCTGGCTGAGTCTATCTATACTCAGGCCTAATCCCTTATCTACAACACAGCCTGCATAGAGAGGGCTTTGGGTATCCCACTTTAAAAAGCACCCAGGTATCTCCCAACTTACTTGCCTTTGTTTCCTGAAATTTACTGAAGTCAGCCTCTGGCTCTCTCCCCTAAAAGGTAAATAAATCCGTTTGCAGGTAGGACAGAAAACACAGCAAGAGAGAGAGAGAGAGAGAGAGAGAGAGAGAGAGAGAGAGAGAACGAACATAGGAAGTTTAGCACCAAAATGGCGCTCCAGAAGATTCTGAAAGTGGGGCACAGAGCTGCCTATGCTGTGACCCTCTGACACAGCCTCACTTTGGTTGGATACATAACACATTATATTTTGTTCATGGCCTCTTAGAGATTCATTTTTTCACAAGTAACAATTTTGGAACTGGGCCTTGAGGGCAGACTTGTTTGTCTGCAGAGCTTGCCCCACTCCCACCCCCACCCCCTGCCCACGGGGCAGGAATGCTCTTGAAGATTGACTAGACCAGGGTTCACCAAGGTTGCCTGACCTGGCCAGGACTTATAAGAGAATGAAGAATTATTTTCACAGATGGCAAGAAGGTTTCGCAGCTGACACGGGCGCTCCTGTTGTAAGGAATAAATGATAACTAATTTGCCGGCCGGGTCTCCCCATAGTGCTTATGGGACTATCAGGTCACAGGTGAAACAGAAAGGGACTAGTACTGATAACCACGTGCAGATGCCAGGCACCATGCGTCATGACGATACTCTGAAGGTTGGCTAACACAGCAATGGTTGTGTTTGTCTTGTTTTGAAAAGATTATTTTTTTTTAATTTTAAAAATTTTTATTAAAAAATAGATCTTCTTGCAGAGTACATCCTGACCTTGGTTTCTCCTCCCTCCACGTCTCCCAGCTCGTCCATCCCCGCTCCTCCCCAGATCCAGGCCCCCTTGGTTCCTTTTCAGAAAGAATAGGCCTCTAAGAGACCACAGCCAAACAGGACGAAACAAACAAACACTAAGGCAAAAGGCCTCACATATGGAGGCTGGACAAGGCACTCAAGAGTCCCAAGAGTAGGCAAAGGAGTCAGAAATACAGAGCTCGTTGTCTTAGGAGTCCCACAAACACACCGAGCTAAAAGCATAGTAAAGAATTAGTAAATAATTACCCAGATAGATTCTTGTGAAACATACCGAGGACTTTTACAGTGTGTTTTATTTTCAACATTAAGATTTCAGAAAGGATTTCCTCATGGACAAACTGTCCCTGGCAGTGTGGCATAAACCACACTGGAAGGACATTAGAGAATGACATTTAGGGATTCAAAACTGAAGGAAAAGGAGTGCTGCTGAGTAGGGGCCCAGAGACAATCCAGCGCGAGTCCAAGTTTCTCCAAAAGATCAGGTTTGCAGCACCCAAGCAGGCAGGCAAGCAGAGAGCGCCGCGTCTGCGTTCTTACGTCACAGGTCCACGCACCTCATACAGAAGGGAGAACTTAACCTCTGCTGTCTTGGCGTCTCCTAGACAAAATGGAAACCATTCATTGTCTTAGAGACAGAATTGAACTTTAAAAATATCGTATACATAAGCATGTTCTGCCCGCGTGTATGTTTGTGCACCACTTGTGGATCTGGTGCCATAGAGACCGGAAGAGGGCACTGGATCCGCTGGAACTGGACTTAGAGATGGCTGTGAGCTTCGTGTGGTTGCTGGGAATTGAACCTGGAAGAGCAGCCAGTGATCTTAACTGATGAGCCTGCTCTCCAGCTCTACAATTTTTAAAAAGAGAAGAGATGTTTTGGGTTATGATTTCAATCCATCATGCCCGGGGAAGCATGGTAGGGTTCGCAGCGGGAGCCCGTGGTGAAATAGTTTATGTGGATACGGGATTGGGAACCAAGACAAATCAACATCAAATGCTGTTTCTTATTATATTATTATTATATTATATATTATCAAATGCTGTTTCTTATAATATTATATACCATCATAGATACTAAAACAGCAAATGAGGTCCGTCATTGGTGTACAGCCTGGCCTTCTTTGAAAGATTTGTTTTGTTATTTTTAATTATGTGTATCTATGTGTGTGTGTGTGGAGGGGGGGTGTGCACTTGTGGAGGGCAGAGGTGCCAGACACTCCTGAAGCTGCATTGTGAGGCCGTTGTGAGGCTCCTAACATGGGTGCTGGGAACTGAACTCGTTCTCGTTCTTAACTGTTGAGCCTTCTTTCTAGCTTGACTTCCCCTTTCAACTCTTCTGTTCTCCTTGCTTTTCTTTTTCTTTTTCCTTTCCTTCCTTCCTTCTCTTTGTGTGTACTCTGTGCATGTGGAGGTCACGTGACAACTTATGGAGGAGGCTTTATCCTTCTGCAATGCGGACCCCGGGGATTGAACTCAGATCCTTAGGCTAGGCAGCCAACAGCGAGTTCTGATCCCAGAGACTGACCTCGTGTCCTTAGGCAGAGAGCACCTTTATGAAAGTATTTCAGGGAGGCATGACCTGTTTTCGTTTTTAATCTGGTAACTACTCTGCTGTAGAGAGCTGAGCAAGTACCTTCCCAAGGTCCCTCACCTGGAGTGAGGTTTAAAGAAGATGGTTAATATTTGCCCAGAAAAACAAGCGCAGTGCAAGCCTCCAGCCGTGAAACCTAAGAATGCATCGTGGAAGCATCCTGGAGATGGAGAGAAGATGGCTTCACACAAGCCATCAGGCCTGTGTGTTCGTCCTTTAACGGAGCATTGCTCTCTAAGATCGTTCTTAGCATATTCCCTACCCAAGCTTGTATGGGGAAATGAATTTTAAAAGATTTTAAGTTTCATTGTATTTTCAACTTAGCATACATTCAGGTGATCTAACTAGGTACTGATTTTAATTTTGAATAGTGATTTTAAATGTGTGTGTGTGTGCGCGCGTGTGTGTTTGTGTGTGTGCTTGTGTGTGTGCGCGCGCGTGTGTGCGTGCATGCACGTGCAGAGGTCAGACGACAACTTTGAGGAGGTGATTCCCACATCTCACGTTTATGTGGCAATTGGGCTTGGCTCGCCAGACTTGCCCAGCAAGCACCTTAACCCAGTGAGCGCTTTTGCTGGCCCTGAATGATTTTAGCAATGATTTCTAGGGCAGAGGGTGTGACTTAGTGGTCGAACCACTTACCTACCGTGCGTTGAATCCTCAGTGCTACAGAAAAAAAGGGGGAAGAGGAGGACTGCAATTATAATGTGATATATTTTCAATTAGAGTAATCTGAAAAAGACTAAACAAAGCTAAGGAATCAGTGAGAAGATTAGCCCTGTGGTGGTTAACTGTTCTCCTTGCTGTTAAAATGGTGGCTGCATGGCCTCACACACGCATACAGACCAAAATTTAAAATTATTATTCAAAGTGAAAATCGGTACTTAGTCATATCACATGTGTATACTAAAATGCAAATATAATGAAAATCTTAAAAACCTTTGCCACAACCCACGGAATCGTGCAACGGAGATCATGAAATCCAATCAAGGCAAGGACTTAGGGTGGTAACCACAGCCCACTTCAGGCTGTGGTGAATGTACAGAGGACTCACGCACAGCTGAGGCTTCGTGTGGGGAGGACTCACGCCTGAGGTCGCACGTGTGTGGAACAGACTCACAGTTGTACTTGTGTGGGGAGGGCTCACGGGTCTGGGGAGGACCCATAGATGAGGAGACTGCCTGTGTTGGGAGAGGACTCACAGTTGAGTTCGCACCTGTGGGGTAGGAGTCACAACTGAGACTGCGCATCTGTGGAGAAGAGGGCATGTGGACTTCCTGTCCTTCCTGTTATTGTGCCATGAACCAAAACTGATATTAAAAAAAAAAAATAAGTCTCCACAGGTGATTCCTCCTTTAAGAAATCTTTTGTGGAAAACTATAGGAGAGGAAAGCCTGGAAGGAGTCCGTCAAGTTAGTTTTAGTGACTCGAGTCATGTGACCAGTCTTGCTTGATCTCCACGCCTACTCACTTCCCCGAACCTCACCCCGTGCATAATTGGAAAGCAAATCTGGTTTCTTATCAAACCATGCATCGGGTCATGTTCCTTTCAAGGATCTGGAAGGATTAGGCTCCAGCATCAGCCAGGAACTCACTGTAGCAGGCCTTCCACGACCACCCCATCCCCTCCACTGTGCAGTAACAGCCAGAAATGGAATTTCACCGTGGCTGCTGTACTGTGCACTTAGAGTCCCTCACTTAGGAGAGACTTGAAACAGGGATAGAGTTGGGGTGTAGCCTAAGCTACATATCTCTCACATACAGTAAAAAAGTACTTTTCATACTCAATTATCCAAGCTAAACATATCAGCTAGTTTGATACAAATTACTTTATTGGTTTTGCCTTCCTGTGTCTGAACATTTGGAGATCATTTTCCCATAAATCCACAGTACCTCCAGTCTCTCCAAATTGGACTTATCCGCATCCTCCTAACAAAATGTTTTGTAAACCTTGAGAACCAACATGACTCTGTATTGACACAATAAATAACTTTCAGCAACAGGAGATACAAAGCACACCAAAGGGAGGTGCAAAGCTCTGAGAAGTAAGGCCCACACTTTCAGCGTGCTCTCTCCTGAGTGCCAGGACATCTTCAGGGCAGGGCTCACAGGCCCTAGTCTAGCAAGCAATGACGAAGGACAGCTTGAGCAGCCGCCCAGGAATGCTGAAGCCAGTGACCTGAGCTTGCTGGAGACTGGCTAAGCAGCTCCACACCATACGCTCAGGCATGCTGACAATGTCCCTTAGCAAACAAAGGCGGGCTAGAGTATTTGTGATAAATATTATTGGAGGTCATATTGCAAAAGACATATTTAAACATGGTAATGTTTATCACCGCCACCACCACCACCAAGACTGTACTAAAACTATATGTATATTTTACATATATGTAATATATATTATATGTTATGTGTTTTATGTTATATACTGCATATGTAAATATGCATATATATATATGGAAATGAGTGAAAAGCACAAGAAAGCTCAACACTGTTCAGGAGCCTGGAGGCAGATGGGTGAATAATGACCTTGGAACAGAGATGTTGAAACTGAACTCTTGTAGAAGAAAAGCCCATTTGAAAACGTTTCACTACCACTAAGCACCAACACCTCTCCTGCCTTCTACCGGATGAATAGTTGGGAGCTCCAAGCATATCTACCGGTGAGATCAGGAATATGGTTAAAAACGGGAGCACTAGCCGGGTGTGGTGGCGCACGCCTTTAATCCCAGCACTCGGGAGGCAGAGGCAGGTGGATTTCTGAGTTCGAGGCTAGCTTGGTCTACAAAGTGAGTTCCACGACAGCCAGGGCTATACAGAGAAACCCTGTCTCAGAAAAAAACAAACAAAAAACAAACAAACAAACAAAAAAACAAAAACGGGAGCACTGATTTATATATAGCCCCTGCTGTAGTCAGGGGCTGGGTCTTTGTAGTTATTGATCATCTCGGGTAAGAGTGGGTGCCACAACTTCCTGTGTTCTGTGTGGTACAGAGGCAGCAGCCACCATATGTGAGGGTAAACAGGTTGTGTTTCAGAGAATAGAGACTTTCTGTTGGGGACAAAAGCCACGAAGAAACGAAGTACTGTCTAATTACTATTAGAGCCACAGCCATTAGAATCCTCTCACCGGGGTTTTCTGCACACCCCTTTCTCCTTCTAAGGGTCCATTGCTTCAAAGAGGGAGGAGCCGGAGCCAAGGGCCAGGCGCAATGTTCCAAGGCCAGCTCCTTATAGCCTACCGTCCAGGCATCAGCTCCCTTCTCTGAAAGCATCACAGCCTCCCAGATACCATCATTCCTGAGAAACAGGTGTTCCAAATGCGGGCTTGTGGGGTCTCAGACTCAAACTTGGGGTAAAGTACAGAAGTGAAAGCCACCGTGAGAGTCTCTGCCCTCCAAGTCCAGTCTTCATGTCCATGTCTACATCGAGTCGGCTTCCGGAGCAGGGGAGGCCGACTGAGCACGGCAGAACCCCAGAGAACTCCTCTTGGGGGAAAAAAATGACAGCGTCAGTGTAGTGAACGATACTGATACTCAGGTCTCCATGTGATCAGGACTTCATGACAAAGTCTACCAGTGAGGGAGGCTGACATGGTACGAGGCTACCCCAGAGCTTTTCAGTGGGGCTGGTGATCTATAAGATAGAGAAAGTACCCAAGGAGCTAAAGGGATCTGCAACCCTATAGGTGGAACAACATTGTGAACTAACCAGTACCCCGGAGCTCTGGACTCTAGCTGCATATGTATCAAAAGATGGCCTAGTCACTAGAAAGAGAGGCCCATTGGACACACAAACTTTATGTGCCCCAGTACAGGGGAACGCCAGGGCCAAAAAAATGAATGGGTGGGTAGGGAAGTGGCGGGGGGGAGGGTATGGGGGACTTTTGGGATAGCATTGGAAATGTAATTGAGGAAAATACGTAATAAAAAAATATTAAAAAAAGAAAGAAAGAAAGAAAGAAAGCAGGCTGAGCAAGGCATGGTGGCAAGCCAGGAAGCAGCACCCTCCATGGCCTCTGCATCAGCTCCTGCCTCCAGGTTCCTGCCCTGCTGGAGTTCCTGCCCTGGCTTCCTTCAGTGATGGACTATTACCTCAGAGTGTAGGCTGAAACAAATGCTTTCTTCCCCAGATTGCTTTGTTCATGTTTCATCTCAGCAACAGTAACCCTAACTAGGAAAATAAGCACCTGAAAGCCGGCTGTTAATAAATAGCCAGCCAAAGACCCGTAAAGTACAATTTAGTTTTGGAAGAAAATCAAAATACTGCTAAGAGCCGTGAGACCAATCAGCCTTAGGCTGCATTCACCTGGCACGCGGGAGCAACTGATCTATGGACTCCGCCTCCAGCACTAGCTAGGAATCCTGGAGATTGTTTTGAGGGGAGCCCAAAGACCCCAGAACCCCGACAGCCAGACTCCTAGCATTCTTGTTGAAGTTTTCCCTGTACATGGGAGGCCACATGTCTCAGTTCAGTCTTTTTGTGGAGCTGAGAGGGTAGACGATCCCTCCTGGGGAGCAAGTTCCTGCAACAGGATTTTCCACAGCAGTGGGAGCAGCTGGGGGCGCAGGGCAGAAGTAACACATTGCAGAGATAGCAGTTCACTAGACACCCCTAAATTCAACCTTTTTTTTTCCTCAGCAGAGTCAGCAGTATTCCACCATGACACCTGTATGGAATTGCTAATTTCATGTCATTGGCAATTTCGTGAGGGTGTAATAACAAGCTTCAAATGTTGCTGCAAGCAAGGTATTTAGTAAATTATGAATTTCACAGCAACCTTATGTGGTCTATAGTGTTGTGGGATAATTTTACAGATGTGAAGACCGGCTTGTAGAGATTGAGGAGCTTGCCCACAACCAGGTGTCTGGCAGGTAACAGAGCTAGAATCGGAAGCCTGGGCAGCTTTCTGGGGAAGCCCAGGTCCCAGGCCATTGGGTTGTAGGCCTTACCACAGTCACCTGCTCTCAGCCAGCCACTCACAAAGCTGGGCTTGTGAGGCCACATCTCCCCACCGCTTTCTTTCCCAATGCCTTCCTCTGTCTCTCCCCACCTGTGCCCTATTCCACACTGGCAATGATAACAGGCAGGTATAGAACTATGAGAACCTCTCCTGATGTCTGATGGATGGGCTGAGGTTGGAAAACAAAAATATCCTTAATGTTTAGGGCAGCATTGAAGATAAGCCAGTAGGGCTTAGTCTGTAAGGCAATAAATAGCATATATAAACATTTTCTTAGGAAGCAGTGATTGCACATGTGGATATGCATGCACGTGCATGCGTGTGTGTGTGTGTGTGTGTGTCTGTGCGCGTATTCTTGCATGTGGGGGTTTAATCATCCAAAATTTGAACTTCTTAATATTCAGTTTGAATTAAGTACCTAAAATACACTCCTGTGAAGAACATTCCAGAACCGAGAAGTCAGAAATTAGAGCATAAAAGGCAGGATAAATCAATTACGAGATGGGAATTGCTGTATTTAAACAAACAAACAAAAAGGAAGATAAAACTCAGGTATCTGAGCCACTTTAAAAAGTCGTTTTGCAAAGCAGACAAACAAATCTGGCGAGGCCAGTTATTCTGAAGGGGGTGAACTATTCTCTGTAAAGGAGTAAACCAGGAAGTTTTATGGGGGTGCACAAACATAGCTGTAAAGAGAAGGACACTACTAAGAGACTATAAAATGGAACTGGCACTCCAGCAGAGACTCTTCATGAGGATGGTTCAGGAATGCCAAACTGCGAGCCACAGAATCCTATGGCCGCACGCTACAGAGCTGTGACCAGATACCTTGGGACCCTTTGCCCAGGACTGCCTTTATTTGCATGGCTTTGATCTGTTTGACAGAGAGAAACGACAAGCACAGTGGCTCACATTAGCCTCTCATGCAGGATGGTACCTGGCAATCTGGGCCATAATCATTCACATGGCACTAACTGCATCCTGGGAGTCTCTTGCATAGAAACTCACCCTCTTAAAGAACTTCTCCCATTGGAACCACCCTCCCCAGACTGCCCAGCCTTTCCTAGAAGTGTTGCTCTCTCTGCTTGCTGCCTGACCCTGTACCCTCTCACAGTGTACTCAATAAACTATGCCCTGGTTCTGCCTTAGAGAATGGCCTTATTTACTATCTGTTATCTATCCGAAAAGCTCAATGGCCTTGGCTAAGATAAGATTGTTTACTGAACGTAAAGGTCTAAGAATTCTTAGTGTACTGGCTGGTTTGGTGTGTCAACTTGACCCAAGCTAGAGTTATCACAAAGAAAGGAGCATCCCTTGAGGAAATGCCCCTGTGGGATCCAGCTGTAAGGCATTTTCTCAATTAGTGAACAAGGGTGAGAGGGCCCAGGCCTGGTGCCATCCATGGGCTGGTTGGTAGTCCTGGTTTCTATAAGAAAGCAAGCTGAGCAAGCCAGGGGAAGCAAGCCAGTAAGTAACATCCCTCCATGGCCTCTGCATCAGCTCCTGCCTCCAAGTTCCTGCCCTGTGTGAGTCCCTGTCCTGACTTCCTTTGGTGTTGAACCAAAGTGGAAGCGGAAGCTGAGTAAACCCTTTCCTCCCCAACTTGCTTCTTGGTCATGATGTTTTGTGCAGGAATAGAAACCCTGACTAAGACACTTAGGATGGAGAAGCACTGAGTAGTCAGATTACTAAAAGACCCCTTATCCCAAGTAATTGTGAAGTGCTTTGTGCAAAGATGCCATGTTAATGAGAACCCTGTCATGGACAGATGAAATTAGTTATAGTGTGGTGTTAATACTGATAGGAGACTATCCTCTGGGCGTGCCTGAGGGAGCTACTAGATCTGGCTGAAGCTTGAAGACTTAGCCTAATTATGGGTGGCCCCCTTCTCAGGGCTAGGATGCTGAACCGGATGGAAATGAAGTAGTGAGCTGAGACCCAGCCTTCATCTCTCCCTGCTTTGTGGTAATGGATGCGGCGTGACCAGATGCCTCAGGCTGCTGTGGCCATGCCTTCTCCTCCATGAGGAACTGTACCCTCCAAGTGTGAGCCCCAGAGAAGACTCTTCCTTCCTTAACTTGCCTTCGTCAGGGAACAAGGAAAAGAACTGACAGGGTGTCTTCCTAACTTTTTCCTTACTTTTAATATGCACATAATCAAGCGTGAGCACTCTAGGCCATTCCCGCTGAATATTTTACCAGTTTTCAAAATACTACCTCTTGCTGGATGTGGTGTTCCATGCCTTTAATCCCAGCACCTGGGAGGCAGAGGCAGGTGGATCTATTGAGTTCCGAGGCAGCCTGGTCTATACAGGGAAACCTGTCTCAAGAAAATCAAAAAGTAGCCAGGCGTAGTGGTGCACACCTTTAATCCCAGCACTCGGGAGGCAGAGGCAGGCAGATTTCTGAGTTCGAGGCCAGCCTGGTCTACAAAGTGAGTTCCAGGTCAGCCAGGGCTACACAGAGAAACCCTGTCTCAAAGAAAAAAAAAGAAAAGAAAAAGAAAAGTAAAATAGAGCATTACTCCTCTATGAGATAAAGAGCAAACTCCTCCAAATATATATTCATACAAGTTAAAGGTTATCGGTGATATTCCTCTTCTACTGATCACTGTTGAATTTTACTCCCAGGAAGTATATTGAGATAAAGGATGGTTGCAAGTGATGTGTGCTTTCTAAGGACAGGAAGCTGTGTACTGTGTACCACAGTAGCCCCACTCTTCCAGTGGACCCTGCACGGATGCCCAAAATTGATTAAAACCAAGGCTTACATATCCATGCTGTGCCCTAAAGACCTGGTAGCATCGCCACGGAGTTCCGGAGCCATCTATTCCCCATGTTTTGTGACTGTGTGCCTTCTTAGGGGTACCTCCTGTTTGGGGAACATTATTAATTTAAAATAAAAAAGAGTTTCTTAAACAAAAGCCCTGCCAGCTCACAACTGTCACTCTGACACAAGGCCAAGTGATGGGTGGGTAGCATAGACAGGGTGGATAAAGAAACAATTTGTGCTTTAGGTTGGACACTGCCAAGTTTTACTGTGCCTCCGATAAGGAGGCAGAGCTTGAAACATATACACTGTGTTTTGTTGTTGTTGTTGTTGTTCTGTAATTCTTCCATTTAATGTTTTCAGATGGCTATTGACATAGGTAACTGAAACCCTGGAAAGCTACTCACAGATAAAGTGGGAGCCTTGTGTGTGTGAAGACTCTTTCTGCTCCTTTCTATGACCTTGGGAAAGTTATCCAGCCTCATCCTGGTTAGCTGTTCCTCTGCAAAGGGTGAGAATTATAGGAGTACCTAGCTGTTGAGGGTGTTTCGAGGGCTAGAGGAATGACAGGAAAAGGCACTGGTAAGAGGATAGTACAAATGACTGCAGCTGTTCATCTTCACAGCAGCATCCATAATGGACTCAGAGTAAATATTTGTTGTCTGAGTAGATGAGTGCCAGCCAGCTGGTTCTGTTTATTTCTCCCTTTGAACGTATTCGTGGGTACATATTCCATGTGGATCTGATCCTCAATAGACAGGCACATTTGTTGTTGTCTGGTGGTGGTGGTAGTAGTGTGTGTGTGTTCATGTGTCAGCATTGTGTGTGCCTGCATGCGTATATGTCTGCATGTGTGTGTCTGCAAGTATGTGCCTGCATGTGTGTATCTGCATGTGTATGCCTGCATGTGTGTATCTCTGCCTGTGACTGTGTGTGTGTGTTGTGTCTATGTCTCTGTGTGTCTCTGTGTCTGTCTGTCTGTGTGTGTCTGTGTGTGTTTGTGTCTGTGTCCGTGTCTGTGGGTGTGTGTGTGTGTTCATGTACCTGTGTGCATGGATGTGGAGAACAGAGGAGAACATCAGTTTTCCTGTTTTATCATTCTCTGCTTTATTTCTCTGAAGTCTTTCATTGAACATAAAGCTAGGCGAGTGGCCAGAAAACTCTAACAATCCTTCAATCTCTACCCTGAGCCTACAATGTTAAATTACAGGTATGCAAGCCACACCTAGCTGCTTAGATAGGTGCTGGGACTCAAACTCAGTTTTCTTCCTTCCTTCCTTTCTCTCTTTTTCTCTTTTAAAAGATTTATTTGTTTTATGTTTATGAGTGCACTATAGCTGTCTTCAGACACACACCAGAAGAGGGCATCAGATCCCATTACAGATGGTTGTGAGCCACCAGTGCTTGCTGGGAATTGAACTCAGGACCTTTAGAAGAGCAGCTTGTGCTCTTAACCTCTGAGCCATCTCTCCAGCCCCCAAACTCAGTTTTCTAATGAACCGTCTCTACAGCCCCTACAATGGATATTCTTTTTTTTTAATATTTTTATTACATATTTTCCTCAATTACATTTCCAATGCTATCCCAAAAGTCCCCCATACCCTCCCCCCCACTTCCCTACCCACCCATTCCCATTTTTTTGGCCCTGGCGTTCCCCTGTACTGGGGCATATACAGTTTGCATGTCCAATGGGCCTCTCTTTCCAGTGATGGCCGACTAGGCCATCTTTTGATACATATGCAGCTAGAGACAAGAGCTCCGGGGTACTGGTTAGTTCATATTGTTGTTTCACCTATAGGGTTGCAGATCCCTTTAGCTCCTTGGGTACTTTCTCTAGCTCCTCCATTGGGGGCCCTGTGATCCATCCAATAGCTGACTGAGAGCATCCACTTCTGTGATTGCTAGGCCCCAGCATAGTCTCACAAGAGACAGCTACATCTGGGTCCTTTCGATAAAATCTTGCTAGTGTATGCAATGGTGTCAGCGTTTGGAAGCTGATTATGGGTGGATCCCTGGATATGGCAGTTTCTAGATGGTCCATCCTTTCGTCTCAGCTCCAAACTTTGTCTCTGTAACTCCTTCCATGGGTGTTTTGTTCCCAATTCTAAGGAGGGGCATAGTGTCCACACTTCAGTCTTCATTCTTCTTGAGTTTCATGTGTTTAGCAAGATATTCTTTTTTAAAAATTGTTTTAGATTTATTGATTTTATTTACACCTGCATGTATGCATGTGCTCCACACTCCTGCCTAGTGTCCAGGGAGATAAAAAGTTGTCAGATTCCCCTGGGGCTAGAGCTGTGGAAAGCTGTGAGCCACCATGTGGCTGCTGGAAACCCAGCTCAGGTCCTCTGCGAGAGCAGCAGTTGCTCCTAACTGCTGAGCCATCTCTCCAACTCCCCAATGGGTATTCTTTACTGTCAAAACATGTAAACATATTCAACCTATCAAAGTAGAAGACTAAAGTTAGGGAAATTACACACAGTCTACCTATTTCAATTACAAGCACACTTGTTTCTGTTATCTTTAATAATTTTATACATAAGAAACAGAGTGCTATAACACATTAAAAAGTGAGCTTAATCCCAGCATTTGGGGTGCAGAGGCAGAGGCAGGTAGATCTCTCTGAGAAAGACCAGCTTGTTCTATGTAACATGTCCAGGGCAGCCAGGGCTGCGTAGTGAGACCCTGACTCACAAAAACCCTAACTCAATAGATGATCAGGTTATAAAGCAGACATTTAAAGTAGAAGACCCTTTGGCTGAAGGGTTTTAATTACTATTCTTCTGTTTTAAAGAAAAATATTAAAATTGGTCCTAATTTTCAATTAAATGGATTTAGCCTGGTAATGCTATGAGACTGACAGCCACAAGCCACCCAGACTCAATGGCAACACTTGGTCCTTTTGAGAGTCTTTAACAAAATCCAGCAAACTAAGAGGATTTATACACAACAGCAACTCATTCCCCACAGAGCTGTAGACTGGGACTCCAGGATGAAGGCAGAGCCAGTATCTGGTGAAAGCACCATAATGGCTCATAGTCAAGGCCGGTCTGCTGTTTATGGTGGAAGGGATAAGAAACATCTCTCGATATTGTCCCTGTCTAAAAGAACTGCAGGCACAAAAATGGAAAAGAGACTGAGGAAAAGGAGGCCTAGTGACTTGCCCAAGTTGGGATCCATCTCAAGGGGAGGCTCCAAGGCCTGACACTATTACTGATGCTATGGTGTGCTTACAGGTAGGAGCCTAGCATGGCTGCCCTCTGAGAGGCCTAACAAGCAGCTGAAAGAGCCAGATGCAGATACTTACACCCAACCAATGGACAGAAGCTGGAGACCCCTGTAGTTGAATTAGGGAAAGGCTGGAAGAAGTTGAGAAGGAGGGCGACCCTATAGGAAGACCAGCAGTCTTAACTAACCTGGACTCCTGAGATCTCTCAGATACTGAGCCACCAAACAGGCAGTATACATGTGCTGATCTGAGGCCCCCGACACATATACAGCAGAGGGCTGCTGGGTCTGAGATCAGCAAGCAAAGATGCACCTAACCCTAGAGAGACTTGAGGCCCTAGGGAGAAGGGAGGTCTGGTGGAGTATGGGGGCAGGGGGACATCCTCTTGGAGATGTGGGAGGAGGAATGGGATGAGGAACTGTTGGAGGGTGGACCCGGAGGGGGATAATGACTGGACTGTAAAAAATTATTAAAGAATAATTATAATAATCAAAAGAAAAGGGAAAAACTATTTTGCATCAGTCTTTTATGTAAACAGAGACTCTTATGTAAACAGGTGGTCCTGCTCATGAGGGTTCTGCTCCATGACGAATCACTCCCCATTCTCAATAACGTCACAGCAGAGGTGAGGATTTCAACATATGAACTTCAGGGACGTCATCTTCGGACCACAGTGAACACAAATATAACTTTGTTCAGTATAAGCTATATTTTTCATGCTGGGTACACTCTGGGGTGTGTGGAAACCCTGCCCTCCTACTGCCTAAAATATCAGAATACCCAAAGCATGGCTTAGAAATAGTTCCAGGTGAGCTCAAGCCCAGACACAACATTCCACACACGTCCTCATTCTACGCCTTGGCTTGTCAGAGTGAACACATTTGAACCGCTAAGTCAGAGAAAGCTGATCTGAGCTTCATACTTTGGTTGAGCTGTCAAGGAAAACACAAGGTACCCATTTAAGGTCCCATTTAGATAAACAGTGAAACTATTTTTATTTTAGTTATGTCGCAAAAACTACACAGGACATGCTTTTACAACGGGGTTATTTGTAGCTTATTCTAAATTAAGTTAGCTTTATTTGCTGACTAGACTGCATCCTGGTCTTAATAGGCACAGAGCTTTTCATTTTAAGTATGGCTTCTTACTCATTCATGGGTGGGGACAGGGTGGCCTAGTAACACAGGGGACAGCAGAAAATGTCTCATATTGATTCTGGCTTTGGCCAGAGAGAAGAAATGAAGACAAAAAGCAAATAACACCACATGGTTGATATTCTTAATTAGAGAAGTCAGCTACCTTCTATTTGCAACTGAAATCTATTGAACTGAGGCCACTCCAGAGAGTCCAGGTTTTCTGCTATGGTTGAGAAGAAGTGGGTACCATCTTTTTTTCATTTTTTTTTTTTTTTAGATGATGAGTAAACTTCACAGAGTGAGCACAGGAACCATCTAAGTGTGGTAAGCTAACACACGGCTTACAGATGTTGGGGAATGGTGTCCTGGTATGTTGAAGAGACGCCTACCCTCCTAACAATACCTGGGATATGGAATTAAACTAAATGGTCATGCATGAATGGATGCGCAAAGAGAATGTGGTTTGTGTGTGCAACACTAGTCTGTCTTGATGAAGAAGACCTTCCCTGCTGTCATTTGCTGTAATATAAACTACTTTAGGATTCCATTTCACCCAGGTCAGAATGGCTAGCATTAAGAAAACAGCTGACAAGCAGTGAGGGTGTAGGAGGAGGAACCCTCTTTGCTGTTGGTGGGAGTACTTGTGTCAGCCTCCCACATCAGCGTGGAGGCTTCTGGGAAAACTAAAATAGAACTATGATCCAGCCATAGCACACCTGGGATTATACCCAAAGAACTCTACTTCCTGCCGCAGATACAACTGCACATCCGTGTCCACCGCTGGCATTTTCCCAACAGCAGGGAGAAAGACCGAGCTGAGCTCTCTGTCAGTAGATGGATGAATGATGAAGGTGTGACCCGTGAACACAAAGAATTTTTTTTTATCCAGCCATGAAGAAATACAAAATCAGAAAGAAAATGAATGGAACTGGAAAACATTATATCAAGCAAGTAACCCAGGCTCGAGAAGACAAACACCATATGCTCTCTCTCATATGCAGATCCCATTTATAATTGTAAATTATGTGTGTGTAGGTGGGAGTAAGTATGGGCAAAAATCAGGAGACTAGAAAGGGGCCCACGAGATAGCAAAAAAGAGGCTTTGGGGAGGAGGTAGGGAAGACAATACTGAGAATGAAATGACACAGTGAAGAAGGAGGAGGAAGAGGGAGGAGAGGAGGGGAGGGAGAGAGGAAGGAGAGAAGGGAGAGAGAAAGGGGAGGAGGGAGGGGGAGGGGAGAAGGGAGAGGGTAAGGGGAGGAGGGAGAGACGATGGTGGATAGCAGGGGCTGGAGGAGAATGGGTTTAGGAAATGTTCTCATTTCTTTCCTGTTGCTGTGATAAACACTGTGACCAAATGAATTTGGGCGAGGAAAAGGTTTATTTCACTTACAGGTTACAGTCCATCAAGGAGGGAAGCCACGGTAGGGACTCAACTCAGGAACCTGGAGGCAGCAACTGAAGCAGAGATTGTGGAGGAATGCCCCTTACTGGTTTGTTCCCAGTCTGATTACCCTTCTTATGCAATGCAGGCCTGTAGGCTTATGGATGGCGCCACCCACAGTGGATCAGGCTCCTCTCCATCAACTGCAGTCAACCAAATGTCTCTCAGACATGCCCATAATCCGAGGTCTCCTCTTTCCAGGTGTCTTTGGTTTGTATAAAGCTGACAAAACTTAACGAGCACAGGGGAACACTGATTAAAGGTACACAGTCTCAAGCATCCTGGAGGAGCTGAAGATATGTTTAATTTTTATATTGAAAAAGCATGGGGGCTGGAGAGATGGCTCAGCGGTTAAGAGCGCTGACTGCTCTTCTGAAGGTCGTGAGTTCAAATCCCAGCAACCACATGGTGGCTCACAACCATCCGTAAATAGATCTGATGCCCCCTTCTGGTGTGTCTGAAGACAGCTACAGTGTACTTAGATATAATAATAAATAAATCTTTAAAAAAAAAAAGAAAAGAAAAAGCATTATTTCACTTAAAAAAAAGTGCAAAGAAAACCTTAGGTCAAGAAAGCAGCTTTTTGATGACATAATCTACATCCATCCCCAG
Organism: Mus musculus; assembly: GCF_000001635.26. Lineage (NCBI taxonomy): Eukaryota > Metazoa > Chordata > Mammalia > Rodentia > Muridae > Mus > Mus musculus. The sequence continues at coordinate 101,738,562 of NC_000071.6, forward strand.
TGCATGCATGATACACATATGTGATCCTTTATGTTAGAGTCATTTGGGGGAGGGAGTGACGTTTTTGTGGAAGATGGTGGGAAGTAGGCTATGGTGGGATTACAGGGACTACATGGAGTGTGTTGGAAGTGCCTTTGTCACTTACCTACTCCTGTAGTCTCCCAAGGCTGTTGACTCTTTCTAAGATCCTGTCTCCTCAGACTAGCATCTCAGTGCTGTACTATAAGGTACAGATCAAACAGCATCTCTGAAAAAAGCATATTGAATGTCTAGCATCTATTAAATGCTCAGTAAACATGCATTGATTTCTTCATTGTCTGTCCTGGGGAAGAAAATGGTTCTGAGTGGATAGGGTGCCTAGCAACCATTTTATAGCTTCTGGAAAAGATTCTGTGGCTCACTTGTTTCCATTACTAATTCTCTATGTGATCTTGTACCATTAGAAAGATAAAAACCTATATAAAATTGTTGGGTGTATGTGTGTGTGGTGTTTGGGGTGTGTGTGATATGTTTGTGTGATGTGTATGGTGTGTTTGTGTGTGGTTTGTATATATATGACTGTGTATTTGTGGATGTGATGTGTTTATGTGTATGTAGTATGTGTGTGATGTGTTTTTGTGTGGTATCTTTGTGTGTGATGTATTTGTGTGTAGTTAGTTTGTTTATGTGTTTTGTTTGTGTGAGTGTGCATGTGTATTTGTGTGTGGTATGTTTGCATGTGTGGTGTGTGGTATGTCTGTATGTGCTTTATGTATGTGTGTTATCCATGTAAGTGTGTATTTGTGTATGTGGTATGTTTATGTGCATGTGGTGTTTGTGTGTGGTTTGTGCATATATGTTGTCTGTGCGAATGTGTATGTGTGTATTTAAGGTATGGTTTGTGTATGTGTGTTATCTGTATGAGTGTGTGTATATTTGTATATGTGGTATGTTTATGTTTATGTGGTGTATGTGTGTGGCATGTTTGTGTGTGTGGTTTGTGTATGTGTGTTGTTTGTGTGAGTGTGTGTTTGTGTGTATGTGTTTGTGTATGTGATGTGTTTATGTATATGCAATGTGTGTATGGTGTGTTTGTGTGTGGTTTTTGTCTGTGGCTTGTGTATGTGTGTTGGCTGTGTGAATGTCTATATGTGTGTATTTTGTGTCTGGTATGTTTATGTGTATGTGATGTGTGTGTATTTTTGTATGTGGTATGTGTGTACTTGTGTGTGTGGCGTGTTTATGTGTATGTGATATGTGTGTACATGTGTGTACATGTGTGTACGTGTGTATGTGTGTACATGTGTGTACATGTGTGTGTGTGTGTGTGTGTGGTGTGTGCTGTGTGGGCATGTATGTGTACTCTATCTTATTCCCATCAGACAGCATCTCCTTCTGAACCTGGTGCTTACCATCTGGGCTAGGATAACAGTCAAGAGTCCCAGTGATCTCCTTTCTGCCCCCAACTCTCATAGTGTGACCACATCTAGCTTTTCGTTTGGAATCTTTTTTTAAAGTTCACAATGGCTTCTAATTTGAGGCCCATGGAGCTATCATGCACAAAGCGAGACTGAGGAATTTCAACTGCTACCATGGAGTGATGGGAAGATTTGTCCCTTTAACTATATTTTAAATAAATAAATTCTAGAACGGGAGCTGGAGAGATGGCTCAGCGGTTAAGAGCACTGACTGCTCTTCCGAAGGTCCTGAGTTCAAATTCCAGCAACCACATGGTGGCTTACAACCATCCTTAATGACATCTGATGCCCTCTCCTGATGTGTCTGAAGACAGCTATAGTGTACTTACATATAAAATAAATAATAAATAAATCTTTAAAAAAAATTCTAGAACAGACTGACAGTTCAAAGCCTACGTCTGTTATCGCACACTTGTGTGATGTCTGGTGAGTCATGTAACACCTCTCCATACCTCAGTTTGGGAACCACAGATCTGAAAAATGTTTGCAAAGTTCATTTCTGTAAGGTATATGATGTTGGACATGAACATCCTTTCAATACCAGCACTCACTGGGGGCTGAGATAGGAGGATTGCAAGTTGGAGACCAAACCTACTGAGAGCCTGTCTTAGGACCGGCCCTGCAATGCTCATAGATTTGAATGCTTGGTCATTAGGGAATGGTACTATATAAGGGAAAATAGGAGGTGTGGCCTTGTCGGAGTGGGTGTGGCCTTGTCGGAGGAAGTGTGTCACTGGGGGTGTTGTTGAAGTTTCAAGGGCCCAAGACAGGCCCAGTGGCTCTCTTTCCTTCCTGCTGCCTGCCAATCTGGATGCAGAGCTCTCAGCTCTTCTAGCACCACGTCCGTCTGCATGTCACCTTGCTCCCCGCCATGACAATGGACTAAATCTCTGAAAACAGTTCTTTTCAGTTCCCTCGCTCTTGACAAACACATTTATTCCCCAGTAGATACTGAGCTCAAAGTTTTGGTTTGCTTCACTGACACTGTTGTGAAAAACGACTCTCCTCCCCTCTCTGGGGCCCGTTAGCGGAGCCTGAGACTTCGGGGCCACGCCCCATTGCCCAGATCCACAAACTGAATTCCGTAGTCTCATATTTCCCCTTGACACAAAGAACAGCTCTTACCTAAAAGGGAACAAGAGATATTTTATTCTCGAACCAAATGCGAGTGACCACAACTCGGGAACACAGATTCAGGTTACCCCAAGTTCAGAATTTCAATGAAGTCGCAATTTTATGAACTTTTTATAGTAAGACTCCAGAGAGAAGTCACAAATCAAGCCACTTTTCCCATATGTTAATGGATACGTCAGGTAGGTAAGTTAGCGCAAGAGCTCTGCTACAGGCCTGGGCTGCCATCTGACTCACTGTTAGCCCTCTGACTGGTGGAAAACTAGGGCTGTGTTTAGTGAATACATTCCAGAAGAGCTTAGGGGTTCCTTTCTGTTGTGATGTTAGATCTGACACAGAGCTGGGCAAGGAAATAATTATTTAATAAGACAAAGAGAGTCCAAGATAAGTTTTAACTGCACTCTCTGCCTGCAATATTCCATCTTCTTCCCACCGCTGAAGCTCTAAATTAGTTCATCAGCTCTGTGGGTAGGGCTTTTCCTCAGGAGTTCTCCTCCACGTTCCTGACCACTGCGCACGTGAGGACAGACACGATTCAGATGTACAGCTCTGTAGTAGGCTGTTGCTCCCACTGCCTGCCCTATGTCTCTAAGCCAAGGGGAAACCCATTATTTCAGGCACATAGGGCAAAACCCTGCGTGTTGTGCTCAACCTGGTTTGTTCTGCTGCACCCTAACACACACACACACACACACACACACACACACACACACTAAAGTAATAGTTGTACAAGAGTAAATATCCCTAGAACCATTTTAGAGTTACCGGTTATTCAATTATGATTCATTTAAATTATAGTCATAAGATAGCTCTTACAATGTAAAAGAGATGAAGCAAGATTGGACGGGGCAGGGTGTGCAGCTCGGTAGCAGAATGATTGCCTACTGTGCACATAGCCTTGGATTTGAGTCTCAGAACCACAAAAAAAAAAAAAAAATCCAATAGTAAGAACAACAGTACTTAGTACTGTAAAAATAAATATTGAATTGTTCCCTTGAGTAAGCTACTGTGCTCAGGAACAGGCCTGGAGCCAACAGATAGTGTCACAATCCTAGCTAATTCTTATGAAAGTCCTGTAGATTTCGTACTGCATCTGGAATGAAATTCCCTTAGCTGGCTTGTTGTAGATGTTCTAACTGCCGTATGTTTGGGCAGCACAGGGGTTGGGTCTAGGACCTTGCCCAAGCAAGGCAAAAGCTCTACCTTTGTATGTGTCTAATTGCCATTATAACTCCTCCAAGCACATTAGATCATCAAAACACCTGGCGTTTCTGATGGAAGATAACGTATAGCTAATGCTCACACATTCCTTCATAGAAGCAACTCCTCTAACTTTTCTCCTTCTCAACATTTCTCTTATACCTGTTGTTTGCAGTGGTTTCCAAGTGAATATTCCAGTTCTTAAAACCAGTAAGTCCAGGTTCCTGTCACCACTTGCTTCATAGGCAGCAAAGTTCCCTACGACTTGCCATATGCGGATATCGACGCATGGAGCAGAGCAGACAGGCCGAGGTACAGCTGCAGATGCTATTCCTTGCTGATTCTTGTCTGAGCTTGTTCAAGTGACTCTCCGTGCCCTTATCCAGAAAATCAACAGGAAAATCTGTAAGTCTGTGGATTAAAGACACTGTATACGAAGTACTACTTGATGCCTTGCAGGTACCTCTCCAGATGCCTAGATACTCTTGCCAGTCTTCCATTAGTCCTGTCTCCCCTCCTGTAGTCCCTTCTCCAGCCATGGTGCCACCAGACAGTAGGCTGCCCAAGTAAACACCACGTCACTGTTCTTTTGATTATTATTATTATTGTACATTTTATTTACATTTCAAATGTTTTCCCCTTTTCTGATTTCCCCTCCCCAGAAACCCCTATCCCATGTACCCTCCCCCAGCTTCTATGAGGGTGATCCCACCCACCCACCTACTTCCATCTCCCCACCCTCGCATTCCTCTACTCTAGGGCATCAAGCCTTCACAGGACCAAGGGCCTCCCCTCCTATTAATATCCAACAAGACCATCCTCCACTACATATGCGGCTGGAGCCATGGGTTCCTCCATGTGTATTCCTTGGTTGGTGGTTTAGTCCCTGGGAGCTCTGGAGGGGCCTGGTTGGTTGATATTGTTGTTCTTTCTATGAGGTTGCAAACCCTTTCAGCTCCTTCAGTCCTTTCCCTAACTCCTTCATTGGGGACCCCATGCTCAGTCCAATGGTTGGCTGCGAACATCTGACTCTGTATTTGTCAGGCTCTGGCAGAGCTTCTCAGGAGACAGCTGTATAAGGCTCCTGTCAGCAAGCACTTTGTATTTTCTTCATTTACATTTCAAATGCTATCCCAAAAGTTCCCCATACCCTACCCTCCCCCCGCCGACTCCCCTACCCACCCACTCCCACTTCTTGGCCCTGGTGTACCCATGTACTGGGACATATTAAGTTTGCAAGACCAAGGTGCCTCTCTTCCCAATGATGACCGACTAGGCCATCTTCTGCTACATATAAAGCTAGAGACACAAGCTCTGGAGGTACTGGTTAGTTCATATTGTTGTTCCACCTAAAGGGTTGCAGACCCCTTTAGCTCCTTGGGTACTTTCTCTAGCTCCTCCATTGGGGGCCCTGTGTTCCATCCAATAGCTGACTGTGAGTATCCATTTCTGTGTTTGCCAGGCACCAGCATAGCCTCACAAGAGACAGCTATATCAGGGTCCTGTCAGCAAAATCTTGCTGGTGTGTGCAATGGTGTCAGTGTTTGGAGGATGATCATGGGATGGATCCCCGGGTGTGGCAGTCTCTAGACGGTCCATCCTTTCATCTCAGCTCCAAACTTTGTCTCTGTAACTCCTTCCATGGGTGTTTTGTTCCCAATTCTAAGAAGGGGCAAAGTGTCTACACTTTGGTCTTCGTTCTTCTTGAGTTTCATGTGTTTTGCAAATTGTATCTTGTATCTTGGGTATTCTAAGTTTCTGGGCTAATATCCACTTATCAGTGAGTACATATCATGTGAGTTCTTTTGTGATTGGGTTACCTCACTCAGGATGATACCCTCCAGGTCCATCCATTTGCCTAGGAATTTCATAAATTCATTGTTTTTTAAAGCTGAGTAGTACTCCATTGTGTAAATGTACCACAATTTCTGTATCCATTCCTCTGTTGAGGAACATCTGGGTTCTTTCCAGCTTCTGGCTATTATAAATAAGGCCAGCAAGCACTTCTTGGCATCCACAATAGTGTCTGGGTTTGGTGACTATATATGGGATGGATCCCCAGGTAGGTCAGTCTCTGGATGGCCTTTCCTTCAGTCTCTGCTCCACACCATGTCACTGTTCTTAAACTGTCCCTTGGTCTGCTTCACACACAACTCTTCAGCAGGTCCTGTTGCCTCTATTTTATGTTCTGGCCTAAGTATTTGGTTCTGCAGTGAGAAGCAACTGAAGTTGTGTGAGGCCATTAGGATGAGACTATTATCTGAAAGAATAGGTGTCCTTGAGAAGAGACTCCAGAGAATGCTACTGCCCTCTTCATGATGTAAGACCATAGCAAGAAAGCAGCCATTTGCAATCCAGGAAGAGGGGCCTCCCCAGAAACCAGCCATGTTGACACTCTGATCATGTCTTCTGAACCACAAGAAATTAATCTCCTTTATTTCATATTGTTTTATGTTTATTTAAAATTATGTATCACATATAGATGTATATATTTGTAAGCTTATAGTTGAAATGAAGTTTTGCTATTGGGATGACAAGGTTCCCCCAAAGCCACAGAGTATCTGGCAAAGCCTCTAGTCCCAGGCATGGGACACTTTCTTTAGAGTTGCTGGTCAGCTGAGCGTAAGGGACTCCCCAAACAATATAGGTTACTGATGTTGTCCTTGGTTGCCTCCCAGAAGTAAAAGATGAGATCCTATTGCCGAAAGCAGCACACACTTAGGAGATAGGATTTAAGAGGGATTAAAGCTGGATCTGTCCCAGAATCCTCCTCCCTCAAGATTGGTTCTTACAGTCCCAGCAGGAGTCATGCCAGCTGCCAACGGAGAAGAGCACCTCCTCCCAGCTGTGCTTTTTATGAACCACAATGACTAGACTGGCAAGGTACCCCGAAAGGTTCCATAACGGCACGAGGGTAAACTATATCTGTCCAGGTGAATTTAAGAGCTGCTCAGAGGGGAGGGAATTCATTCCTGGTACTGAAAATCTAAACAAGTGTACTTGTACTGGCTTGTTTTGTGTCAACTTGACACAGGCTGGAGTTATCACAGAGAAAGGAGCCTCCCTTGAGGAAATGCCTCCATCGGATCCAGCTGTAAGGCATTTTCTCAATTAGTGATCAAGGGTGGGGGGGCCCATTGTGGGTGGGGCCATCCCGGGACTGGTAGTCCTGAGTTCTATAAGAAAGCAGGCTGAGCAAGCCAGGGGAAGCAAGCCAGTAAGCAGCATCCCTCTATGGTCTCTGCATCAGCTCCTGCCTCCAGGTTCCTGCCCTGGGTGAGTTTCTGTCCTGACTTCCTTTACTGATGAACAGCAATGTGAAGTGTAAGCTGAATAAAGTCTTTCCTCCCCAACTGGAGAAAGGAAAAGCAGAGAAGTAATGGCACATCCTACCTATGTCCACTGACACCCCACACCATCCTCAGAACTCCTGGGAGGACAAAAACCATAAAAGTGGCCCAATCATTTGGTCGGGAAATCTTTCAGAACCTGTCAAGCACATGTCACCAAGATTCTTTTTCTTGTGGGGTGGGGTCAAGGCATTAGACACAGCCAACATCCAGTGCCTTCTCCTATGTCCCAAAGACAAATAAGGGTGTGATTCCACTGCCGTTCCCTCTGGGGAACCTGTGTACTTCTTAGGCTTCCTCGCAGAGCAGTGTGTGGGGTCACAGAGGAACACAGGTGACTTTAAAGCTGCCACAGGGGAAGGTCTGTACTCAGCATGCATATACGTGCAATGACACCTCTAGGGCTGTCCCTTCCCCACCTTTAGCCCATACTTTTCTCAGAGTCCCTAGGGCCATGTGCAATTACAGCAGAATTCCATACAAGTTGGAATGGGAGGCTGGATCCTCAGGTGAGGGTCCCATGACTCTCCTTAGTCCTACTTCCAAAACTGATAATCAACAATCTCAGCAGGGATGAACTTTGGTTAGCAGCCAGCCAAACTCCTGAAGATGGTAGCCGTTTGGCTTGGAGGACCGTCTCGTACAGTAGAATGTGGTTTTGACTTTATCACTCCCTATCTAAGTATTTATATAAATTCACACTTCTCTTGTGGGCTTATCATCCAGTATGAACAGTAAAAGTTCCTTATAATTATGTATAGTATAACTTTAATAATAGTGAGATTGGAGAGAAAGCCCTACATATCCATCAAGAGAGCAAGGGCTAAATGAGTTTTGATCCCACTGTACATGCAGTAATTGGAAGGATGAGTATTTGTAGCCTAACACAAAACTTCTCCAAAGAATAATATTCAATGAAAAGCACATTACAGAGAACCATACAGAGTGTACACACATATCATATACTTAATTTTTCTTAAACATTTTTTGAGACAGGGTCTCAGGTACTGCAGGCAAGGTCCAAACTAAATATGTATCTGTGGATGGCCTAAGCTCCTGATCCCTCCTCAATGGTAGGATTTCAGGCAGGCACTACTATGCCATCTATGCAGAATTGAACCCAGGGCTTCACACAGGTTGAACTAACACTGTACCCACTGAGTGAGCTGTATCTCCAGGCCAGGCTATAAGCTGACATAAATAAATAAGGACGTGCAAATATATCTGAAGATCAAGAAATATGTCTTTAGGAAGAGGAAAAACAGATTTTATATCATAGTATACTCTAGCTAATACTGAATTCTTTAACTTTAACTTCAAATCTGTATGTGTGTGTGTATATGTGTGTGTGTGTGTGTGTGTGTATGGCTTATATATGTGTATATACATGTATGTATTTTATGAACTTCTTAAAACTGCAGTTTGACTTTGAATGTATTCACGAATATTTGTTACATAAGGAGAAGAATGTCTATTGGATGAAAACAAACATGCATTGTTACAAATAAAGTACAACTTACAAACAGAATGAGGACCACACATTTCATGGGAATATAAGGTAAAGATGGGACAAGCATGTATTTCATTGTCAATAAGGGAACCAGAGAGACACTGAGGTTAGAGTACTAACCAAAAAGGATTTTGACTTAAAATCATTCATCAGACAAAACATATTTATATTCCATATGTATGTATTAATATTCCAAAAATAGAAACCACACATATGACTTTTTTTTTTTTTTTTTTTGGTTTTTCAAGACAGGGTTTCTCTGTATAGCTCTAGCTGTCCTGGAACTCACTTTGTAGACCAGGCTGGCCTCTAACTCAGAAATCTGCCTGCCTCTGCCTCTGCCTCTGCCTCCCAAGTGCTGGGATTAAAGGCGTGTGCCACCCACGCCCGTCATGACTATCTTTCTTAAGATTATCTTTTACTCCGACAGAATTGTAAAATAGCCCAGTTGAACAAAGACAGGCAAACATATTTTTCTCCAGTTGTCCTCCAGTGGAACAAGGGCTGAATAAAATGTGGTCTGTTTATGCAATGGGACACTAGTCAGCATAGTAAAAGTGAAAGAGAGAGAGAGAGAGAGAGAGAGAGAGAGAAGAAGAAGAAGAAGAAGAAGAAGAAGAAGAAGAAGAAGAAGAAGAAGAAGAAGAAGAAGAAAGAAGAAAGAAAGAAAGAAAGAAAGAAAGAAAGAAAGAAAGAAAGAAAGAAAGAAAGAAAGGAAGGAAGGAAGGAAGGAAGGAAGAAAGAAACCCTGTGTTCTCAGATGCATGATGGAAATGAAAGCTGTGCCACTTCCGTTAAATAAGGAAGACATAGACAGACAAACATTGCATGCTGTCTGTTGCCCATCTGAGGAAACACATACGCCAGTGTCCTAGAAGAATGGATCAGAATAGTGGACACCAGAGGCAGGAGAGAGGGAACATGAAGATTAGTCACAAGTCACAGAGAGAAGGAGTTCTGCGGCTGCTTTACACACAGGTTAGCAACCTACAGTGTAATTCACAACGAGAACAAAAATTCCCAGCACATAAATGGATAGTTGAGGACAGAGAGGAAATACCTTGACCATTACATATTGAACATGGACCCTGATACAGCATCCTGTATCATTCAAAAGCATCAGAAATATGTGTCAATATGTGCCAATTAAAAGCAAAAAGAAGGTTATGGAACAGGGAAAAAGGAAATAAAACTATGAGAGATGATGCATCATCATTTTTAACCTTTAGTAAGACACTTCATTTGACTGTTGATAGTATGGCATATTGCCATGTCCGATATTTTTCCTATGAGTGGATAGATTAATATTTTCAGTCATAAGATTTATGTGGTTTTTTTCTCTTAAAGTTAGTGATTATAAAACTGACATTTTTTTCCAAAAGCAGAATTTTAAGGGCTGCATATTTTACTGGAGGCTTGCATAATTATGAATTTATAAATTTTTGCCATTTGGGGTGTTCACATTCTGTTTTCAGTGTTATTAACATTACACTTATTAATTATATTAACTTCTCCAGCACCCACCCAGCCTACCCCCAGTAGGCTCTCCTCATGACCATATCTTGGCCTACACCTCTGCCCAAAGCCCCCTGCCCCACCAAAAGCCACATGGGTACCCAGACCCCAAAAGACCCTCCAATTAGCCAGAGGTCACACCCTGGCTATCAGAAGTCTAGTGCTCAACAGGGGTAGAAACCCTCTACTCAGCCACAGGTCACTCTGACCAGAAGAACAGAGAGAAAACAGAAATCAAAAAACAAAATACCACCCGACAAAGATGAATGCAGAAATCTGGCAGGCAGATGTGTGGATCACCCCAAACCCAGATGCCTAGATGCCAATATAAGAACACAATCAAGAATAGCCAAGGCTAGCATGGCAGTGGTGGCACACACCTTTAATCCCAGCACTTGGGAGGCAGAGGCCGGTGGATGTCTGAGTTCAAGGCCAACCTGATCTACAGAGTGAGTTCCAGGACAGCCAGGGTACACAGAGAAACCCTGTCTCGAAAAAAACCAAAAAAAAAAAAAAAAAAAAAAAAAAGAATAGCTAGGGCTAAATGTCACCACAGAACTCAATCATTCTACTACAAGCAAGCCTAAATTGTCTATTCAACACAGCTGAAGCATGAGACCATGACCTTAAAATCAACTTTATAAAGATGGCAGCAGCCCTTAAGGAGGAAATGAATAAAATGCCTTAAAGAAGTCAAGGTAAACGCAGACAAAAAAATAGGAGAAAATTATTAAGCCCCTTAAAGAAAGCCAAAAAACAAAAGGTTGAAGGAAACTAATAAAAGATGTCAAGACCTAAAAATGGAAATTGAAGCAGTAAAGAAAGCATAGCTGAGGGAATTCTGGAAATGGAAAATCCAGATCAGCAAACAGGCCTACAGACACAGGTATCAGCCTGAATACAAGGGATAGAAGAGAGAACTCAGACATTGAATATATCATAAAAGAAAAAACATTAGTCAAAAAAAAAACCCTTAAATCTAAAAATTCATGATACAAAACATCAAGGAAATCTGGAACACAATGAAAAGACCAAACATAAGCAAAATAGAAGGAAGAGGAAGAGGAAGAAGGAGAGGGTAGGAGGAGGAGTGAGAGGAGGAAGAGGGGGAGGAGGAGGAAGGAGAAGAGGAAGAAGAAGAAGAGGAAGGAGAAGGAGGAGGAAGAGGAGGAGGAGGAAGAGGAGGAGGAGGAGGAAAGGAGAAGGAGAAGGAGAAGGAGAAGGAGAAGGAGAAGGAGAAGGAGAAGGAGAAGAAGGAGAAGAATCCTAATTAAAAGACAGAAAGTACTTTTAACAAAATCATAGACAATGTTCCTAACCTAAAGAAAAAGATGCTTACAAAAGTACAAAAGCTTACAGAACACCAAATAGATTGGACCAGAAATATAAGTTCCCTCACCACATAATAAGGAAAATACTAAACACACAGAACAAAGAAAAAATATTAAAAGCGGCAAGGAGAAAAAGTCAAGTAACATATAAACAAAGAAAAAATATTAAAAGCTGCAACGAGAAAAGGCCAAGTAACATATACAGGCAGGCTTATTAGAGTTCCATCTGACTTCTCAATGGAGATTCTAAAAGCCAGAAGGACTTGAACAGATGTCCTGCAGACTCTAAGTGAAGACAGATGCCAGCCCACACTACTACACTCAGCAAAGCTTTCAATTACCATAGATGGAGAAAACAAGATATTTCATGATAAAGTCAAATATATATCTACAAGTTCAGCCTTACAGAAGGTACTAGAAGGAAAATTCCAACACAAGATGGTTAACTATAACCACAAAAATACAGGCACTAAATAATCTCACACAAGCAAAATCCAAAAATGGGAAACACATACACATACTAACAACAACAACAACAAAACAGGATCTAACTATCATTGGTAATTGATATATCTCAATTCCCCAATAAAGAGACACAGACTAACAGAATGAATGTGAAAATAGGATCCATTCTTTTGCTGCATACAAGAAACACACACCAATATCAAAGATATCCATTACCTCAGAGTAAAAGTTTGGAAAAAGATTTTCCAAGTAAATGGACCTAAGAAACAAACTGGTGTAGCCATTCTAGTATCTAAAAAAATAGACTTCAAACCAAAGTTAATCAAAAGAGATGAGGAAAGACACTTCATACTTAAGAAAGGAAAAATCAACCAAAATAATTTTTTAACTCTTAACATCTATGCCATCAACACAGGGCACCCACGTTTGTAAAGCAAACACTATTAAAGCTTAAATCAAACATTGAACCTTACACACTGATCTTAGGAGTTTTCAATACCCTACAATCACCAATGGACAGGTCATTTAGACAAAAACTAAACAGAGAAACGCTAGAACTAAAAGACATCATGAACCAAATGGACCTAACAGATATCTATAGAACATTTCACCGAAATACAAAAGAATATACCTTCTTCTTGGCACCTCATGGATCATTCTCCAAAATTGACCATATATGCTGTCATAAAGCAAGTCTCAACAGAATAAGAAAATTGAAATAACCCCTGCATCCTATCAGACTACCATCCATTAAAGCTGGATTTCAACAATAGAACAACAGAAAGCCTACAGACTCATGGAAGCTGAACAGTTGGCTACAGAATGAATACTGAGTCAAAGCAGAGAGAGAGGGGGGGGGGAAGGAAGGAAGAAAAGAGAGAGAGAAAGAGAGAAAGGAAGTAAAAGGATGGATGGATAGAAGGAAGGAAGGAAGGAAGGAAGGAAGGAAGGAAGGAAGGAAGGAAGGAAGGGAGATTAATTAAAGACTTCCTAGAGTTCAATGAAAACACAACAAGTGTGCTAAGAGGAAAATTCATAGCACTAAAAGCATACAAAAAGAAACTGGAGAGATCGTCATGCTAGCAACTTAATAGCACACCTGACAGCTCTAGAATAGAAGCAAGCTCACCCCAAAGGAGTGTATGGCAGAAAATATCAAACTGAGGGATGAAATCAGTGAAATAGAAACAAAGAGAATAATACAAAGAATCAAAACAAAGAGTTGTTTCTTTGAAAAAAAAATCAACAAGAAGGACAACCCCTTACCCAAACTAACTAAAAGACAGAATATCCAAATTAATAAGCTCAGAATGAAAAGGGGGACATAACAACAGACATTGAAGAAATCCAAAGAATCAGTAGGCTATACTTTAAAAACCTGTACTTTGCCAAATTGGAAAAATCTAAGAAAAATGGATAATTTTCTGGATAGATAACTCTTACCAAAGTTGAATCAAGATCAGATAGTTTAAATAGTCCTATGACCCCCCCCCCAAAGAAATAGAAGCAGTCATTAAAAGGCATCTAAAAAGGAAAAAAAAATTAAAAGTCAGACACTTTAGCACAGATTTCTTCCAGAATTTCAAAAGAAGAGCTAAGCCAATACTCTTCAAATTATTCCACAAAATAATTTGAAGGAACAAAAGAAACATTGCCAACTTCATTTTATGAGTCCACAGTTACCCTGATCCTGAAACCACACAAAGATTTAACCAAGAAAATTATAGACCAATTTCCCTCATGAACATAGATGCAAAAATAATAAAATACTCACAAACCAAATTCAAGAACACATCAAAATGATTATCCACTCTGATCAAGTAAGCTTCATAATAGAGATGCAGAGATGGCTCAACATACAACAACAAAAAAAATCTGTCAACGTAATGTTCCATATAAACAAACTGAAAGAAAGAAAAAGCACATTGTCACCTCATTAGATGCTGAAAAAAAATCCAACACCTTTGACAAAATCCAACACCTCTTTATGATAAAAGTGTTGGAGAAATTAGGGATAGAAAGGACACACCTAAACTTAATAAAGTCAATTTACAGAAAACCAATAGCCAACATAAAATTAAACAAAGAGAAACTCAAAGCAATTCCACTCAAATCAGGGACAAGGTAAGGCTGTCCACTCCCTTCACATCTATTCAATATAGTCATTGAAGTTCTAGCTGGAGCAATAAGACAACTAAAGGAGATCAAGGGGATACAAACTGGAAAGGAAGAAGTCAAAGTATCAGTATTTGCAGATGATCTGATACTATATATAAGTGATCCCAAAAATTCTACCAGGGAATTCCTACAGCTGATATAAATCCCTTTAGTAAAGTGGTTGCATACAAGATTAACAACAACAACAACAACAACAACAAAAGTCAGCAGTCCTCCTATAAGCAAATAACAAATGGGATAAGAAAGAAATCAGGGAAATAATGCCTTCACAATAGCCATAAATAATATAAACTATCTGGGGGTAACCCTAACTGACCAAGTGAAAGGCCTGTATGGCAAGATATCAGAAGATAGAAAGATCCTCTATGCTCACTGACAGGTAGAATTGAATTAACACAGTAAAGATGGCCATCCTACCATAAAGCAATCTACAGATTCAACACAATCCCCATCAAAATTTCATCACAATTCTTTACAGGCCTTGAAAGAACAATAACCAACTTCATATGGAAAAACAGCATGGATCTCCCTGGGAAGGGGAAATAGAATGGAATCTGCAGGTGGGCTGGGGATGAGTGGAATGGGAAGAAGGGAGTCTGGACCAGGGGAGAGGGGATGGCAGGAGAGAGTATTGGGATTAGGGGGTATTGGAGGAACAGTGTAGAAACCCAGTGCAGTAGAAACTCCCTGTTATCTCCAAGAGTGACCCTAGCAAAGTTTCCTAGCAATGGAAGACACAGAGCCAGAACCAGCCATCTTCTACAACTAGGCAAGTCTCTGAGGAGTGAGACTGGGACATCAACCCACAAAACCTTCAACCTACTATACCATAGTCCTGTCTGCTCCATATGCTGGGGTAAGAGGGCACAGAAGTTGTAGGAGTGACCAATCAGTGACTGGTCCAACTTGAGGCTCCATACCATAAGAGGGAGCCCATGTCTGACACTGCATGGATAGCCAGGAACCAGAGACTGGGCAGTTCAGATACCCTATGACTAGCCAAAAAAAAAAAAAAAAAAAGTCAATGAAATGGTTCCTAATGATTATGCTAGACTCATAGATCAGAGCTTAGTCCAGTTGTCATCAGAGAGGTATTGTCCAGCAACCAATGGGAGCAGATGCAAAGACCCACAGCCAAGTGTTAGATGAAGCCAGGGGAACCCCCACAGAAAAGGGGAAGGAAGGACTGCAGGAACCAGAGAGGTTGAGGTCACCATGAGAGCAAGGCCCACAGAATCAACTAAGCAGGGCTCAGAGGGGCTCACATAGCCTGAAGCAACAAAACAGACCCTGTATGGATCTGAGCTATGTCCTCTGCATTATGGTTGTGTAGCTTGGTGTTCTTGTAGGACTCCTAACAGTGCGAGTATAGAGTATCTCTGAAACTTTTTGCCTGTCCTTAGACACTTTTCTTCCTACTGGGTTACCTCATCCAGCCTTCATATAAGGGTTTGTGCCCATTCTCATTGTAATTTCTTATACTATGTTTGTTTGATACTTCTGAGAAGTCTTTCTTCTTCTTCTTCTTCTTCTTCTTCTTCTTCTTCTTCTTCTTCTTCTTCTTCTTCCTCTTCCTCTTCCTCTTCCTCTTCCTCTTCCTCCTCCTCCTCCTCCTCCTCTCCCTCCTCCTCCCCCTCCCCCCTCCCCCCTTCTTCTTTGAAATAGAGGAGTGGATCTGCAGTTGGGACTGGGAGTAGTGGAGTGGAGGTAACAGAAACTATGGTTGGGATGTAGTGTAAAGATTAAAATTAAAAATAAAAGAATAAACACAGAAAAGTCATTTTTTTTTTTCGAGACAGGGTTTCTCTGTGTAGCCCTGGCTGTCCTGGAACTCACTCTGTAGACCAGGCTGGCCTTGAACTCAGAAATCTGCCTGCCTCTGCCTCCCAAGTGCTGGGATTTGGATTAAAGGCATGTGCCATCACCCCCTGGTGAAAAGTAATTTTAAAACGTGCACTTATATAGTGAGCCTACTGGGCATGCCCAAAGCCCACTGGAAGGACAGTCAGAAACCTCTTTTGCCTGTTTTCATAACTTGGTCAAATTTCCCTCCCTTTGTCATGTTTATGATCATTCTTTGCATTTTGAAACGTGTGAAGCATCTTTCTAAATATTTGCTAATGACCCCATAGATGTGAATAATTCTTCAGTGTACACAATGTATATAGTGGAATAGCTCACAGATACTTGTCACTTTTCCTCTTGACAAGATTGTCAGGCAGCAAGGCAGACTTGATCTGCTTTCCTGGTGAGGGCAACTCCAAACGTTCACCTTCTGGAAATCTCTGAAAATCCTTGTATAAAATCTCTTTACAGCATCACTAATCTCTTCCTCAAACATACTGAGAATAACTTGACAAAACCTAATAAGAGCACATTTGTTCTCTAAACAGAGTGGTAACGTACTTACAAATACCAGATGTTGGCTGCTGTAGTGTGTGGAGGAGCTTTAATCCAGCAACACATCTGCTCTGGTGAGGGATCACATCCGGCAGGAATTCAGGCACGCCCTAGATTACAGTATCTGTTTGGAATTACAGACACACACCTCTAATCCTTAACAGTGAAGGTAAATTTAGTTTGCAGGAGGAAGCAGTCATCTTTGAAAGTGATGTCTAATTGAGGGGCAGAAAAAGTGATGAATCAGAGAAAATTTTGATAGAATGAGTCAGAGAGAGGATATACCCAACTCACAGGAAAATAGCAGAGAAAGAGGGACTACTTAAGAGTGGAGAGAGAGGCAGGGGATGGGGAGACAATGTGGTGGGTGGTGTGTATGTTACGGCAATTTTACCAGGACATTTTTACAGGAATGGGTTACAGAGAGAACAAGCTAGACACAGGTGAAGACAGAATGAGCCAGGGAATGAGAAGGAGCCAGTAGATTAGAACGGATTGACAGTTAGCTTGAGGCCAGGCAAAGCAATTCAGTCAAAAGCCGGAGCCAGATTGAATCAGTCAGTTTGGGAGGTTAGACTGTACAGAGGGTAGAAGCTTCCAGGCCTTGGCCTCGGGATCGTTAGTACAGAGAAGCAAACGCTCTGGGCTCAGCCCAAACTGTGTATTCGTGTATTCGCACAGCTTGGGTACGGTTCTCATCACTTCATCGGAGGAGACAAAAGTGACATTTAAATCAGTGCAGTTAACAAAAGTGAGAAGCAAAACAAAGCCTACTGTTGCAAAATGAGAACCAATTGAAACTCTTGAGCAGTTTAGTTTAGCAATCATTCCTGTTCCACCAAGTTACTCATTGGTTTTCTG
Source organism: Mus musculus (assembly GCF_000001635.26). Classification (NCBI taxonomy): domain Eukaryota; kingdom Metazoa; phylum Chordata; class Mammalia; order Rodentia; family Muridae; genus Mus; species Mus musculus. Next base: position 101,755,960 of record NC_000071.6, read on the forward strand.
CTTTGGTCTCTTCCCAAGTGTCTGGAGTCCACACTGGAGCATCTGGGTCCTTTTAGCAACTACAGGCATCAATCTTTCCTGAGTAAGTGCAGCAAAACACATCACACAGTGAATAAGTAAATTGTTGTTATGGGGTTGGATGCGATCAACTTACTCTCTGTAAATATTTGTGCTATTAATGTTGGTTTGAGGAGGAAGAAATCAGTAAAATCTCTAAAATATGGCTAGATATTTTCAGTGGGTTAAACTGTGTGGGAAAAAAGGGCTGCCAGACAACAGGTTATGTAAGAAATGTATGATGTAGGCATGTTTTGTAATGTACAAAAATAAAACATTCACTAATGCAGTATTTTTAATGATTTATTTTTAATTGTTTAATGTTTACATATCTGTGTGTGGGTATGTGCACTGTTCAGGTGCTTGCAAAGGCTATAAGAAGTCATTAGATTTTTTTGGAGATGGAGACTCAGGCTATGGTGAGCTGCCTCGTGCTAATGATAGGAACCAAACTCAGGTCCTTGGAAAAGCCCCTTCACCGCTGAGCTATCTTTCCAGCCATTGATGTAGTCATTTTTTAACATTATGATAACTATATTTTCCCAACCAAAGCTGAGGCTTTATATAGTCTAACTGAGGATTTTTTGGTGTATGATAATATGTCGATGTGAAAGTTTCTCATTATTTTAAAAATCTTAATCATGTATGCTTACACATTTAATAAACAGGTTGTACTTTTTAAAATGTGTGTAATTAGAACAGTCTGGAAAAAATCCAAGATTTGTGATCTTCCTATCTGTCTTAGTCAGGGTTTCTATTCCTGCACAAACATCATGACCAAGAAGCAAGTTGGGGAGGAAAGGGTTTTTTCGGCTTACACTTCCACATTGCTGTTCATCACCAAAGGAAGTCAGGACTGGAACTCAAGCAGGTCAGGGAGCAGGAGCTGATGCAGAGGCCATGGAGGGATGTTCTTTACTGGCTTGCCTCATCTGGCTTGCTCAGCCTGCTCTCTTATAGAACCCAAGACTACCAGCCCAGAGATGGTCCCACCCACAAGGGGCCTTTCCCCCTTGATCACTAATTGAGAAAATGCCTTACAGTTGGATCTCATGGAGACATTTCCTCAACTGAAGCTCCTTTCTCTGTGATAACTCCAGCTGTGTCAAGTTGACACAAAACTAGCCAGTACACTATCCAACAGTAATCTATTTTGACAATGCAGTATTTGAATGGCTCAGTGAAATCACTTAGAGATTGTACCATGTTTTCATGTTCTGTGTTAGGTTTCCAATGCCATGAGAAAATCGTGATAAAAGTAGGAGAGAGTGGTTTCCCCTCACGTTTCAGAGATTTCTGCTCATGGTAGCTCAGCCTCTTTATTTAGGCCTATAAGGAGGAAAGCATCCAGGGGACTGTAGGAGGAACCTGCTCCTTGCTCTCTGGTGGTTGAGAAGGGGCCAGGGAGAAGAGAGGAGAGAGAAGCAATGAGGAGAAACAGAAAATAGAGGAAAGAGAGGGAAGGAAGGAAGGGAGGAAGGAAGGAAGGAAGGAGAAAGAGGAGGAGGAGGAACAGGAGAGGGGAGGAGCAGGAGGAAGAGAAGGGAGGAGGAGGAGGAGGAAGGGCTGTGGTCTCAGAGCATGGTCCCAGGGATCTGACACCCTTCTATTGCCCCCTCTCTTAAAGGTTCCACCACCTACCAACAACACCAGGGGCTGCCAATCAAGCCTTCAACACACAGACCTTTGAGAGTCTGAATGCAAACCTGAGTGATGGCTAACAGGATGGTGGTGGAATATTTTCTTAACAGGATCAACCAGGGTCAGTTTCTGTCTCTGAACTTAGGAACCTCCTTACCTGTGGAGTCCAGCAGCTTGTTGAACAAGAGCTAATTGATTTAGTCTGCAGAGATTTGTTGACTCAGCCCTGATTTTGTTTGTATTTGGCTTGACCTTTGCCTTTGCTGTTTGTTTAGTTTTGTTTTGGGGGAACAGTATCTCAGTCATTTGTATTCCAGGCTGGCCTGGAATTATGAATTAATTGCTTGGCTTCCAACTCACAGTGATCCTCCTGTCTCTGCATCCCAGGTGCTAGGATTGTAGGTATGTTCCATGCCTGGCTGTGATCCAAGCTTCCCAACAGTAATTATTTACTTCGTCCAGTTTCCAAAAGACATTAAGTCCACCTGTATTTGAAGAGCTAAACACCCGACCACACAGTATCAGAGGCATGTATATATCCACTTTTTTTGTGCTTATTTAAAAGCACACAACTTTTATTTCTGCCTAAAGTGTGCTCTTACCAATTGTCAAAGGAGAGTCATGATTAAGTCACACTCCTTTAAAACTACAAATTGTAAATGTACACAAAGTGTCTGCCATCTCCTTTACCAAGAAATGACCAGAGCATGCTTTTCCTAGGGATTGTGGGAAGCAGCAAGGGGCTTAAGTGTAAGACGTTCCAGCCAGCACACTGTGTATGCCAGGGACACACTGGTTCCGGTTAGCGGAGCTCTGTTTGTGCTCTGTTTGCCTGCTCTCAGGGACAGGGCAGCATTCTTTGGGTGAGCTGCTGACTTCTTTGTACTTTGTTTGCAAAGTCATCCTACCTGGTGTTTCACTTTCCACCTGCCCCATGGAAGCGCGGTTAGTATGTCCTTCCTTCAAGGTCATCTGGGGTATGGCAGTGGCTTTAATGATTAGATATCGTTCTCTTTGAGAAATATGGAATTTTAAGAATATGACAAATAATAACAGGCCACACTCGCATGCTCCTCCTCTATGGGCAGGCGTGCTCTCAGGAGGGTGCACGTACTAGCCAGTTTATTCTTCATATATGTACTTGTAGATGGTGAAGGAAGTAATGGCTCCATTTTACTAAACACACAGACACTTGAGTACAGAGAGGTTTTAGCTATTCAATCAAAGCTGGAGGAGGGGGCAGAGCTGGGATTTGCATCACGCTGGCTCCCCAACTCACACAGTTTTTACAACAAAGGCAAGCATACAGTCACTCGTACAGTGTATATTTAAAAGTATAAAACATTTATCTTTGCTCACAATGTGCACCTTCTACCAACTGTGTGAGGAAACCTACAGTTAAGTAGCCCACCCTTTAAAAGCACCCTTCCTGCTGTCACCTGTATCTGCCATTTTGTATTTGTTCACCTGAACCCGGCAGAACCTAATTAGGGACACAGAGCTGTCAAGCCTGGTACTGCACACACTCCTGGTCCCAGCATGAGGTGAGGCTGAGGAAGGAGACTAGACTTTCTGACTAGCAGGAGCTACATAGTGAGTTCAAGTTCTATCTGGGCTTCACAGTGAGTTCCTGTCTCAAAACGGCAACAACAAAACAAAGGCAGGCGCACATACACACACATACACACACACGCACACGCATGCACACACACATCCCCACACCCTACCCCCCACCTCCCCACCCCTCCCACCTCCCCATATACCCATCCCCTATGCCCTCCTACATACCTACACATACCCACCCCCAGCTCCTCCTACCTCCCCACCATACCACACCCCCACACACACACCTACACCCCCCCACCCATCCCCTCCCACCCTCACCCTTAGGTGTCAACACAAAATCTCTAGAAACCTATCACCCTGACTTTTCCCCTCTGACTTTTTTCTTGTAACATTGGAATAACTGTAATGTGTCTTACAGGTGAAGCAGAGGAAGCGCAATGGTGTGTGTCAAGGGGCTCTGTAATGTGTCACCTAGAGAGTTGTCACTTGTGCTTTGGATGGGTAGGGTATGCCTTCAGCCATGCTTGATGAGCACGTTGGTAACTGGGGGCAAATCTTGGAGACCCTGAGCTCTCTATGCTCCTAGGCACCCATTGCCCCTACCCTTGGGACCTCGCCGTAGCACACACACCTGACCACTGTTTTCCTGAACAATTTACTTAAGAGTGAGAGTGTTGTGAACATCGATTGCCCTTCATTTCCTAGGAGATGCTTCATGGATAGGCCTGAATCAGGATTGGTGTGTTTGGTTTTTACTAATTTATTTTATCTTTTTATTTTTGAGGTTGTATTTTATTTCTTCCTTCCCTTCCTCCTTCCAGACCTTCCCATATAAAGCCCTACCCCTGCTTTCTTTCAAATTCATGGCCTTCTTGTTTTTACTAGTTATTATTGCATGCATATATGTACTTGTAGATGCATAAATATTCCTAAATATAACCTGTCTGATCCATATAATGTTAATTTTCAGGGCTGACTGTTTGGCACTAGACAGCCAATTGGTGGGCTCTTCCCTGGGGAGGACTCTTCCCTGGGGAGGACTCTTCCCTGGGGAGGGAGGACCACCTCTCCTGCTCCCAGCTTATTCGGTTGCCTGTAGTTCTCTCTGTAGGGCTGAGGCCTTGTGGGCTTTTCCCTGCGCCATATGGCATGTTCGTTGCTATCTTCCTTGCTCAGCTCACATTTGGACAGTCATGTTGGTGAAACTTTATGGATGTAGCTTTTGGTGTTACTAGGAGACACCATCTTCCAGGAAACTTTCTGAGCTTTGACTCTTACAATTTTCCTGTTTCTCTTCCACCATGTCCCTGAGCGTCAAGTGTGGATGTATCCATTGTGACAGGGCTCTAAGATTCTCCATTCCTGACTGGTTGTGTTATCCTGTAGTGGTCGTGTTCGGTTGCAAAGAGACATATCCTTGATGAAGGGCGAAGGCCACACTTGTATGTGGGTATAAAGGTGTTTGTAGGTTACTGTTGAGGATTATGCTGGTCTAATCAATCAGTGGTTGTAGATTCTCCTCCAATAACCATGATTTCACTAGCACTGATCAATCAGGTAGGTTTTCAGTACCAGGCATGGAATCTCTCTTGTTGTGCAGACCTTAAATCCAAGTAGAGGCCAGTTGGTTACTGCCAAGTTATGAGTGCCATACTGCACTCTGGTGGGGTGGTTATTGACATAGTTCATAGGTATCATAGCAGAGTAGGACTGTTGTTCGTCTTTCGTCTTAGGTAAAGGCTTAAATGGTGCCTTTTGATGCCTAGTTCTCAGGGAGGAACCACTCAGGTTAGTTCTAGCGACAGGGACTCTGGGCCCTCTTTCTGAAGTACATGGTGTCTTCGGCAATAGGGACTTCCTTTTCACCTCTAGGGGGTAACCTGGGGCAAAAGTGATGGACTATATAATTTGGGGCCTCTTAGACAGCCCTGGCCAACAACTCAAAAGAGGGCTCCTCCTGTCAGATCTTGGGGTTTTCTTCAGTGGTCTGTCTTAGTGTTCCACCGCTGCAAAGAGATACCATGGCCATGACATCTCTTATGAGAGAGAGAGAGAGAGAATTGGATTGGGGTTTGCTTGCCGTTTCAGAGGTTTGCTCCATTATCATCATGGTGGGAAGCATGGTGGCATGCAGGCAGACATGGTGCTGGAGACAGTAGCTAAGAGTACTACAGGTGGATCAGCAGGCAGCAGGAAGAGGAGAGAGCCACTAGGCCTGGCTTGGGCCCTTGAAACCTCAAAGCCCAGTGATGTACTTCTGCCAACGAGAAGACCACACTGCCTGAGGCTTTCAAGTAGTGCCGCTCCCTGGTGATCAAGCTTTCAAATCTACAAGCCTATGGGGGCTGTTCTTTTGCAAAGGCTTTTGAAGGGATCACTGCAAGTTTAGATGAGTAAAGTTCATTAAAACTATATATACATATTTATATCCTGGATTACACACATTATGTTTCTTTTCTTTTTTTGGTGAGCAGTTGATCATATGATTTCCTGTGGCTTTTTTTTTTCTTTTGCCACCTACATGGTTATTTAACCTCCCTCCCTCTGCCTGCCCGTGTTTACCTCCTTCTCTCTTAAATCGGAAATGCTTACTTCCAACTTATAGAGAGAGCTGAAAGGGATGTCGCTGAAGCTGGGGTTGAGTCACAGAAGCTATAGGAAGAGTATCCAGGCAACCAGAAGCACTTGGCAAGGCAGAGGTTTTCTTCCCTTGGCAAGCTGGGAATGGTACTGCCAAGTACCTCAGAACCTTCGTTGTGGAAAGCAAGCTCAGATTCTCACCTAAGAGAGGGACTTGCCCCAGTCTGGGTACCTTGGGAGGCAGTTCTAGGGGTAGGGTAGCAGGTGACTGCCTCACCTGCTCCTGTCATTGTGAGTGATTGGGTAAGTTAAACCCAAACTAAGATAGATACCACATAACTAACAAACTGAGACAGATACCAGATAAATAACAAACTAAGACAGATACCATATAAATAACAAACTAAGATAGATACCATATAAATAAAAAAACTAAGATAGATACCATATAAACAACAACATCACTCCTTGTTTCCACACTCCTCAGCAAACCCCTTGCTAAAAGCTAAGAAATTCCAAGCCCACTGTAGTGGAAACTCTTCAAACTAGCCAAGAAGTGTGTCTTGGCCCAGTGTCTCCCATGTACTCCGGGATTCCTGGAGCCCTCTGGCAGAGCAAACTGTAGTAAAACTGACAGAGGAGGCTTGGGAGTCATTAAATGTCAGATTTGTGTCATCGACCACAGATGCAATACGTGAAGAAAAATGAAAGATGGAAAGAAAAAGGTGGTGGTGGGGAGACACTGAGAAAAGTCTGCAAACACAGGGTGTGGTGGTGTGATACTTTCTAGGTAAATATAAAATCATTACTAGAACTTCTTTCAACACATGTTAATCTCTTTTTACAGGTAAAGTGAAAACTGAAGAAAAGCAGATACCTATATGAATTAGCCAGAGTTCTTTAGAGACACAGCACTGATTGAATGAATCTACCTATTATCTATTTACCTATCTATCTATTTACCTATCTATCTATCTATCTATCTACCTACCTACCTACCTACCTACCTACCTATCATACCTATCTATCATCAGTCTACATATCTACTTAAATGAAATTTATTCGAGTTGGCTTACAGGTTGCATTCTGAATATTCCAACAATGACTGTCTCCTGATGGGAAGTCCACCCATACAAAAGTCATCCAGATCATGAGGCTGGAAGTCTCAGCTGGTCTCCAGTATACCCAGGAATTCCAAAGAAGTGGGTTCTGATACAGTGAAGAAAGGGAACTTGCCATGGAGGGCAAGGGCAAGCAAGCAAGCAAACAGCTCACTTTTTCCATGTTCTTTATGGAGGCTGCTACCAGAGTGTGTGACCCAGATTTCAGGTGGGTCTTCCTACCTCAAATGATCCAGTCGAGAAAAAAATCCCTCACAGGGTTTTAGTTAATTCCAGATGTAGTCAAGTTAACAACCAAGAATAGTTACATCGCACCATGTAAGTCAAAACATAAAACACAAAGCATAAAGGCCAAATAATTTCCCATCAGGCTATAGATCTCCACCCATTTGTTTCTTCATTCACTTCTTCAACAAGCACTGCTGACTGTTCTGAGGGTAGGGGCTGGCTCTGTGGCAAGCCTGTGGTTCCATTGATCATTCAGTGAGCATCAATAACTATAATGAAGACAAAAATAAATCACCATCTCAGCTGAACTACAGGGAGTGGCAAACTTCAGGAAGGGTGGGAGCACGGTGATGGCTCTGTTCTCTCCCTCCTCCCTGGGTGGAGGAGTACTACTTCTTCTGTTACTCTGACTGACTTCTCCGGTTTCCTCTTGCCTCAGCAGGCTTTCCTCCTCTACCACCCCAAAGGGAGAAGAAAGAAAAGGAAGAAAACCTAGAGGTTGTCTGTGGGAGGGAGAGGGAGGGAGGGAGAAGTGCTGAGCTACCTCCCTGTGCCTGTGAGTCTGACACTGACACCTCTGACACAAGCACCAGAACAGCTAAAAGAGAGGCTAACCTCCTTGTTATTCCTTTCACTGATGGGGACATAGGCTTACCTGCTTACTAGAGGCCATGGAGATAATTGGCACCACGGGGGTTAGAACACTGGCTCCTCAACTTCCTGGAAGAAAGTTGAAAGGAACTCTGGTCCTTTCTGCTGGGTAGGATCAACAGCCAGAGCCAACCCATTCCAGCCTCTGTGGTCCCCACCCCTTACTCCCCCACCCCCCACCCCCACGGTCATTTTATCTTTGTATCCAGAAGTACTTTTTCTCTGGCCCTCCAAAACAATGTAGATCAATTGACCTAATTACTAGCAGTCTTCCGTTCCTTATGGAAAACCCACACCACGTCCATCTCATATCTTCCATTAGTTTTAAATGATATTTATCTATTTATATGTGTGGGTGTCAGCGTGGAGATCAGAGGACAGCTTTCTGGAGGCAGTTCTCTATGTCCATCATGTTGGGGATTGAATTCCGGTTATCAGTTTTGGCTGCAAGTGTCTCTCTACCTGAGTCTACTGTTTTTCATTGCATCCTCCTCTGACGTTTGGTTTTGCTGGTTAGTTATGAGGCTTTAAGGACAACATATTACTTATTTTTAGTAATGACCTGATAAATTGTTGATTTATTACAATAAAGGTGCTCCTCTGTCTGGTTTGTGTGAATTACGGATGTGTGTCTTTGGCCTTTAAGGACCAGCTCGCAAATATGTGTGAAAAAACCCCCTAAGCACCTGCTAACAGGATTAGACTAGAGTTAAACCAGATCATGTGTCCATCCTGTTCCACCTTTAGCGTCCCAAGGTCCTTGTCTTTCAGAGAGGTACCCCGCAGCGGCGCCCTAGGGCATCAAAGGCTGTCTGTGGATCCTATGGTAGAAACTCTCTGAGAGACTCAAAACCCCGAGTTTCCCCAGTACAGAACCTGGGTACGATATTGAAACTGTTGGCCAACTCATCCCCAGGCACCAGGGAGGTTAAGCACTGGCTGGAACGCAGAGCCAACGGGTCTGTCCTGCCCAGCAAGTTTCTGCTTGGGGACGCCTGCGACGCTCCGCCACGCTGCGGCGTGTCAAGCAGGGCCGAGTCCCTTGGAGGAGTCAGTTGAACTCCGCCTGACATCCCTGCGCCAAGGAGGACTTCCCGGCGGCGCCCAGGCTCGCCCCCGCGTTCCTCCGTCCCTGGCTCGTCCCTCGTCCTCGGCCGTTCGCGTACCTTTCCGTGCCCCCACCTGCCCAGGGAGCCGGGGCAGGGCCCGAGCATTGACGTCATCGCCCGGGGCGGGGCCTCGGGCACCGCAGTGCAGCGCGGAGGGGCGAGCGGGGCGGGGCCTGCGGCGCGTGACCGCGCTGCGGGAGCTCGGCGGCGGGAAGGTGGGGCGGGCCGGGTGGCGCGGTCGCGAGGCGCGAGGGAGGGCCGTGCTGCTCCTCCGCCCCCTGGGGCCAGTGCGTGGAACGGCGCACCTGGCAACGGCGCCGCGTCCCCGCCCGCGCCGGTCCGCACACCCTGCCGGCGGCCTCGAGCGCTCGCTCGTTGATGCCGTTCTGGGGGTGACCCGGCGCGGCTCCGCGGTGGCGGGGCGCTAGACGACGCCAGCCCAGCGACGCGGGAGCGGGACATGCTGGAGCTGCGGCACCGCGGGGGCTGCCCCGGCCCTGGGGGAGCGGGGGCGCCGCCACCCCGCGAGGGAGAGGCGGCCGGCGGTGACCACGAAACCGAGAGCACCAGCGACAAAGTGAGTGAGTGCGGCGGGGCCGGGCCGCGCCCCTGGAGCGGGCGTGTCGTGGGGGGTCCTGCTCGTCCTCTGTCCCGGGGCGTGCGCGGCCGGGCCGCCGTTCCGGAACCGGACTGCACTCTAGCTTCTTTCCCGGATCTCCTGGTTCTGGGGTCAGGATGGAACCCGTCCCCGCAGGCGCTCTGGCTGTCTAGTGGCTGTCACCTCTCTCGCCTTTCCTTGGTAGGGCGACAAAGTTGGGAGTAAACTTAAGACGGGCACCTTGGGTCCTAGCCTGTCATTGGAGCCTGGCGCAGACCGGCTTCTGGAGCTCCTCCAAGCTGCGCTTTCGTTTCTCTGTTCTTTTTTTCTGGCTGATAGATTTCGGAGGGTTGAGGCTGTCATATATGGGGAACATGTAAGTGCGCCTCAAACCAGGCAGTTGTCCCATCGGTGGATTTCATTTAACCGAACAGGCTAATTCCAGACTTTTAGCACGCCACTCCTCCCCCGCTTTAAAATAGATGAACTTTGCTTCATATTTTAAAATATGCGGATATGTACGGTCACTATTATAATTGAAGCTAGGAAGAGTCAAACGTTTAGGTGTGTTTTCTGATAAACCAGTGCCAGTAAGAACTTAGGAGGAAAAATAATAAAAGTTTTATGGCTGCATGAGCTTGGTAGATTATGAAATTGGGCCAGAGAATAGATTTGCTATACGAGTTTGCTTACAGAATTCCTCTTCGCTTGAGAGACTCAAAACTTTTGAATCATTCTTGGATTTCTGTTTTGTGGAATGTAGTGTGGTGGTATCTGCCGTCATCCCAGCACTTGGGGGTAGGTGTGGAGGCAAGGACTGCCAAGATCATTCTCAGCTTTGTAGTCAGCTCAAGGTTGGCCCGGGGCTCAAACAGACACAAAAGACAGACAACCCAAATGGACTTGCGTTGCCCAAGGTCAAGTTCTCTGCCTTTTGGTAGTGGAACTAACTTCTCTGTTTTCTGTCTTTTGCCTTTTGCTGTTCTGACGCTCTCTGGCAGTGTGACTGAGGGGGAAGTTCCTCCCAAAACTTACACAGATGAACTTGATAGAGCTTGAGTTACAAATCTGTGCTGCCGCAACAATATGGTTAGCAATAAATACGTGATTTTAGAACCACAGCTTCTTCCCTGTTCCTGATGGATAGGGAGTTAAGATGAGAGTCTGGGAAACATTTGTGCTGCCGAGGAGTGACACAGAATAAACACACTTTCCAGCTGTGGAAGGTTGAAAAACGGAAAGCCATGGGCTGAGAGCAGCTCCGTGAAGAGTGCCTTGGAAACCAGACCCAAAATAGAATTAATTAGGTTGGGATTTTGTTTTAGCCCTGGTATCCTTTAGAATCAAGGAAATACCAGCCTCCTCATGTCGACTTCCTTAACTGGAGGAAGCTAACGAGCTTTTATTAAGAAAAAACATGTTCTGGAAATGGGGAAACGGCGCACAAACCGGCTTTTGAGTGTAACGTCTTATTTTTAAGCACCAGGATGTATTTAAATTAGGAACAGCTTCTGTGGTGTCTTGACTCATTAGCCTGATCCCTCGGTGACTTGCTTACCCCACCGGCTTGTTTGTTTGTTTGTAAATGCTGCACTGCTGGCTGTCACTGAGTCGGTCTCACATCTCGGTGGATGTGGCTTTTCCAAATGCAGTGTGTTGCATCTGCGACTGGTTTTGTCAATGTTTCTTAGAAGAGGGTGAGCATGTTCAAACTGTGCTGAAATATCCCTGTGGTTCTGGAGTCCCTTCTCAAGGAGCCCTTGACTTTCAGAGCCTTCAGACTCTGAGCTGCATCCTCTCTGTGTCCTTTCTTATCAGGGTGTGTATTTGAACACACCTATATTTCCAGGTCAAGGGCTATTTTTAAGTCAGCTGCCATCGTTGGAGGCTGGTTAATATTTGGTCCATCGAAACTCTTAAGTGTTGTTAAGTTTAAGAGCCAGTTTAAAAAAAAAAAACCACACCTTTAGAAATTAATGCAGGAATTGAAGGACTACCTCACATCCTGCTTACTCCGAACTTCTATGCCTTGCCATTTTGTAGCCTTTATAATGGTCTGGTTGATGGGACATTTCTATTGTTCACGACCCTGAGACTTCTGCCCAGACAAGGCTCTGTGTGCTCCAGAGAATTAGCATGTGAAATAGTGCTTCATCTCTGCAGGGGAATGCTCTAGGACTTGAAACACCCAAGTAGTACTTGACCAAGAACAAGGGCCCGTCTCAGCCTACTACCCACCCTGGAGCCATGTGTGGGCAGCTTTCAGTAGACAGCCGTGAAGGCCTTGTTAGCATAGAGGGCTCGAATGGACATGGAGACTGTAGGGGAAGCTCTAAGGAGGACTTGAGTGTTGAACTCGGAAGTGAAGATGCCTGGGAGGTCAGTCAAGTGGACAGGGGTTAGGACTGGTTAGGGCAGGGTGTTCTAGTCAGAAGGCACTCAGAAGTGCCTCCCAACTCAGCATTCTAGAGACAGAACACAGAAATTAGAAACCCCAGACTATAAACTGCTGGGTTGGGAGGCAAGGTTGAACTCTTGAGAGCCTTGAGGCCTTTGGCATTCCTCTTTACTCAATGGACTCTGAGAAGCTGTGTTGTTGGTTTGGTTATTGGTTTCCGAGGAAGTCGAGTTTCCAGTGGAGTCCCAGCTGACCTGGAACCCACCTTCCTCCTCCTCCTGACTTTGCCTCTCCAGTGCTGGCATGACATGTGTGTCACCACACCAAGCTCTACACTGGAAAGTTCTGCAGCAGCATCTATACATAGCTCAAGAGCAGTGGTCCAGAAAGTACTGGAAGGGGCAACCCCGGGAAGGGTGTTGCGGAGCCCACCATGGGAATTGATGGGGTTACTAGTTAGTCTAGGGGAGATGGTGTCCAACACTGGAGAGAGCCATGCTGGTGGATGCCCTACCAGGGTGCTCGTGTTTAGACTCATGAAAGAGTGTCCATGTTAGAAAAGAGCCAGGGATGTAAGGAGTAGCCAAGTCATGGAGGGTCCTGGGCTCTGAGAGAGGAAGGGTTGCTTAGAAGGTGCCATCAGAGGTACTTTAGAATGACAGCTAAGATGTGTGAAGAATTTAGCCAGAGAGCTTAATGGGAACCAGACTTTCTGCTGTGAAAGGCCGAGGAACACGGGTGGTAGTTGGGAAGCGGAAGGCAGTTCAGACAGGAGGACCTTGCCCTCAAGGCCCAGGTAGCCATGCAGAGGAGGAGGTGCAGAGATGTGAGAGCCAGAGGTGATATAGATGACTCACTACAGGACCGATGCACCTATGGACCCATTAGAAACGGAGTGAGCATGCTCAGGACCCGCACACCTTAGGCCAGAGGGGTCGCCAGCTCTCAGGGTGAAGTGGGCAATATGCCTGCCCCAAGAAACTATCTGCACCTGATACCTCCTTGCAAAGGGAAGATCAGCTTTCTCCAATATAGTGGCATTGGGCATCTCAATCATACCCCAGGGCAGGTAGAGAGGTGGGGTTGGCGGAGGTGGGGGTGGGAGAGTTGGGAGGGTAGGGAGGTGGGAAAGACCAGAGAAGAGTAGGGGAGGGGAACACATGATCAAAATATATTGTATGCATTTATTTTCCATAAAAAGAGGATGAAGGAAGACCTTTTTCTCTGTGGATGGGGCTGTGGGGTTGTTCATGGTTAGAAGTCGTGAGAGATGAGGGGCCCTCAGAGACATAGTGGGTAGCCAGCCCCTAAGCACTAGCCGAGTCCGTGGAAAGCACAGGGGAGTGATACATAGATACCAGGAAAGGAAGGAAGGATGCATGCTTCTTGGGGAAAAAAAAAAAAAGAGCAGAAATAGAGGCTGCAGAAGCCTGGCAATCCACGTGTTTGCCTTGGGCCTTCCCCTTTCTCACTCAGACAGTGAGCGCTGATGGATCTTAGAATCAAGCTTGCTTAAGCCAAATGGTAGTAGTAGTTCACTTCTAAGGCTGGGGATGTTAAATGACCAGGGGCAAACTATGCAGACTCTGCTGGCCACAGACTGTTATGTGCCAGATCCACACAGCTCTTAAGTTAGCCGTAGGTCCAGGCTGCTGGTGTTTGTAAGAAGGCTTCAGTCCACAGAGTCCCTTCCCACCTGTTTACTCCATCCTCACGATGTGTGTTCTGAGTGATAGCCAGGGGAAGAGCAGCAGGTGTCTCGCCATGGGAAAGCAGGCGGGGCAGAACTGAGAACTGAACTGGGGGAAGGCTTGGTTAGGATGGGAAGCTCTCAAGGCTAACTGTGTGGGATTGTGGAGGCAGGGGAAAGGATTTTGAGAAAGTTCAGCATCTTCCAACCAAAGGAACTGCCCATCAGTGCTTCCTGTGGGGCAGCTGCTGACATTCTGAAGGTCCCTCTTAGTTCCTGCGCAAGTGTGTTCAGGAACGGTAAGCTCTGCCACTGAGGTCACTTCTGAAGTTACAGATGTGTATGTAGACGGGAGGGTTGGTCTTTCGAAAGCCACCTTTCCGTATTTGGGATTTCTGAAGAACAGCTTGGTGTTACTGCATCAAGTTTTACGTTTCAGGGCTTTAGTTTAAGTAATTCATCTTATTATCTTGAGGAATTTCCTGTGGACTATTATTGGCTGTCTATAACCAATTTTCTCTCTCTTCCACTAGAGCAGACTTTCTGATGCAAGCAGTCAGTAGTGCACATCCTAAATGTACCAGGGAAAGGTGGACATTTTATTTTCTTAATGAAAAACTTTTTTTTTTTTACACCCTAGAGATCTTTTATTTTTTGACAGCTGTCAAGCTGTGGATTCAGGGGATGGCCTCCAGCAGTGCAGACTTCTTGTCATTGGCTCTCGGGGGTGGAGAGAGTTGGCTCTTCAGTTGAACCTGGTGTCTCTTGGCTTCCTTTTTTCTCCTGGTCATTCTCCTTCACTACTTGGTTATGCTCTCAGCTCTAGAGAAAGAGCTTGCTATGGTCGGCCATCACTGATGCCCTAGACAATGACGGTGACAGTGCCAGCAGCCGACTGGGGAGTATAGAGTCTTCCTGTTTCATCACGGTGACATCTATGGGGCATCCTTGTTAAGTATCACCCAAGGCCCTCATCTTAACGTGGTCGCCCTCATCTCTAGAGGACACATCCCAGGTCTCTTTGGTGACTTTCTGGAGGACAGTCATCCTGGCTAGAAGAGAGTAGATCAGTCCTCTGGAAAATGATCTTGCAAAGAGATTATAATGATAATATTCAGTAATAGAGGGTATTTACTCTTTGTGTTTATAGATTGACATATATCTATTTTGCAAAATAGAGATTTATATATTCATAAATTACTCACCTAAAAACATGGGTCAGCTGTGTCTATTTCCCATAACTATTCTGTATTTGAAAATACTATTTAAGAATATTTTAATTCAGTGCAAGGAAATAGATCTTTCAGGACCTTCCCCTGTTTTCTGCGGCTTGATCTGGTTTTGTGTGTTGGGAAAATGATTATTTGGAGTCGCCCTAAGCAAGGCTCAGCTCAGATGCTGCCCTATAAGGCTGACCTGTACGGGGAGCAAGGGTTGCTTGTTGTAAAATCCCTGGTGCGAAAGTTGCTGGGAATCTCTGCTTTATGAGGCAGGGAACTTTAAATGCAGTTTCCTCAATACACAGAAATGCTTTTGATGCCAGGACAGCTTTCCAGAGCCACCACTGTGCCCTGCATTCTCAGAGTAGTCAGTTCAAGGGCTTCTGTTTCGATACTGTCAGATTCTGGCTTCCTATAGACAGAGCTCCGGATGGTGTGTGCTAGACTCCAGAGGATCAGGGATTTGGGCTGTTCCCAAGTGGTGTTGCTGTTAGTTGCCATTAGTTGGTAATATTTTTTTCACCATAGAGGGATCAAAGTTATTGTTCTAGTAATTGTTATATCTGCCTAAGAGTTTGTCAGACAAGATTTTAAACTTTGTTTTAAACACACCATTGACGCACACAGAATGGAGGAGTCCCATGCTCTGTGAGGATCTTACTTATCTTAAATGTTTGTGAATCTGATGATTGTTTCTTGGCTGTGGCCACTTTGTGACCCACCTGGCCCAGGGGGCACCAAACCCACAGGCATTAGGATGAAGGCTCTCTGCCCTGCCATTCTCCTGTCCCAAACAGGTCATTTGAGACACGCGGTGGTACTGTGGAGGAGTAAACATTTATTAAGTTCATCCTGGACTTGACATTTCATCTCCAGATGTAGAAATCCAGATGAAGAACAAGATTAGACCTCCACCCACTTACAGTCAGATGGAGCCTTTTAGCCGCTGTATGGGATGGTGGACATGTAGAGTCCAGTGCCTGTGGGGTCCAGTGCGTGTGGGATCAGGTGTGGGTGGAGCATGTGTAGTCAGGTGCATGTGTAGTCAGGTGCGTGTGCAGTCAGGTGCGTGTGCAGTCAGGTGCGTGTGCTGCCCCCTGGATCCTGCCTGTAGCACTCCCATTTTCAGGGACTTACGGTATGTACCACGTTCAGTAACTATAGGATGGATGCCTGGCACCTTACAGCTACTCATCTGGGTGACTTTTTTTTTTTTTTTTTTTTGCCCCTTCTCCTGATGGCTTTAGCACATATGCTTGCATCCCCAAACAGTGTGTTGTTTAGTATTAAACATCATCAATATCCAGCCCTTATTTTTAAATAATTACAAATATTTTGCTGAGTTTACTTTGCCTGATCGTGTGGGTACACAAGTTATGGGTAGACGACTTGGAAAATAAGCTGCAGACATGCCGACGCTCACTGGGAGCAGAGCTGCAGTCCTTTCCTTCCTCTCTTGCTTTCCTTTTGACCTTGACATGTATAGTCTGGGCTGGCTTTGAACTTGCTGTGTAAAAAGAATGACCCTGAACCCTGATCCTCCTGCCTCTGCCTCCTGAGTGCCAGGATTAATACCTGTCAAAGCATGTGTCTCTTAAAGACGGCTTCCTACATAGCTACAACACGATTACAAATTTAACAGTTATCAAGTCTTATATAGCTGGTCACAATGGCATACACTCAGATTTCAACTAGCTGGGAGGTTGAAATGAGAGGGTCACTAAGCCCAGGGGTGCAGGACTAATCAGGTTAGCCCAGGGGTACAGGACTAGTCTGTGGTCAGCCCAGGGTTACAGGACTAGTCTGGTCAGCCTAGGAATACAGGACTGGTCTGGTTAGCCCAGGGGTGCAAGACTAGTCTGGTCAGCCCAGGGGTGCACGGCTAGTCTGGTCAACGCAGACCCACCTTTAAAAACCACCTAACCCATAGTCTATTTTTCTTACTGTCCTCAATGCTTCTTCCAAAACTCCTCCCCTCCAAATCTGGATCCTAGCCAGTTCTCAGCCTGCAGAAAGTACTGGGAGTAGGAAAAGTTATTCGCAGTTGATCTGCTGGTTTTTATTTTCTGACGGACTCGGTGCTGAGAAAGCAGTGGCGACTCTGAAAAAGCACTCAGATCTCAGGTAAATTGTGCCTTTGCTGCCTTAATCATAATCGTAATTAGCGACTGAATGAAGCCCGTCAGAGTTTCTCTGTCATACCATTCCTTTAGCCCTTCGGGGATCTTTAGTTCCAATTTGGATTTAAGACTTACATAAATGACACCATTAGGCCCAGTGTAGTTTTAAAAATGATGACTCTCCAGGGGAAGGTTACAGTGTGCCCAAACTGCGGGGACATCTTAGAACAGACCCTGAGAGAAGGTGGGATTAGAATACTGCCCACCCGTGGCATTTTAAATGGCAGAAGGAGCCAAGAACAGTGGTGTGGTTGCCCAGAAGGCTGGTAGCCACAGAGGTGCCTGTTACCAGCCCCTCAGCATATCCTGAGTCCTCAGGTACAAGCAGGTGGGTGTAACTCTGGCAGGTGAAGAGACCTGAGAATGGAGTCATGGAAACTCTGGCAGAGAGGCACGTTGCTGGAAGGGTTCACTGGCATAGACTGGTTATGGCTGCTTTCTAGAATCTCATTTCTGATAACTTCTGTATCGTATCACCTCAAACAGTGGCTTAAAACAGCAGAGACTTACTGTCGTATAGTTTTGTCATCAGCTGTCTGAATGAGTCCCACAGGCTGCACGGGTATCAGCAGGACTTTCTTCTAAAGGCTTTTTAAGGGAAACCTGTTTCCTTGCCCTTTCTTGTTCACCCGTCTTTCTGCATCTGATGGCTTGTGGCCCCTTCTGCCCTTCTCAGAACCAGTTGTACTCACTGCTGCCGCTCTCGTGTCTCCTCAGACCCACTCCGTTCTCCCCCATTGTAACCACTAGGACAGTCCAAGACGGACTCTCCATCTCAAGGCCACTTGCTTGGCAGCTGCCATCACTGTATGTCCCCCTGGCACTGTAACATAATGACTGCGGTTTTGGGACCTAGACAGGTGGGAGATTCACTCGTGTGTGGTTGGAAGCCGAGCTGAGCACTGTGGGATGTTGACCGGACCAGATCCTTCCTCCCTGGCCCCTGCCCTTGTCTGATATTCTCAGTGTTGACTGTGGAGACGTGTCTCAGCCCATACTCACTAAATTTGAGCACAAAGTGCTGCTGTTGGTTCAAGTTGCTATAATGAACTGTCACAGAGCTGACAGGGATTTATCTCTTGCAGTCCTGGAGGGTTCTGGCTGCTTGCTCCCTGGTGAGAGTGTTTTCATCCTTGCAGAAGGCACTGCTGCCTTTAAGTGTGGAAAGAGGAAATCTGCCCTGTCCAGTGAGAACACTAGTTCTGTACCTATGTGGTGTGTGTCTCAGTACTGTCACATTGAACAGCAACAGGGGACGGCCTAGTGAGACGGGAGACAATCCATAGCAGGCACAGTTGGATGAGTTTTGACATTGTTTCCTGTGTAACCAGCACCATGATTAAAATATCGAGCATTGTCGTCTTCTCCTGGAAGCTCCCCCACCCCCCTGTTTGCTATCCTCTCCCCATCCCTCCATGCCCAGTGGTGTGCTTCCTAACCCTGTAAAGTGAGGTTTGTATTTCCTGGCATTTTACACGAGTTCGGTGCCATGCAGGCATGTACTCCCATGTATGCATATTGTATGTAAGTGGAATGCTATGAAGGTATGTATGTACTCCTATGTATGCATATTGTATGTAAGTGGAATGCCATGCAGGCATGTACTCCTATGCATATTGTATGTAAGTGGAATGCTATGCAGTCATGTACTCCTATGTATGCATATTGTATGTAAGTGGAATGCCATGCAGGCATGTACTCCTATGCATATTGTATGTAAGTGGAATGCCATGCAGGCATGTACTCCTATGCATATTGTATGTAAGTGGAATGCCATGCAGGCATGTACTCCTATGTATGCATATTGTATGTAAGTGGAATGCCATGCAAGCATGTACTCCTATGCATATTGTATGTAAGTGGAATGCTATGCAGGCATGTACTCCTATGCATATTGTATGTAAGTGGAATGCCATGCAGGCATGTACTCCTATGCATATTGTATGTAAGTGGAATGCTATGCAGGCATGTACTCCTATTATATTATATTATATGTAAGTGGCATGCTATGAAGGTATGTGCTCCTATGTATGCATATTGTATGTAAGTGGAATGCCATGCAGGCATGTACTCCTATGCATATTGTATGTAAGTGGAATGCTATGGAGGCATGTACTCCTAGGCATATTGTATGTAAGTGGAATGCTATGGAGGTATGTACTCCTATGCATATTGTATGTAAGTGGAGTTCTATATAGGCATATACTCGTGCTTTTATATGCAAGTACATACAGGCATGTACTCTTATGCATATTATATGTAAGTGTAGTATCATACAGGCATGTACTCATGCATATCATATGTAAGCACATGCAGGCAGGGACTCATACATATGTAAGTGGAGTGCTATGTGCTATGCAGGCATGCACTCATATGCATATTACATGTACATTTTGTCTGGCCCTTTTCCCTTTTCTAAGTTGTAGACACAGGAACTTACGTCACTCAGGCTGGCTTCCCATTGGCTTTGTGGTTAGGATGATCTGGAACTCGTGTTCCTTCTAGGATTAGAAGCATGACATCACACCTGGCTTCCAGGCCTTTCTATTTCATATCGTTAAAGATGCACCCATACATCCTAGGTAGCAGTAGTTCACAGAGGGAGGGAGAGCAAGCGGGAGCGATCGTGGGCACAGTCACTGGACGGAGCGACAAGATGTGCCTGCTTCCACATTGGGCTTTTGGTTTTCTCTTGTTTGACACTGCTCAGCTACCATGAATTTACTTGTATACCCACATACAATAGGATACATGCTTTCATCTTTCCTGAAGAAATGCCAAGAGTGAGATGGCCAGATCATCTGGAGATAATACGTTTAATCTCCCAGGTAACTGGCAAGCTGAATTTGGAAGTGGTTACCCTTTTTGACACTCCCACCAGCAGCATACAGGGACAAAATGTCAGTTTCCAACACCCGATGTTGTGTATGTACACATGTGTGTGTGTGTGCATGCCCATGTGTGTCTGGGTCTCTCTGTTGCCTAGGCTAGCCTCAGACTCACTGTGCTCCCCCTCAGCCTGCTGGTACTTGCCTGCTGTGCCCCACGGCTGTGTCACTTGCAGGCTTTGGTGTTTGTCTCTCTAATGAGTTACAATGTGGGGCATCTTGTGCTTACTTGCCATCTGTGTTTCCTTGTTGGTGGAGAGAGTCGGCTAAAATATTTGCTGGTGGCTTGTAATTGTTGACTGTGTTCCTGTGAACTTTGAGAGTTTTTTGTGTATTGTAGCTGTCAGGCCTTCACCAGCTGTGTGATTTACACAGGCTCTTTCCTGTTGTAGCAGTCAGGCTGTCACCAGCTGTGTGATTGACACATGAACTTTCCTGTTGTAGCAGTCAGGCTGTCACCAGCTGTGTGGTTGACACATGAACTTTCCTGTTGTAGCTGTCAGGCTGTCACCAGCTGTGTGATTGGCAGATGCCTTCTCCTAGTCTTTGGTTTGTCTTTTCATTGTCTTAGCATCTTTCAAACATGATAAAGTTTGTTTCCCTTTTTCTTTTATGGAGCATGCTTTTGTTATCATATTTAAGAAAAGTCTTTGGGGCCTAATCCAAGATGATAGACCTCATGGATTTTGTGTTGCAGTTACTTCGGCCCTTCCTGTTGCATCCCTTTCTGACATCGCTGAGGCTCAGTTGAGTGCGTATGTGTGGAGTTCCTGCAGGACTCTTTTCTGGGGAGATCCTGTCTTCTTCACAGCCACGTGGTCTTGATGAGCAGCTTTGTGAGAGCTCCTGCACACGGCTGTGCCCGTCTCTTAGCTTCGCTCTCTCAAAGTCACCTCAGCTCTTTCCATCCTTTGCAGCTTCACGTACATTTTAAAGTTGGAGTGGATTCTCTTTTTGAGGCATGCCTGCCTGTCAGGCTGCTTCTAGGCTTAGGTTAGTGTGCAGATGGATTTAGGAGCATATCCTGAGCTGTGTAAACCTGGGTGCTTTGCTTAGCGTCTCAGCCTACATCTTTTCTCTTACAAAGTGGAAGCAAGATCATGCAAGATGCGAATCGGTGTCTGCAAAGCATGTTGCTCTAGCACTCCAAAATCAGTCTCACTGTAGGAGCCAGGTTTGCTGCTGACCAGGGGAGTCTGCTGCAGCTTTCAGACACTATTAGTAGACTTTTCCCCCCTCTCTCCCTCTCCCTCTCCTCCCCCCCCCCCCCTTTCTCTTGTGGCCAGGGGAGACCGGGTCTTGCACCTAGTCCTGGAGCAGCTGTATTTTTATTTGAGCTTTATATTTATGAGACTAGCGCCCCCTACTCAGAAGTCTTCATTTCACCTGGGTAAAACATAGGCTCCCAAGCCAGGAGACTTACGTGAGATCACCTACAGTGAGTGCAGGTGAGATCATATTTTAGTGTAAAATTGTACCCGAGCCGGCAATGAACCAATGAATTGGTTCATTCAGTATGTGCTGCTCAGGATCAGCTCCTCGGAGTCAGGAGTGATATCTGTGGCTAGCATTTTCTCTCCACAAAGGATGCAGGCAGGCTAGGAACAAATACAGACTGGCAAACACCCTCACCAATCTGTATGCTGGAAAGAGGAGGACACTCTGTGAAAAGTGGGGCGTCAAGCAGGAGGCCCCCAGGATCAGGAGGCCCCCAGGATCAGGGTCCCCATGTGGAAACAGCCTAAACGACAGTGATTTGTCTTCATCCTGGTGTGTGTTGGCAGGGGAGTAGTAATATCGTATCTGTGGCTTTGTAAAGTTGTCTGGGCCTGCAGTGTGTATAGCAGGCTCTCGTGGGTGGACAGGAGGCTGAGGCACGGGAGAGGGTGAAGCCCCAAGGGCTGCTGATGATAGAAGGGAAGCGGGAAGGCCGGGTCCATGTAGGTTTAGTACGTGCACCAAGGAAAATGCCCATAAGATGGATGCAGTTTGTTTTGTTTTGTTTTTTTTAATGTAGTTTACTTTTGTTACTTGTGTGTGCATGCACATGTCATATCACATATATTGACGTCAGGAGGCAGTCCCCCACTTTCACTGTTGGCTCTGGGCATTGAGCTCAGGCTTGCTCTGCAGGCAGGCAGGTAATTTTACCTGCTGAGCCATCTTGCTGTGCAGATGCTGAGTTCTGACTGGAGACTGGATTAATCAGCTGGCTGGTTTGGTTGTGGCATCTCCAAAGCAGGAGACAGGGAAGGAGGCAGTGGGTTTGGTGTGGAAGAGGCAGGTCAGTCATTTCTGTTGCAAGCCTTGTGATATTCATGGAAACCTGGACTAGACAGATTGGGGGCTAAAGGCACAGATCCCTGGAGTGGAGACAGGAAGAGGAAGCCGTGCAGGCTTTGGAGTCATGGGCCCAAGACACAAAGATGTTTGCGAGCCATCTTTAAACTACAGCCTTGGCAGAAAGGAGCTGCCATGTTGCCTTTCAAAGTCGTTTGAACCGACTCAGCATGTGTCAGTGCCAGGTGGCTGCTTGGTTGTTTGAAGTGCTCCTTCATCTGTTCCGATGTCCTTTAAGTCCACTGCCTTTGTAACAGAGGCTGCCATACCAGGAATTCAGTTCCGATGTTTGACTAATGGTGGTGTAACATGCTGTGTTTGAAGATTGCCTTTCATTCTTTAGTTATGATGAGATTAATCTTCAATTTTAGATTGTGCTTCTCTAAAGGATGTCAGGTAAAACTCAGAACTCAAGGAATGTAACTAAGAGAAGGCAGCACAGAGGGCAGGGACAGGCTTGGTTTCATTTTCAGTTGCCATGAAAAAAAATTGTAGAACAAGCAATGTTGCCAAGAGAAAGAGTTTATTTTAGATTGGACTTCTCAGTCCATCAGTGGCAGGCAAGTCACCAAGGCAGGAGTCCTAGACAGACAGCCACGCCACGCCACGCCACGCCACGCCACGCCACGCCACACCGCACCCACAGTTAAGAGCCCATGCAGTGCTGCCTGCCTGCTTGCTAGCCAGTTTGCTTTACTCTAAGACCAACCATCCAGGGCTGTCTTAGTTACTGTGATTAAAAACCCATGTCCAAGGCAACTTATGAAAGGAGCTATTTAATTGGGGGTGTGCTTACAGTTTCAGAGGTTACTTCATGAGCATCATGGTTGGAAGCATGGTGGCAGGACAGCATGGCCCCAGAGCAGTAGCTGAGAACTTTACATCCTGATCCTCAGGCAGCAGGCCAAGGGACAGTGACTGAGCCTGGCACAGGGTTTTACAACCTCAGAGCTCACCTCCAGTGGCACACCTCCTCCAACAAGGCCACACCTCTTAATCCTCCCGAACAGTCCCACCAACTGGGGACCAAGCATGTAAACACATGAGCCTATAGGGAGTTCTTATGTAGATCATCACAAGGATCTTCCCTGGGGAGGGGTGCTGCCCCCAGTGGTCGGGGTCCCCCAACATCAACAGCAGTCGGGACAGGCCCCCACAGACAGACCTGTAGGCAAGTCTGACCTAGGTAACACCTCATTTAAACCCTTTCTGAGTTGTGTCAATTTGACAGAGCTAGCCAGCCCAGGAGGTGAGGCCTGAGCAGCGCCCTGGCACTGCTGACTGTGCTTGCATGCGCTTTGCAAAGATGTTGCTGACTTGAAGAGAATGATTTGAATCCCAGCCCAGTGGTTTCATTTCCAAGTGGAAACTCAAGCCTTTGTTCCCATAGGGTCCCGGGATTGGCCTTGTTCCAAACTGATCATTTGAGTCGAGGTAGGACGAGTCCCGAGTCCCGGCAGCGTCCAATCTCCCAGCCTCGTGCTCTTCCGTGTCTGCGATTCCTTGGAGAGTCGCTTCCTCTGTCACTGTCTGCATTTCTACCCACCCACCTCTTGGGCTCACTGAAGTTAGAAAGAATGGCAAGAAAAGGCATCTCTCTGGTTCCTGGCTGAGGAGTCACGTGACCCCGCACGCTGGCCACTGTTGCAGAGATACTCTCCTCTTGGGGTTGGTTGAGGAGGTACTCTCCTCGGGGTTAATGTCGGTGTGCTTGTTACCAACTAGCATTTCTCTGTTGAAGCTGTTTTGGGATCATGTCTGTCCCATTTGTTGTTTTTTGGCATAGTGACATGTTTAGTTTTATAGTTGTTTATAAGAGTTGCATTTGTATACTAACGTTTGACTTTGCTTTATGGAGTCTGAAAACACTGCCTAAATGCTAACTAACGTTTCCTTGGAAGGCCACCTGCAGGGTGGGCAGACTTGATCTAACCCTAGTAGCTTACCACTTGCTTGAATTTGCCATGGCCTCAGCCTCATATTGAATGCTTCCTCTTGGGATGTAGGTGCAGTTAAAACGGCAATAAGATTTGCCTAAGCTTTGTAGCTGATGATGTTTGAGTTTGGGTTGAGAGTCCTAGGCTGACCTCTGCTCAGGACCTCTGTCCTTGTCTGTTGGGAATCTGCCTTCTCCTGTCCCTGGTTCCCCTAGCTCTCACCCGTGGATCATTTCCTTACTGAAGGTTGTTGGTTGCAGAGCCTGGGTGGCTAAGAGGAAGGGGTGGAAATGAGTGAAGGCTGTGGAAGTCAAGTCCAATGTCAAAATCGAACAGTGACTTCCATGTCTGTGCTTACAGATGCTGTGGCCACCCTATCCGGAAAGTTCTTGGATGGCCTTTGTCCCAGAGACCCTGAGCTCCCATGGCCTACAGCATAAACATGGCACTTGCATGTGTAGGCTCTTAAAAGTTAGCTTAGATATTAAATACCTTACGTCTGACAGCTAAAAACACACCTCTGACCACTGTCCATCTGTGGGGCATTGGGCTACAGCCCACATCTATCTGTAGAAAGAACATAGCATTCATTTGACCTGCTTTGCTGGGCTCTAATAGAAGTGATGGATGGTATGGTCCATCTGGCTACACCCAGCACAGAGGCCTCAGACTCCTGATGCTGTGATGTTAGTTAGGCAAATGACAACAGACTGAATGGTTGATTCGAATCTATAGAAATTACCCTGTTCTCCCAGTTGAGAAGCAAACAATAAATATTTAGTTCTGTCAGTAAACATCTGACTTAAGAAGCAATCTGAGCCATTCTTATGTCTTTCGTTTAAGGTAAGCCTTTATTTTGGAATTTTACCAAAGATAATAAAGCTTGCTTAGCAAGAAGCTATGGCAGCGCCCAGGCATTCGATCTAGCTGATAGTGTTGTCTTTGTCTTAGATTATGCAACCACATTTTGGCACACTGAGCAATGAGAGAGACACTGGCAAGCATGTGCTGTTTGAAAGAATACTTTGCCTCAGGAGTGGTAGTATACCTAAAACCCAGCACTTGACAAGCCAAGTCAGGAGGGTCAGAGTTTGAGAACCACAGGGGTTACCCACTGAGCTCCAGGCCATCTCGGGGGCTGCTCTGAGGTTCTGTTTCAAAATAAATGTATATATTAATACTTTGCAAATAGTTCTCCTTTTTAATTTTAGGAAACAGATATTGATGACAGGTATGGAGATCTCGATGCCAGAGGCGATTCCGACGTGCCTGAGGTCCCACCGTCCTCAGACAGGACCCCCGAGATTCTCAAGAAAGCCCTGTCCGGACTATCTTCAAGGTAGGATTGGTGAAGCCAAGGCCATCTCGCTACCCAGCTCAAGAACAAGCTTTGAGGTTGTCCTAGCTTGTCTGTGCATTACGTTTGGATTTTTGTGCATTTGGGACCCATGGGAGAAGAAGGCTGTAATGAGGGATAATCTGAAGTGCATCATTTGTGCCTGGTAGGTGAGCTGGTGGAAGTCACAGAAACAGCCCAGGCTCCAAGATGTGCTTATGTCAAATGCCTCCCAGTGAAAATCATTGTGTTCCCCAAACACGGTTTTTGTGTGTGTGTGTGTGTGTGTGTGTGTGTATGTGTGTGTGTGTGTGTGTGTGTGTGTGTGTGTGTAGCGGGGAGATGCTGGGGGGGCGCTTCTCCTCACCAGCACGTAGGCAGCTCTATAGAGAGCACCCACTGGTGTCTGCATTGATACTGTGTGCCTGGAGACAGCAGATGGCACAGGGCTGTTCCCACTCCAGGCACGAGTCACAGGCCCAGGCCTTTAGAATTCTAGACTGACCAGACACGGGTATGGTGATGGTTGACCCTCCCATTAGACTCACTTAAGAGCAGCTCTCAGGCCTGCAGTGTTCACATTGCTGGTCGATTATAAATAAAATCTTAGTGGACTGTTGACAAAGCCGTCAAAGAGATGCAGGGATAGAACTGCGCGTTCCTCGCTGGATTCCTCCTGGGATGTAGATGGATTCCTGTTCACCTTTCTGGACTGCTGTCTTCAGCTGCGGGAATTCCTTGCGCCTCTTTCTTTGGGGTTCAGGAGACTGCCTGACGGAACTGTGAGTGCAAAAACAAGGTCTGAGCTAAGGGTGGACTGCAGAGCCAGGAGACCCAGCACAGTCTGTCTGTTTGGAATCTTCTTGTCCTATGGACAGTGTTCCTTCCTCCCGGGATAGCATAGGGCTTTGCTCAAACAGGGGTCTTCTGGTCCCCTCCAGCCAAGGTGGAGTAGAGTATTGCTTTACAGCCTTTGCTCTGAAGGAAGATCAGAGCAGACCTTGAGTTCCTGTGACTTCCTAAGAGAAAGAGCACCCTCATTTCTGTGGCCCACAGTAGAGGGAAAGAAGGGAGCGGGAAGGGAGGGCAGGGAAGGGCCAGCGAGGGGGAGTTTGCCTTTTGAAGTCTCTGTCTGAGACCTCACCTAGCTCAGAATTAATCTGGGCCTTGAGAAAATAAAAACCTTGGGAGGTTGTGTGTCTGGAATTGAGGTTGAACATGGAAAAAAATCTGTCACAGTCTCATAACCATATTAGAATAAGCCACTTCAATGCTGTATTTCCTGTTTTTGTTTTGTTTTGTTTTTAGCTGATGGAGCGAAGGTATGCTATCTTCCTGAACATATTGTGGCTTTAAAAATCTCAGACCTGTTCAGAGAGAGAGAGAGAGAGAGAGAGTGTGTGTGTGTGTGTGTGTGTGTGTGTATGTATGTGTGCGCGCGTGCGCGTTATGGGGGGGCATGTTTGTTATATAAATGCATATGTGTGTCTGAGAGAGATGCACACATGTGTTATATAAATGCATACGTGTGTGTGCATGTGTGTGCCAGCTTGATGCTCTATAATAATGATGCTGAATTCCCCTGTGTCAGATTCTCCCTCAGTAATGACTTTTATAAAACAACAACAAATAACAGCAGCTATTTATTGAGCATACAGTGTGCTAAGCATTGCTTAAGCACTTTACACACACTGATATCTCACAGAAGCCCTGTAACACGGCTGTGCTTAGAACTGTTTTGTAAATGAGGAACCTAAGGCAGAGAGAAATGATGTGAGCCCAGGCACTGGTACAGGCAAGGTGAACCCAAGCCTCCTTCCTGGCACTGTGTAAGGAGAGAGGAGCTCTCAGGAGACACCAGAGAGATAGGTTTTATAGCACGGCTTATGAGAGGCTTGGTTGTGAAGACCAGAACAGTAGACGGCCTGACAGTTTAGTCCCAGGAAGCTGCTCTGTAAAGAGTTCATGTGTGAGTGTTTCAGTGCAGCGTACACTTGGGATCATCTTTCCATGTAATAAGCCAGAAAGAAACTGTGTTGTAGAGCCTTGCATTTGGAGATGAAGGGTTAAAATCCTCACTGTATAGGAGGCTCCTCTGAGCCGTAGGGAGGAGCCTATGACCCTCCAGAACGTGCATTTGCAGTTGTGATGTCTATTCTCTGACCCTCTCCTCCACGCTGTACGTACTGTGCGCATGTGTGAGATGCAGAAATGGGATTATACCCCCTTTGCCTTGCTATTTTAATTTTGTACTGAGGTAGTTGGAAGCAATATCTCCTATCCTTTTAATCCTTAGGCACATTTCAAATGAGGTGCCCTATTATATGGATATAGTACGACGTTTAATATCTGACTTTTCACAATGAAAATATCTATATTAAACTTTTTCTTTGTAGCTAGTTAGGTTTTTCCTAGAAACCTATGACTTTGTTAAAGGGAATCCATAGTTTTCTTAGAGTGGAGCTGCTTGGTCGAGGCTTCTGCTCATTTCTAAGCCCTTACTCCGTGATCCCACAAAAGAAATGTGCAGTCTGTGGCAACTGGGAGGGGCCTGAAAGGTTTTCATCCACTGAAGTTGCCTCAGCCAGCTCCTCATCCAAGTGTGCTCTGAGGGCTGGTGTGACCATCAGCTAGGTGAGTCTCTTCTAGCAATGCATGGCAGTGTACGGTGTCAGCGGGGTTGGTGCTGCTGGTAGCTGGAGGTGGATAGATGAGACCTGGACAGCTGAGTACCATAGGGAGGGTCTCACAGCAGAGTGCTCTGGTCCAAGTGTTGCCGATCAACAGAAGCCCTGGAAAGACCCAGGCGAAGCCTGCTGGTGTCCTTGAACTCTGGACTGCCATTTCCTCTCTCTGAGAACCCACACACTTCCTCTCCTCCTCTGCTCCAAGCTGGTAGCTGGACTTTCTCTAAATCCCTGCTTGCCGTCATATGGCAGATCCTGCTCTACAGCCACCTCTGGGCCCTCATCCTTGGCTTAAGTAAACTGCAGGACCACGCAAGTTCTTGGTGACTCACAATGTTTGTACCTCCAGGAAAAAACCATGTCATTAACTTTTGAAACAAAACTGACTCACTGGCTGTTAGCAGCGTGGCTGTGATTTGATCAGTGTGTAACCACTTAAGATGGCTGCTTTTGTTGAGGTGGTGGTGGGTTTTCTTCCTGGCCATATTAGGGATTGAAGTGGGGCCTCAGGTGTGCCAAATGCAGCCTTCTCTCTCTGAAGGAGCCAAGTCCTAGGAGATTCAGTATCCACCCCACCCCACCCCCACCTCACCCATCCCCAGGTTAGCTGCACTGCCTGCCTGGCCTCCGTACTGTGCTGGGTTTAGCTGAGTACTTCAGCTCTGCGAGACAGTTTTCAGTTTTTGTTTATAGGAAGACATGGTTTCAGGAGTTTTCTGAAGTTGTCATGTGCAAACTCTATCCCTAGTGACCAGGGGTGAGAGGTGTGGCTCAGATGAGTAGGTCAGTGGGTGTGACATAGTACCACACACACACTCTTGTTATAAAGGTGACTTTCTGTGGAGGGTTGCACTTTGGCCCCCCATCTTAGGATAAAGCAGCAATCTCTTCAGATACCACACCTTTATCCTTGGTTTCCTAGCCTCCAGGCTGGCAAAAGATAAATCTGTTTTTCATAAATTACCCAGTTTCAGGTGTTCTGTTACAGCAGCAGAAAGTAGACTGAAGACTCAGTGCCACTCACAGATACAGCACAGATAAATATGACCTTATCTTCTGACTTTGCATTTTTGGAAAGTCTAGAAATTAATTTTTTATCTTATTGGGAGAAGAATTAGCTATGCAATGACAGATGGCTGAATAGAGGCTTCTGGGTGAGACTGGACGTTTCCATTGTTTTAGGGGAAGGAGGAGAAAGCACATTCTCTTTTACAGATGAGGAGCTTTGGAAGTCCACAGAGGCAGTGGTAGGATGCCTGAGAGTATAAAGAAGCAGAGGGAAGAGGAAAGGCAGGCGGATGGCGGATGGCCGATAGCGGATGGCGGATGGATGGCAGAGAGTGGACGGCGGACGCCACTGGGAGGAAGCAGGACACTCACTGCTCACATGGGTCTTGTCCTTACTGCGTGATGCTGGGGTTGAGCTCCAACAATAGGCCGTTCAGTAAGAGAGTCCAGACCAACAGATGTGTGTGTTGTGACATGGAAATAAAATAAATAATAAGATACAAGGCAGCCTGGCTTCTCCAAAGGATTGTAACTCCTCAGCTACTGGATCGGAAGGTTCCGAAGAAATTAAAGGACTGCACGAAGCTCTCCATGACTTGTAAAAACGATCTCCATGATGTATTATAGTCAGAATATCAAAAATGCTTTTAAATATTAAAAATTATAAAGGAAAAATAGCAACTTGGAAAAGTTAAGCATATAAAACAGTATCAGATCTGAGCCACCTATGAGCCAGAGGCACAGAAAAGAATGTATTTCAAAACCCAGAAATCAATAACTGTTAAGCAAGTTGCTCTGTCCGCCAAAGGTGTCTTTTAACTGAAAAAGAAACAAGAACATTGCAAGACTAAGGCAGTTGATGACCCCAGGGCCAGCACTGCAGCAGGGACCTGAGGAAGCCCTGCAGAGAAGAGGAACAAAGACAGCCTCAACCACAAGGGCAGGGGAAGGGATAAACTGTGAAAGCAACAAAGGAACTCCATTATGTCCAGCACAAGACCTGTCTGTATCTGTATTAGTAGTGGGGAAAGAAAACAAACAACTCAGCTAGCCAGAAATATAGGCAGCTGAAATTGTAAGGCATAGTAAATAGTCCTCAGCAATAACCTTAAATGTAAGTAGTTTCAACCCACCAATAGAGAGAAGCAGAATGGCTGACCACAGAAAAAGGGAAACAAAGTAACCAGATCAAACTCTCTCATCTCCAGGAAACAGCTGGCCCCATAAAGACCACCACAGACCAGGAGGCAAAGGATGGCGGTCTGTCTAGTCAGTGGAAGCCTGAACAAATGGGCAGAGCTCTTCTGGTGTCCGACAAAGCGGACTTCAAAGCA
The DNA here is from genome assembly GCF_000001635.26 of Mus musculus. Classification (NCBI taxonomy): domain Eukaryota; kingdom Metazoa; phylum Chordata; class Mammalia; order Rodentia; family Muridae; genus Mus; species Mus musculus. The sequence continues at coordinate 101,786,529 of NC_000071.6, forward strand.
CAGTTAGGAAAGATAGAAGAAGTGTGTGCTACTAAAGAACCATTCCTTGAGAAGATGTAACAAAGTGTGTGTGTGTGTGTGTGTGTGTGTGTGTGTGTGTGTGTGTGTGTGAACAATGAGGCTCCTAATTTCATAAAGAGTAATAGGCATAAAAGGTCATTCAAGTCCTGATACCATAATCTATATGACTTTAATATCCTATCCTCATAACTAGGCCATCTAAACTAAAAATCAACAGAGAACATGACAGTTAAGCTACACCATAGATCAGACAGACTTACAGGATACTTAGAGAGCAGTCCATGCAGGAGACATGAACACACAGACCCATCGCAGTCTATGGACTCTCCCTAAGAGCATATGACAAGTCTGTCACGAAGCCTTAACAATACCAAAGAACTTAAATAATGGTTTTGTATCTCATCAAATCACAATGGAATAGCAAAGTTTATAAACTGCTTATTACTGGGAGACTGAATAGTGCCCCCTTAAATGACCAGCTGACTCATGGGAAAAAAAAAAAACCAGAGGGGAAAGATAAAAGCCCCGACAATCAAATGAAAGTAGAACTTACTGGAACTTTTGGAACACAGCTGAGAAGGTCGTAAAAGGACAGTTTATACACGTGCATATATTTAAAATGACGCAGATAGATCTCAATCACAAAACCTAATGATCCACACGTCAAGGGCTTAGAGACACAAGAGCAAGCCAATCCCAGTGCAGTAGACAGGAAGAGGACAGAGCAGGGCAGAAATTAATACAGTGGAGAGTAAGTGAATGTATATAGCATCTTTGGGGGGCGGGTAGCAAGCTTGATAGAAGCCTAGCTAAAGTAACCATAAGAGAGAGACACAAATTAATAAAATCAGAGATAAAAATGGGAAATAAGATTCCAGTAGAATCAAGAGGGTGATGAGGGAATTACTTTCAAAGCTCATGTTTCAGAAAACTAGAAAGTCCCAGGAAATGGGTGCATTCTTAGACACAATAAACCAATAAGCTATTAGATAAAAATCATTTAGAATAGACTTTTAAAGTCTCCAACAACGAACCCAGGACGGAATACTGCTGAGTTCTTCCAAACTTTAAAAGAACTAGCGTCTAGTACCCTCCGGCTGTTTCAGGAAAGGAACACTGACAAAGTCACTCCTTAGTTACACCAACCCAAATGAGTTAAGGACATAGCGGAGAAAACTGGAGCCACATTCACTGAGGAATGTTGGCACAGAAATCCTCATCAGAACTTTCCACAATAGGTAGGGCTGGAAAGATGGCTCAGGACGAGGCACTTGCCATGCAGGCTTCAGGATGGAGGAATAGCAGGATACCAGTGGGCTGAAAGGGAAATGGGAAAGGGGAGGGTCTGTAGGAAAGTGGAGGGCCTGTAGGGAGAGGGGAGGGTCTGTAGGAAGGGAGAGGGAGGTGGGTAAAATAAGATGTCTGAAAAAGCCACAGGAATCATACTATTAACTATGCACCAAAACCAAAACAAAAATATCCAAACACACAAAACAACCTAAAAACCAGAAGACAACCCCCCCAAACTGTATTATATACCCCATTCTGTGTATAAATACATAGTTTTAAATGAACTTTTCTCAGCTGGGCTGATGGTGCTTCCTCCAAGAGAGAAAGGCCACCTAACAAACACCCCAGTCCCAGACATGAGAATCCCTCTTTTGGGGTTGGCCAGGGCTGTCCAAGAGACTCCTAGAACATGAAACCTGTGACAGTTGGACTTGGTCCCCCCAGAGGTTGGAAGGGAAGTCTCTGGAGCTGAGCGGATGGAGCGCCTCATCCCTGAGGATGCTTCCTTCAAACCTTGTAGTTCAGGTGAGGTGGTCTCTCTTTCCCTTCTCTTAAACAGAGACCCATTTTACTCGTGCATAAAAATAAAATCACAAAATGAATACAGTGCTGCAGTCTTTTCTAAAGAGAGGTTGGAGTGATGGATCCCTCATGGCAAGCCGGGCGGTGGTGGCACACGCCTTTAATCCCAGCACTTGGGAGGCAGAGGCAGGCGGATTTCTGAGTTTGAGACCAGCCTGGTCTACAAAGTGAGTTCCAGGACAGCCAGGGCTACACAGAGAAACCCTGTCTCAAAAAGCAAAAAAAAAAAAAAAAAAAAAAACAACAACAAAAAAAAACCCAACCCTCATGGCTCTTTTTCTCAGCATTTTTGTCAGACAGCTCCTAGCCACCTGTAACTCCAGCTCCCGGGCCTCCAGTCCTCTCTCCATGGGAACCTGCACTCACACATGCACATAACCCCCCCCACACACACACACACACACACACACACACACCCAGGTGATTAAAGTGTGACCTACCTGTACCCGCTCTGGGTGTGGACTTGCAGGACTCCCAGTCAGTACAACACAGAGCTGCTTCCATGTGGATGCTGTTGCTCCTCTGTCCACAGTAGCCAGGCTATGGGTGTCCTCAACAGATAAATGTATCAGGAAGGTGAGGCGCATAGTCTCTGAGATCACCGCATTAAGTGACCTTAGCCACACTCAGCATTTCTAATGCAGAGTCTAGCTTTAAATTCGTGAATGCAAGAATGGGCATGCGTGCATGTATGTCTCTGTGCGTGTACACACAGAGACCATGAAAGGGGGGAAGGGGTATAAAGGGAGTGAGATAGTGGAGCAGGGGGAGGGGCCAGTGTGCTGTGGGAGGAGGAGCAGGGAGTGTTTTGGTGGAAAGGAAGGGGGCTAGCCTGCAGAGGGGGAGACAGGTAGAGTAACCTATAATATATATGCATAAACAGGCACATGTCACGGTGATGCCCATTTAATTTGGAGGCTAGCTTGGAGGCTTTTTTACTTTAAGGTAACTAGAGCATGTTCCTCCGGGGCCTAGGCGTGCAGTGCCTGTAATTTTGAGAAGAGTAGATTCCTGTTTATCATTTCTGGTTCTCAGCAGCTGCTGGGAACATTTCTCTCACGCTGTCCGTGTCTGGATGGTGGCAGCTCCCACCCAGGCCTGGCCTCTGGTCCTTCTCCAGGTCGCAGGCAGGCAGGCAGGCAGGGCAGGATTATCATCAGTGGCTAGCTTGTGGCTCTTGGCTTACCTCTGCCTAGCTTTGTGACCCAGCCCAGTTTCCTAATCTACTCATTAATCCACAGAGCTCTGTCTTCACAACTAAATAAAGCCTTTCAGTTGTATCTTTTGATTCTACACTGATTTTTAGTTCAGGCCTGAAGTCCAAAGTCTGATGAAAAAAAAATCACGAAAATCATGATTGTACATATTTTACTAAACAGTAGTGGGATGAACTTCAGTAAAAACCTGGGGAGCTAGCAAAAAGCTGTGTGGCTTCAATGTTGACACTCTGGATCCTTGAGTACAGAAATGGCATAAAAGGGTTATTGGAAAAAGAAGTATGTGAACTATGCAGGATGGGGCAAGGGGTAAGGCTCAGAGGTGGAGTGCTTGCCTAGTACACACACTAGTGTGCACACACACATGTGCATGCCCACATGCACACACACACACACACACACATGCATGCCCACATACAGACACATGCACATTCACACAGACACACCTGCATACACACACAAATGCTACACTTAGGATTGATTCATGGTTTTTTTTTTTTTAATGTGTATAAAAAGTAAAACCAGTCATATGATGTAGGAGAGTGGCTAAAAGCAAGGAATATAGTCAATATTTTATAAGCAGATGAAATCAGCTGCCATTTCTGTTGTAAAAAGGAAGAGACCTGTACCTCAAATAAGATGCGTGAACTAGACAAAACTGAATCACAATATTTTACAATATAAATTAAGTGTTACTGGGCTGGAGAGATGGCTCAGTGGTTAAGAACACTTACTGCTCTTCCAGAGGTCCTGAGTTCAATTCCCAGCAACCACATGGTGGCTCACAATCATCTGTAATGGGATCTGGTACCCTCTTCTGGTGTGTCTGAAGACAGCTACAGTGTATTTTATACATAAAATAAATTCACTCTGTAGACCAGGCTACAGTGTACTCACATATATAAAATAAATAAATCTTTAAAAAAAATTAAGTGTTACAATTGGAGCTAACAGAAGTCATGTGTGCTGGTCAATTCGGATTGTCAGTTTTGATTGACTGACACACACCCAGGCATTACACACACCTGGGGTGTGTCTGTAATGGTGGTTGTGGAGGGCTTTGGCGGAGTCAGGAGACCTACCCAGAGTGTGAGTAGCAGCTCCCTCCCTCCGCCTGAGGGAGTTCTAGACAGAGCAGAAAGGGGGAGGAGCCTGCAGGACACTGGCACAATGCTTTCTTCTTGGTGCTATGGACCAGGCTGTTGCTGCCCCCATGTTGAGCCGCCCTCACTCCCCCTCCCTACCCCGCACCACACTGCCCTCCCCATGCCCTCACTCCCCCTCCCTACCCTGTACCACACTGCCCCCTCCATTTGTTTTTTGACAGATATTTAGTTTACAGTGACAAGCAGTGAAAATCTTTTAAAGGTTTATTTTAAAATGTATTGCGTGTGTACATATGTGCACATGAGCTACTGGTGTGTGATGCTCAGAGCGTAGCTTCCTAGGGTCTGTTCCCCTTGTCTCCTTCACCAGGCCTGCGCAGCATGCACTTTTACATGCTGAGCCACCTACTGCCCTGAGAATCTTTCCTAACTCTGTTACATTTTAGTAACGTGTTGATTGACTCAGTGTCTTAATCATATGTTTGCCGGGCACATACTCCATACAAGATGCATTTATATGTTGTTGCTGTGGTCCTTAACAGACCGTGTAGTGGAGGAGTCTGTGTGAACTGTCAAGAGAGTGGCTGCCGTTTGCTTGTTGTTGTTATATAAAATGAAGTAAGATCTTAAAGAACTGTTAGGAAAAAAATGCTAGCTCTGGAAATGCAGTAGTGACCCCGACACTTGAAAGTCATGTTATTAAGTGCTGCCTTTACAAACTTGTCTGTAGATGGAAGAACTGGTGGATTCGCGGGATCCTCACCCTCACCATGATCTCCCTCTTCTTCCTGATTATCTATATGGGGTCCTTCATGCTGATGCTTCTGGTAAGTGATTGGCGTCTTCCTGGGTGCCTCTGGGTTTTAGTGCGTGTGTATCATGGAAGGCATCTGAGCATGTCATCATAACAAAGGTAGCTGAAGTCTTGGCAACAGCAAATTCAGTTCCTTTAAGTATTTTCCAGTTCATGAAATGATCTGGACTCATCTTTACTGTCTGCAAAATGGTTCCTCAGTGTGCTCATTCAGCAGAGACGAGTGTACTTTTCTATGGAGGCGCCTGTGTATCCAGCATCATGCAGAGCATTGAACCACTTCCATGTATTTACCTATGACTAGTTCCCCGACTTCAAGCAAGTTAGTTTAGCAGCAGAAACGTTCAGTTGACCAGATAACTCGCTAGCATTAAGTAAATCGTGATAAGTCTTGTTGCGGATGATGTGTTAAGCAGAAGGGCAGAGAGGCGTTGTTATGCAGTGTGAGACAGGGGTAACAAAAGGCATACAGAGAGATGATACCCAAGTCTGATCCTGAAGGCTACACAGAGAAAATAAGGTGGATTTCAGGGTGGATCCCCAGTGGCAAGGCAGGGGATAGTGAGAGAGATGGCGCGGCTTCTGCACAGGATCTGGGTTGGCCTGTGGATGGCCGCCAGGGATGAGACTGGAGAGCTGGGTAGAAGCCTTTCTGGGAGGTTTAGATGTGCATGGGAAGCCAAACAAGTCATGAGGGCAAACGGATAACTTAAGCTCTTACTTCATCCTTTGATAAGTGCCTTCGAGGTGACTGGTGTGTGCCAGCCATTACAGTAGCACTGGGGTATGCTAGTGGTGGCGCTGAGAAAATCATCCCAGTCTTCATTTTGATGGAGCTTATTGTTTATACTGTAAAGAATGGATTAGCTGCTTCTAATAACAAACTGCAGTGTGTTAAATAAAGACCGGTTCTCTGAGAGCAGGAGAGGAAGGAGTCAGAGGACTTTCTGGAAGCATTGTGCAACACGGGAGCTTCCTTCTGAAGGTTGTGTAGGAATCAGGGAGGAGAAGGAAGGAGGTGGGAGTAGAGGTGCTCCTCACAGAGAGTGTGGGCCCAGGAGTGGAAGCCAGGAGTCCATGAGTTCTATAGACTTAGCAGGAGTTCCAAGGTCTCCAAGCATGGTTTTGCAGTGAATAGTGACACACATCCTCAGGGGCATATACATGTCCCTCATTATGAGGATGACCTGAGAAGGTGACAATGCTCTCTGGGTAAAACGGTACTCCCTCTCCTAGCCAGTCCCCACTGCTACCAGGTTCTCCCAGTGCACACTTGTGCAGTGGGTAGCTGCACCAGGCTCTCCTCGTGCACACATGTGCAGCAGGCAGCTGTGCCTTACTGCTTTCTTATCTTGTCTCAGTTTGTTCAGCCCCTCCCTGCGTGTACCTTCCCATTTTCCTGCCTCCTAGAGCATCTGAATGCATTTACCAGTCTTCCTGTCTTTCACCCCAGTACTGTGCTCCTCTTCCCACACCTCCTGTGTTTGTCTTGAGCGGTATATGTTATTCCTACCATGCCTTAGCTTGTCCTGTCAGCACTTTACAGTGCTCAGTTCAGGGGAGTTTCATAGAAAGCCCATTTCTAACAAGCATGGTGGAATGACACGCCTGTTGTTCCCGCAGAGACGGGAGGGTCAAAGTGTGAAGGTGTGAGACGTGAAGGAGTTCTAGGCCAGTCTGCAGCTGCTAGCAAGACCTCATCTCAAAAACAAACAAACAAATAAAAAGATAAAGAAGATGAAGTACTTTCTTTAAGCCCTCACTTTAGGGAGTGCTGGCTGCCTCGGGACACATCTTAGTTTACACGGAGTGTCCCTCTGTCCCCTGGTTATAGTTGGGTTGTGCTCGCTGAAGCCAGCTTTCTAGTGATGTCATTACTGTGCACACTGGGAGATAAAGGCATCTGAGAGCATAGAGAAGGTACAGTGGGAGGTTTCCTTGCCCTCTCTAATAATTGTTAGTTCACATTATAGGATTCACTGTGAATCCTTAGCCTTTCTATTGTGAGGATGGAAGTACCCCAAGTCTACCATCAACTGCCCAAACCCACACCAGGCTGCTGCTGGCTATCTCTCATTTGCTCTTTTAGTTTTTGCTTTAAAAATCATTGCTATAACAATACTATGATTAAAGTTTTGTGCCCTATTTTTCAAAGTGTGGTATTGTTCCACCATCTCTACCCTCCAGCTGTGGTATGTTCCGCTATATAAGGGACTGTGAAGCGTCGTGGGATTTAAGTCACTTGCTATTTTTAAACACTCAGGTTACGCTCAGTTTCTGTAATGAGTAACACTATGGTGAACATACCCCAGCTCAAAAACGTTCTGGTTTCTTCTTAGACTAGATTCCTCAGATAAAAATAGGCTTTCTTGTTTGCATATCCCTTAGATGACATTCAACATGCCCAAATCCTGTGTCTGGTCTGTTGCGCCAGGTTTTCCTGGCCACTCCGTGTTCCTCCTCATCCTTAACTCTTTTGCTTATGGCGTAATGCCCCCCTCAAAAGGTTCCTAAGTGAAGGCTTGGTTCCCACCTGGAGGATGTCCACACTGAGAGATGCCAGATCGCGGGGCCCGACCTAGTCAGGGAGTCCACCTGACGGAAGTGTTGGGAGGTGTTTGGAGGAAGTAGATCAGAGATGTGGGTTTGGGGGCTGTATCTTGTCCTGGACTTGTCTCTATTCCAGTCCGTGCTTCCTGGCCTCGTCTGTGCCCTCCTGCAGTGGTGTTCTGCCTCAGCACAGATGCCCCAAACCTAAATTGAAACCTCTGAAGTAAATCCTTTTATGTCATTTTTGTCAGGTGGTACATTCCCAGTTTCCTTGTTGACAGACTCCAGTCTCCCTGTGTCCTCTGCGAGATGCCCTCTGCTGGTGTGGTCATGTCATATCTTGTAGCCTGCATTACTGTCTGCTTTGCCACCTCCCCAGTCCATGCTCACTCCCTCTGTTGACAAATACTCGGGCCCTTCCTCTCCTGCCACCCCTCGCTGTGGAGCTCTGTTCGCACCCACGTCTGTACACTGACAGCTCGGAAGTACTCATACTTACCTTAGCATGCTCCAGTCCTCTGCAGGCATGGCTGCCGATCCCCCGCCTCCCACAGGTGTGCACGCTCATTTCCACATAATTTCTACGTGCCATCATTGTTTTGAGCTTATCCCATGCGCTCTGAGAGCACATGTCCTGACTCATTTCCAGGCATCCTCAGTAACAAGAGCACTGAGCTTCTAAAGAATTGGCTGTTGTTTTTAAGGCTCTTAACGCATCAGTTGGGTCAATGAACTTTTTTCAGTGATTATTGCTACCAATATCAATGGTACAGGGTATCAATTCCTATGTAATCTCCTAGTCCTTAATAAAATAAATGCATTTTAAAGATTTTTAACTCCAGTTTTGAATTCCTTATTTCGATTTCCTCAGCCATTCTGTATTCTTGGAAGCTGCAATGATCACACAAATAATGTAAGCTGTTAGATAAAGCCCCCTTCTTCCTCAGTAAAGCCGTATGCAGTGCTGACTGAGTGTTCATGAAGACCGCATCGAGGCACTTGGTATTTTAAAAGCTCTTTGTTCTGTAAATGGTTTGTCTTGTTGCCATGTTGTCTTAACACTGAACATTGTCTCCATTCTGTGATTTGTTTCGTGAAAACAACTTTTTATTTCATATATACACAGAGCTTATTTGAAGAATGACCTTTAAATAGCCTTTGTTTTTATAATACATGAGTGACTTTTGTTGCCAGCACTCCTTATACTTGGATACGATATATCTTATTGTGTGGCGTTTTCATAGCATGCATTATTGTATGTATTGGAATACAATAATAAATAGCTTAAAAATATCCTGAATGGCAGATTTGAGAAGACTAATTTATCGAAACCAATCTCTCTCCCTCTCTCTCTGCCCCCGCCCTCGTGTGTGTGTGTGTGTGTGTGTGTGTGTGTGTACATGTTTGTGTGAATGCACACATGCATACTTGTGTGTGTGCACACATGTAGATGCCAGAGACTGATGCTGCATGTTTGTTCCCAGCTCTCCACACCATATCTTTTGAGGCAGGGTCTCTCCCTGAGCTTGGAGGCTTTGCTGTGGCAGGCTGCTGCCAGCGGGGTCTGGGCTCTGCCTGGGCTCTGCCTGCTGTCTTCTCGCCCCTTCTCCCAGTGCTGGGGTTTGACCTTCACGCAGGTAAACTTAGGTCCTCATGTCTGTTATCCACTGCCTCATTTTCACAAACTTAATACTAAATACTAGAAGAAGTAATAAAAAAAAAAACCCTACATATTCAGACATGAGTTTTGAAAATTTAGTATTTTAGGTTATAATCTACAAATATATGATATAATCCCAAGATATTTCTTAGAGATTTTAAGCTCTCTAAGCTTATAGAAGTGTTATTTTGTACAAGACTATATAATCCTAAGCCCTTGGGTGTTCTCTCTAGAGGAAGGAGAGTGGGCTCTTGCGTGCACACTGTCTCCTCTCTCCTCTTGCTTCAGGGCTTTCATTGTGCCCTTTGCAAACTAAGCCTTGGAACTGATGTAGGCCAAGCTGAAGTCAGATGTTGCGATTTCACCTGGATCCATGGGTATCTTTGAGAAGGGCTGAGAGTAGAACATCAGTTCATAAACACAAAGGCACCATGTAAACAGAGCTCTGTGAACTTTGTTGCCAGGGCAGAGTGTACATGTGTGGAAGACTAGCATGACCGTTCAGAATAACTGACACTGTTGCTGTTGCTGGCTCTGTGATGGTCTGCACAGCCGGGAGAAGGAGATTTTGTGCTAATTTTTCTTGGACTTTTGTTTTTTAAAGGTAGGGTCTTACTATTTGGCTGCTGCTGACCTGGAACTCATACTAGAGACCAGGCTAGCTTTGAACTCTCAGAGGTCTGCTCCTTTGCCTCCTGTGTGCTAAGATTGAAAGTCCCTGCCGCCATCTTTATACATGGGCTGGAACACATGACTAAAGATGCATACCTACAAGCATGCTTCAGTAAGTCAGCCTTTTCCTACACTGATGTAAGAGACATAAATGGAAAGGCTAGAGCTGCGCAGAGAGGTGGGTGGCCAGAGGCCAGTCTGTTCTATCGTGTGAGGCCCTGTCTCTAAAAGAAAAGATTATCCGTCTTGAGGAATGGTGTGAATACACAGAAATAGTAATAAAAATAAACGGATAAGGCCGACTCTGCTGCCAAGGAGATGCTAGCCCTGCACTTGAAACTAGTGAGCAGGCACCGACCTTCATTTAAACATCCGTCTGCTACTCGATTAGACACCACTTCATTGAAAGAACGAGTATTGCCTTTTTGCTGTTGCCATTTAGAATAATTAAAAGTTCGTAGATTAGGATTTTCTAAAACACATGTGTCAAGGACTTGCTTTTAAGTAACACAGCAGAGACAGACGCACTGGGAACCGTGTGACCGCGCTGTGCTTGTTTCCAGGTTCTGGGCATCCAAGTGAAGTGCTTCCATGAGATCATCACCATCGGGTACCGGGTCTACCACTCCTACGACCTCCCATGGTTTAGGACACTAAGTTGGTGAGTGGCCACGAAACACTAGAGATTTGCAGGGCTGACTCTCTTCTAAGTTCTGAAATCACAGGACGATTCTGGAGAAAGAGCAAGGCGGAGCCACTGAATTTGTAAAGACGAACGTGGCCTTTGCTCCTTCTCTTGCACGGGCAGTTTAGTCTCTGTAATGATATCTAATTAATGATTTATTATATATATGCTGTTTTAACTCCTCCCTGCTCATGATTTTATGAAAAAGCTTAATTATCTTTTCCCTCATAGTCAAGAGCACACAAACTATTTGATATGAACCATACATGTAAAGGTTTGCTGTATGTACTTTAAACTCGGATCCTCATCCCTAGCAAGAGCCCGAGTAGGACACACGGGACGTTGATAGATCCTTCAGCCTGCCTGGTCATGCTCTTCACCTGGTTAGTCCATTCACATCCTCCAGGGAGCCACTGGCTTACTAAGACAGATGTACCTCACCCTCGGGGCATCGAATATTCTAAGTAGTGCCCTACCCAAGTTCAGTGGCAACAGCCTGTAAACCTAGTTGTGGCATCCAACAACCACAGCAACTCACTCAGTTGCTGACTGTCTGAGGCAGGGGGACCATTAGGGCAGAGCCAGCCTAAGATGTATAGTAAGATCCTGGAGATGGGGGCGGGCAGGATGGGTAGGTGGCTGTCAGTAAGAGGTGATTGTCTTCTGTCAGGTCTCTTCTCTTCTCATAAGAGATATGGGAAACACACGCATGTACACGAACACACACACACACACACACAATTAAAAATCACCACTCACTGGGAGACCTCTGGCATTGGGAAGAGCTGAGGAGGACTCGAGGCCTGCGCAGCGAGCAGTGAGGGAGGCGCTCACCATGGCTTCCTCCTTTCCCTCTTTGCTCGCTGTGGAGAGGTGCAGTTGTGGCCTCCAGTATTTGTTATTAAACCTGGGACCATTGAGCAGCTAAGAGTTCTTTTCACTATAAACTTAATGCTGGGCATGGGTGTGGGCGAGGGCCCATGTCTGTTGTACTTTGCCGTTGCTGTCTCTGATACTGTGGTGTGAGTTAAACTGCCTTTGGGTTGCTGGTTGCGGTTGGTCGGTCGCTGATCGGTTTAAAGCGAAGTTTAAGGTGAGGAGATGGCACTGTGGTGGGGCACATTTTGGATGGATTACCTAATTGGATTTTGATCTTAGTATTGGCATCAAAATGCAGGGACTGATTATGTCGTGTCACATTTGATCGGGGAAAGCATTTCAACACCACAAGCTAATGGGTTTAAATTCCAGGTACTTCCTCCTGTGTGTGAACTACTTCTTCTATGGAGAGACGGTGGCAGATTACTTCGCCACGTTTGTTCAGAGGGAGGAGCAGCTGCAGTTCCTCATTCGCTACCACAGGTTCATATCCTTCGCCCTCTACCTGGCAGGTAACTTGGGATCTCTCTGTACTGACCCGCAGCTCATGGTTCCCTAGGCTAACGGTTCCCTAGGCTAACGGTTGCGTAGGCTGTTTAAATGCCTTGTGTTTTTCCTGTTGCATTTTATTCTGGGCTCTCCTAAACCTTTCTCACATATAAAGCTATCCCACTGTGGTCTTAAGTAGCATTTACTTTCTAGTGGCAATTATAGAAATACATAATTATAGTTTCCATATTCTTGAGATTTTCTTTTCAGTTCATAGTTTCTAAAAACCTTTGAAACACAGAGCATTTATTAATCAAATATAATTTATAGAAAATTTTACAAATATATATTTATAATATCCCTAGGGAATAAAGCTTTCTTCTAGATTAGCCAGGTAGTCTTCTGGAGATGTCATACTCAGTGTGCAAGTTTGTTTACAGGACTCTGGCCACCTTTTTATTGCTTCAGATTGAAAGTCAGCTGTTTAAGGAAGAGCTGGTTGCACCGAGCTCTGGTCTGTACTTGTGAGGCCTCTTGTCCCTGCTCTCTGATACTCAGACGTGAGGATGTGGGGCACAGCATAGACTGGCACTGGGGCTTTTCGAGAATGGAGGTTTTTTCTAAAAGATCTTTCTCATTTTATATCAGCTTTTCCCCCATTCAATCCTGTTCTCTGTTTTTTTTTTCCACCCCTTAATTTAAACAGTTATTAATTGGGGACTGGAGAGATGGGCCAGTGGTTGAGAGCACTAGCTGCTCTCATCAAGGACCCTGGCTTGGTTCTCAGCATACACGTGGTGGCTCACAACTGTCCAGGGGACCCATGCAGGCTAAACACTCATACACATGAAATCAAATAAATCTTTAAAGAGTTATTGATGATACATTTACAGAAGATGCATTCTTAGAAATAATAGTCCCTAAAATATCCCTGTTCTTTCAGTCTGGAGGTGGCTGGTCCACTTGAATTCTAGGCAGCTGAAGGGGGTGTGGTCACGAAGAGATGGCAGTGATTGGCCCTGCTGAAAGGTTCCCCTTAAGGTTCTGTAGTGTGAGGCAGAGGGCTGTTGGCTGTCAGTGTGCACACGTGCCACCATATCTTGCTTCCTCTCGCCAGACAAGCTTGATTTCTTTGAAGACCTGATTCCAAGGTGGGGTCTTTCTTTAGGAGATAGGAATAGCCCTTTGCAGTCTGCAGATCAGTGGCACCTCGCCCTTGCTGTTTAAAAGAAGTCAGTGATGTTAGCAGGAAAGAGCTCTGTGGTGGCTTCTGGTTTTTCCGGGTTTGTTCATTTGATTTGTTTTGTGGCTTCTGGTGTGGCTCATCTCCCAGTATGCCTTCTCTCGTTACCCCTGAGAGTTTCATGTGGTTACTACAATTGCTTGGCAAGATTAATGGTTAAAGTATAAACAATTTGTGCTATTTATTAGTATTTAAAAAATCAGTTTCTAGAGATTTGCAGTGTCAACAGTATCTTGCCCAAACTACTCTCATGTTCTCTGTCTCTGTAAGTGAAGTACCTACTTGTTTCTTGTTGATATTATTTGTTTTGATGTTGACTTCTTGTTAAATCCTGCCTCACATTCCACACACTCAGGCTTTCGCTCACTGTTTATGGTTTCTAGTGGGTACTCAAGCCATGCCTTCACTTCCTGTTGAGCCAAATACCATCTCATTTCCGGTCCCTGTGTGTGCAGGGCCTGAGGAGGCCAGAAGAGGGCAGTGGACCCCCAGCAGCTGGAATTAGAAATGGTTGTGATCTGCCACTGGGTGCTGAGAATCAAGCCACAGTCTTCTGGAATAGTAGCCAGTGCTCTTACCCAACAAGCCAGCCCTCCAGCCCTCCATCAGTTTTGAATTTTTTGCCTCTCCTCTACTGAAGCAACTGCCCTACCTTCTCCTTCCCACACAGTGCAGCTTTAGAGCCTTCCATATTGTCTGTGGGCAAGCTTACATGTAGTGTAGTATTCTGTGTTTTGGTTTTTTTTCAAATGTCCACACAATCGAGAGAGCGAGTCTTTTATATCTTTTTATCTTGTTTTCTGGGGGTCTCTGGGCCCCTCTCCTCCTGTAGACTAGCCACACAATTGAGAGAGCGAGTCTTTTATATCTTTTTATCTTGTTTTCTGGGGGTCTCTGGGCCCCTCTCCTCCTGTAGACCAGCGGCACAGAGGCTCCCTGCCTCCGTGATTGAGTTCTTTCCCTGGTCCACCAGCCTTTTGGATATCACCCCTGCCTTGCAGAAGCAGGGCACCCAGTAGTGCCCTGTGAGAGGTGCAGGAGAACATGCCTTGTGTTCCTGGAGTCTCTTCAGTCTGTCTTCATGACTGATGTCATGACTCGGGGTGGAGGTGGGGTGGGGGAGTTGTGTCTGCTGCTAGCCATTCACTTGATGTTTCTGCCTCCACTGTCTGTATCCCTTCTAGGGAAGACCCTTCCTTAGTCAGCCCTGCTGTCTCAGACGATTTCCTTCTGTTCTCTGTTCTGCTTGGTCTTCATCGGCGTATCTCCCAGCGGCATTTCAGCGTCTGCCAGGCTGAATGAAATGAGTGTACTTGTGCACAACCACCTTGACGTGGGCTGCATTCTCCCTGTGTCATAGCACAGCCCAACAGTGTCTCAGTTCTGTGGGCTCTCGGGGATAGCCAGGTTTTCTACCACAGGGCCTAAAGTCATCAGAGTCTAAGTATGGGAGGGCTGGACCTGTGCCCGCCGCTGACCAGGCTCTGCTCTGTGCCTCTCATAGGCTGCCTTCTGAGTGGGAAGCATGCCCAAATCCTAAAAGTCTTGTTAAAGGTAGGATGTTTTAGAACATATATCTTAGATGCCCATAGTAAACATTCGGAAAAACAAGAGAGTGCTCAGTGGAGCCATCTTGATGCTGTAGAGCCGTACTTCCTGTCTCCAGAGGCTTACTGAAGTTACTCCAGAAATTTCCAGAGTATTCAAGCCTGTGTAAGAGCAGATCATTCTATAGTTTCCAGTTGCTGTACTTGAGGGTGGCTTTATACCGACACATCTAAACTCACCTGTGCCTCCTGAACCATAGTTATGTCAGAATGCCGCTTGCAGTCCAGTGGGCACAGTATGAGCTGCATGAGGCTGCGGCTTCCTCCCCTCCTCCCCTTCCTCTCCTTCCTCCTCCTCCTCCTCCTCCTCCTTCTCTTCCTCCCACCTTTGATGGCTGGAGCTCAAGCTTGGAACAGCTTCTGTTGAGCAGAGAGAGACAGTGAACAGTTTTGTTTTGTTGTTGTTTCTGTTTACACATTTACACACCATCTCCCAACCAACTCCTTTTCAGTGACTGTTCTATACAAGAACGTTTTCAAATCTTATCAAATACAATTACTGCTGTTTTCTTTTTCCCCAGTGATGTTCTGATTTCTGTCACAGACTTATTTTACCACAAGCGTTAGTAGGGTCACAGAAGCTCATCTGAAAGCCACCAGTCATCTTTTTAAACAAACACTGAAGTTCGTCCCAATGCTAGGGTCCTAGTGAGGCCACCTGGAGTGCATAATGGCAAGCAGCAGATAACTCCCCCTGCATGCAGAGCCTATGAGCTCTTGGAGAAGAGGTGACCAGTACCACAAGAGTGAGGAGTGGGCAGGCCTCTGCCAATCATCCCAGGAGGAGGGACCAGCTAGCTGAGCCAGGGACAGAGCTGAGAGGTGATGGCTTGTCCAAGCCTGGAAAGAACATTCAGGCATCTTGAGCAACTGTCTGTGTCTATGGGAAGGGTTTGGACTTCTCTCAGGGAAGCCCCTGGGGGATTCCAGTCCAAGAGAAGAGGAGAGCAAGTCTGTAACTAAGTGAAAAATGGGTTGGGAGCAGTTAACAGAGCCATGAGAGGAGGCAGAGCCTGAATCTTGCAGGTTTATACTCGTAATGGAGGAGTATAAACCTTAACCAGTTCTTTTAATCTTTTCAAATAATTCTGCTCCCTGGTGACTAAGTATTCCAATACAAGAGCCTCTTAAGTGTGACCCGAAAGTGGCCCTGCTAGGCTGGAGGCACCAACCATGCCTCTCACTGTGTGTGCCTCTCAGTACATTCCTAGAGCTATGTGCTGAGCCTGTGTGTGTGCTGGAATGACAGGAAGTCTGAGATGGGGTGTGTCCATGCATGGTGCCTGTGAGTGCTTGTGTGTGTGTGTGTGTGTGTGTGTGTGTGTGTGTGAGAGAGAGAGAGAGAGAGAGAGAGCATGCTCTCACGTATGTGCTGAATGACTGGTGCTTGTGAGTGCTGTTGCCTCGGCCTCTTTGCCTTGTCTGTTGTCTTGATGTGAGTCTTTACATTGGGACCGAGTTGGACTTCGGAACAGTATGGGGAAGTGGGAGGCGCTGTCTTCATAGATCTGTGCTGTTACAGTGTGAAAGGACGCTGTGGAAACGTTGGTTTTATTGCAGTGATCAAAGGACTTTGGAAAGTGTGTCTTAGCTGATGTTAAAAGCAAAGCTGGCCTGAGCTGTTTCACTGGCATTAAATTTTGTTGGAATAAAATGTATGTATCTCTGTGTCTGTCCTCATCAGAGGCCATGAAATTCAATGACATGCATTCTGTCATACGAGGGGACTCACTGACAGGGTCTGGAGGTCATTCTGACGTTTAGATAATCTTGTCATTATCTGATTTAGGTAATCTTGTCACAAAGTGAATTTGACTGATAAGCAAAGAAAAAAGTCAGTGAGACTGGCAATAATAATACAAGCTTCTCCAGAGACTAGATTTGCATAAAGACGAACACCTCACAGGCTTGGCAACGTGGATTTGTGCTGCTTAGGAATGAGAGCAAGCATGTAGTCGCAAGCCCTGTAATGACAGGTACAGGTATTCGGGGTGTTGGATCCCAAAGGACATTACCAGCTACAGTCATGTGATCACTCTGAATACATTTATATGTGGTGGTTTGGTGTCCTTAAAATTCTTAAGGTATTTGATCAGTACCCTTCGTCAGCAATTCTTTTAAAACTCGGCTAATGTGACTGGTTTGCACAGTAGCTTCCCCATTACCTACTTTTTTAACCTTTGTGTAAATTGCTCAGCTGTAGCTAAGGGTGGGAATGAGCCCACCTAAGGTCGCAGAATGTATTTAAGACGATGCCAGAAGCCTTTCTGTCAAGTAGTATAACCCAGCAGAGAGTGAGGAGTGAGCTCCTCATGTGCATATGTAGGCCTGTCCGCATGGCCGTAGGACTGAAGAGGCCACGTATTTACTGAGTTACACAATCACTATAGTAAAATTTAAAACAGGTTTGTTGCTCTGTCTTCTGTCTCTTCAGCTGGAGATGCTCATGCCTGCCTATCTCACTTTTTTTTTTTAATCTTGCATCTGGAATATCGTAAACACTTGCTAAGTTTTAAACTGTTAACACATTTCCCGAAATTCCCATTTTCTCCTTCTCTTTTCCTGGCGTGCTCGACCACGTCATTTGCTTCTGTTCTTTGCTGTAGAGTCATCTCTGTGTGTTGGGAACTGGCTCTTGCTGCCCCCTGAGGAGTGCTTAAGATGGGATATAGGATGCTCATCTCTGCCTCAGCACCAGCTCAGCCAGGCAGCCACACTGAGAGCTGTTACATCATCAGAGCCGAGTGTGCCCAAGTGTGCCGGGGGCCTGCTCTAGTTTTCTTTCTGCTCCTGTGAAAGAGCACTGATCCAAAGCAGCCCGTGGAGAAGAGTTTATTGGGTTTAATATGTTGTGGTAGCCACAGCAGGAGCCATCACTGAGGGAAGCCACAGCAGGAACCTGGAGGTAAGGCATGAAGCAGAGACCAGGGAGGAGCATGGCTCTCAGCTGCTTTCTCATACCCTCCAGGGCCACTTGAGTCCTCGGGGTGCCACTGCCCTCCCACACTGATCATCACTCAGGAAAACACCCCTGACCTGTCCGCCAGCCAGGGTGAAGAGGGCAGGTCCTCAGTGAATGACCCTCTTCGCAGGTGACTCTACTTTGTGTCAAGCTGACAAAAACCTCACCAGCCTTTCCAGCTGGTGTTCCACTTTTGTTGCTGTGACAGGCACCGTGGCCAAGGCAACTCTTATTTAATTATGGGCTGGCTCACAGTTTCAGAGACCTAGTCCATTATCAACACAGCCAGAGGCATGGTGGCTTGCATGGCACTGTGGAGCAGTGGCTGAGAACTTTATTCTGGTCCACAAGCTGAGAGGCGAGGTGGAGGGAGAGGGTGGTTTTGAAAGGACAAAGCCCATCCTCTGTGACACACTTCCGCCAATAAGGTCACACTTTCTAATACTTCTAATCAGTGCCCCTCCCTGGTGAGGTGACTGAGCATTCAAATACAGGAGCCTGTGAGGGTGAATAGTTGTCAATGTCCTCGCCTCTGCAGGCGTCCTCTTCACTTGCTGTACTGAATGTCTACTTTTGTAAGGTCCCACTTGTCCCTCTCAGAGAGTAAACTCCTTCACCTGGATCCTGTAGGTACTGCCGACCATGTCCCTTCTAGGAGTGTCAGCCAGTCAGGGTCCACACAGAGGCCTTTGATCCATCTCGAGTTGACTTTGTACAGTGTCATAGATGTGTCTCCAGTTTGATTCTTCTGTATATAGACATCTGTGAATTTGAGGAGTTGACAGGGGAGGGGGAGGGAGTGGGGACAAAAATAATAAATACACATTCATATAAAAAAATCTCAATAAAGAAATAAGGAGAACATAAACCTAGTCATCACAGCAGAAAAACTTAAATGAGACTTTTATGTGCTTGGCAGTTGGAGCAGCACGGACTCCATGTCCTTAGCCCATCTCTTTCACCCACGCTCTCTCTGCCTCTACTCCTAAGTGCTGTTTCAGCTTTAGGACATCTCTACCAAAGAGGGCTTTCTTACTGGCTTCGCAGTCCAGTGAGCAGTTTACTCTGCAGATGACAGATGGAACGTAGGGATGGAGCCTCTGCCCACTGATAGATAGGACATGGGGACGGTGGCCCCTGCCCACTGCCCTTATTCTGCCATAATCCTTACTTGTGGATGATTAAAATCAGTCTTCACAAACAGACAGAGGCAGCTGCTGCTTGGTCCTCTGCCCTTAGGAGAGATGCACCCTGGGTTACACTGAGTATAGAGATGTAAAAGCACTTTTATCTCATGTGCTGTAGGTCAGTTGGCAAAACCAGATTCAGTTCCTGTGTAAGATTCACTCTGATCCCATTGCAGAACTGCCCAGTTAGACTCCGTTTGTGCATTTTCAGGAGCCACCTCTGCCAGAAGCACATCTTGACGAGGTTACGGTGCTCTGCGCAAGCCTCGCACTGCGTTAGTGTGTGATGGTTAGGGACTTGCACTGAGTTGGGCAAGTGCAGTGTGTTTTCCTTGTAATACGTGTCTGTGATACCGTCATAAACTCAAATACAGAGGAAGAAATCACTTGAGAGCATTATACTGCATTTATGCTACTGGTTTGGGATACTTAAGGCTACTTTTTGTCTGCATGGTGCCATGTGAGTTCCTATGGAGCAGCATGACTTGAGGGCAGGAGTATTTGAAGATTTCTTTTCATTCTGTGGTCCTCAGTCCTCGTTTGTGAAGCGGAGATGCTGGTGGGTAGCTACGTCAAGGATGCTGGAAGGATGGAATTGATACATACACACGCTTAGACAGGAGTAGGAACATACAGTGTTTAATGGGCACTGGCTGACATAATAGTAGTAGACACTGGACATATTCTGTGATACTCTCAATCAACTGACATCTTATGTGGTAGGATTTGCTAAACTGAAGATTGAAAATGGGGCCCTTCCTGTCCTCGGCAGACACTGCCACTGACCTACCAGCCTGTTCTTGACATAGTGACAATTTAAGATTCATTTAATGAATGTAGGAGATAGCAATTGACTTTTTCCCCCCGTGGAATATATCAGGCACTTTAGAGATTTCAAAATTGTTCCTTTAAGAAACTCCTGAAACCAATAAAGGAGAGGAAGCATTGGGTTGAGTGATGGCTAAACTGTGCTTGGATGGTGATGCAGGAAACGGGCTATGGAGGAGGGGGATTCGTGGAATCTCATACTTGATACAAACTCACAGTACATGTCTCTTGTTGTTGAGCAGGTTTCTGCATGTTTGTCCTGAGCCTGGTGAAGAAGCACTACAGACTGCAGTTCTATATGGTGTGTATCCGCAGCTTCCCGTAGCTGCAGTTCTATATGGTGTGTATCCGCAGCTTCCCGTAGCTGCAGTTCTATATGGTGTGTATCCGCAGCTTCCCGTAGCTGCAGTTCTATATGGTGTGTATCCGCAGCTTCCCGTAGCTGCAGTTCTATATGGTGTGTATCCGCAGCTTCCCGTAGCTGCAGTTCTATATGGCGTGTATCCGCAGCTTCCCATAGCTGCTCTCCTCCTCTCCCTGTTCTTACGAGGGAACGGACACATTAGCTGGGTACTACCTTGCCAGAGCCTGGAGAAGTTTTCATTTTTTTCCTGTGTTCATTAGATACAAAATATTGGAGTTGAAAGGGTTTGGGGAATTAAAATTACATCAGTTCCTGAAGTGTTATTGAAACATTAAAAAAAATTCAAAGACAAAAAAATATATAAATGGTATATTTGAATTCCCTGATTGTGGGAATGCCTCTGAGACAGTCACTAGAGCCTAGGAAGTACCTGCTGCACGGTTTTGTGGCAGCTGACTTTGAACACCCGCTGCCAACATCAGCATAGTGGCAGGCAGAACGTGACAGTTTGTGACAGTTATGGTCAGCCACAGATTCCCGCTGCCCTAAGACTCTTGTTCAGTGGAGAGAAGCAGTCTGTGCTTCCTAGGACCCGTTACTTTACACCATGCATTTCTTTCCTAAAGTGGAACTGCAAGTCTGAAGTCCAGTGCAGAACCGAGAGTTGCAAACTGGGCTCAGCAAGGCTTATTCAGATTGGGCCATCCTTCCCACGTGGCCTTTTCCTTAAGGAAGCATTCTTCTACAAATTATTCTTGTTAAGAAATTTGTAATATTTCCTAAATTTCTAATTTCAGGGGATCCTATAGTAAAATTCTTTATGAAACCTAAAAACAAATACGGCAGATTGGAAGTAATGAAGTCTCCTCTTAGGAACTGGTTCTAGAGCCACTGTGAACAGCAAATGCTATGCACACTGGAGGACCTGGTGTTTCTGTGCATCCTCTAGTGCTCTTGAAATCACTTTACTTAGTGATAAGACTTAACACAACCAAATCCTATGTAGTGACTAATGGCAATGAGAAACAGGTCTGTGCATTTGATCCATGTATCTGTGGGGCTTCTGAATTTGTGGGCACAGGACCTATGGGCCATAGAGGGCCAACTATAAAATGTTGCCTATTGAAAAAATGTATTTTAAGTATAAAATACTTGGTTCTTTTAAATGCATATCAGTAGAACAGAAGAAAACCAACATAAAATACCTTACTGAAATGAGAAATGAGTTTTAAAGAGTAAATAAAAATCTGAATTATTTGGAAAAAATCACTTCATAATTGCCAATCAAAATTTTCAGATGAATGCATAGAATTATGACTGCTTTGAGCTCACACTCTGCCATAGTGCTTGTGCTAAAAGTCACCGAAGTTGCTGTCTCTCAGGCAGAGGACTAAGGGAGGGGTGTCGAGGGAGGGCTGGGGACGGACACGGCAGAGGGCTTTGAAATGTGGAAAAGTGCATAATGTCATTGAACAGACGTGAGAAACATCCACTTTCAGTGTGAAAAGATGGACCTTACCGGCAGCGAATCCAGAGAGTTTTCCTCCTTCACAGCTAGAAATAAGTCTTTGCACAGAGAGGTTGTCATACATAGTAAACCCAGGGAAGACAGTTCCCTCAGGGGTTACCTGGGAACATCAGCCTCCAGCACCGCTCTCCACAGCATCTGTGGCTTCTCAGTTAGCTCCGTGGAGTGACCCACTCTGTGTTTTCAAAACATAATAGTATATCTCAGAGGTACTAGCGTTCCATATGTACCTATAAGTTATGGAGGTTCACTCAATGATTCTGTGCTTTCAGGGTTCTAGCAGGCAATATGAGGAATATAATGTACTAACTGCACTCGTTTTGCTTGTATGACCTATTCTTACAAATTCCCATCAGAAGTCATGGCAGAAAATGTGTGTCTCAAAACTGCTCTTGCTCCTTGGCCGTTCGACGAGCTGCGTTGCTAACCCTTGTGTTGTTGGGCTATTAACAGTTCGCATGGACGCACGTCACTTTACTGATAACCGTCACTCAGTCACATCTTGTCATCCAAAATCTGTTTGAAGGCATGATATGGTAAGGGACTATGCTGTGTTATGCTGCGTTCTGTTTTTATGTCCTGCCTTTTAGACCCCTAACACCAGGCAGTAGCTTCCCAGTTTCCACTACAACGGGCCACTTGGTATGTCCCAGTAAAATTACTGAATTTCACTTACTCTTTGACAACTGAGCACAAAACGCTTCATTAACGACTGGAATCATTTAGTTCCAAATAAAATGCAGAAAGTCTTTCTCAAAACCCAGTTACATTTTCAGATGCTAACCAATCCCAATATTGCCTTTTTTTTTTTTAAAGGATGGATGATATTTACACAGATTGTAAAAAACATGTGATGGTGGCTTTCAGAAAGCACGGCTTTTCTCTAGGCGACTGCTGGGTGGGAAGGAACAGGCTTCTAGCCTGTTGCTCGGGCAGAGCTGTGAGCTCCTCAGCCCTGGGCTTTGCGGGTTCAGAAAGCATTTTTTATTAATTAAAAGTTATCCAACTTAATAATGAGATGTGAGCTGGAATGGGGAGAAGGCTTAAAGAGGTTCTGTGCACCTGCATATGAGCAATGAAAACAAGCCCTGCTCAACTAGAAAGGTTTGTGGCTAAGTGGAATTTTGCCAGGATAGGTTGTACCCCCTGACACTTTACCAGAATGTGCATGTGTCTGTGTAAACATTTACGTTCCAGTTTTCGGACAGATGTCACATAAAACCTTTCGATTGAGGGAGGAGTGTTTGTTGTGTAAATAGGTTCTGCAGAATTATCAGAGTTTGTCAGAGTCATAGGCTAAGATAGAAAGAATTAAAATTAATGTTTTTCCTGGAGGAGAGTTTGCAATAAGAGCTTGGGGTAAACGTGCCACTTGATTCCCTGCCTGCACAAGTGGCTTGTTTTGCATTTTGCTACAGCAATTGGCTATTCAGTATGTTCCTTAGCCGCCATCTTAGTGTCTTAGTTTAGTGATAGACTTTGTGCTATTTCCTGGCTAAATGAGCGAGCTCTTTTTGGTATTTTCTGTTTCTCCTGGGCCTTTGCCATGTACTGTGCTCTGCTCTGTCCACTGTGTGATCTAAAGGGTTACCATGCGGGTTCACTCTGAGCTGTAAACCAGATAAGTGTCTGCTGTCTAACTGTGCACACCTCTCCCTGCTAATGTTTTAAAGGTTCCTTGTTCCCATATCAAGCGTCATCTGCAATGACATCACAGCTTATCTTTTTGGATTTTTTTTTGGAAGAACTCCTCTAATTAAGGTAATGGGAAATGTCAGGAAGGAGCCCCTCCCATAGAGCTGAGGCCCTGGGACAGTTCACCCCTTGGCGCCCTCGCACACCTGATTTGCATGCACTAGCTAGGGCATGAGATGCCTTCCCAGAGTTCCTCTGAGTTTGCTGTCATGTGTGCAGTTGGGCCCTCCATGGGAGCCGCACTCCTTTGTCCTCTGCTCCTTCCGGTCACCTCATCCTCCTGCTGGTTTCTCATCCCCAGCAGCCCCACCCACGGCCAGCCTTGCCTCTCTCCACTGTCCCTTCCTTCATTAAACTTCCTGCCAGAGCAAGGCACACATCTGTGTGCACAGAGACAGCCAAGGTCATTTAAAAATAAGACTAGAGGAGCTAAAGCAAATAGCAACAGCTTAAGACAGGGCGGGAAGCATGTGGACAGCCCCTTCCCCTTCACCTTGGGTTTGGTTCTGTGTATGGACAGCAGAGGCAAGGACATGAATTAAATTATTCAGATCTTATTTGGGGGGCAGGAAAAAAACAAGTTCTTATGAAAAATCCAAGCTTTTCCTAGTACTGATTTAATCAATTTTATTTATTTATTTATTTATTTATTTATTTAGAGATAGGGTTTCTCTGTGTAGCCCTGGCTGTCCTAGAACTCACTCTATAGACCAGGCTGGTCTTGAACACGTAGATCCACCTGCCTCTGATTCCCGAATGCTGGGATAAAAGATGTGCACCACTATCTCCTGGTTTGGGTTTTTAAAGAGCTCTCTCTATGTTGGGGCTTCTCTTAGGAGTCAGTTTCCATCCTGAGCAAAGTGTTCGATGAGAGTCTCACAAATGTGTTCCTCAGCTGAGAGGAAAGCAGTTATGGAGGAAGCAGGGGCCACTGTTGGATAATGGATTAGCCTCAGGCTGCAGAGCAATGTGAGGGAGTGCAGTGCCCCTGGGGAGTGGTGGGCGGCCTCCCCTCAGAGCACCACAGCTCTCCTCTTGTGGGCAGTCACACAGAACCAGGCCAAGCTGCCCTGCGAGCTGCCTTCGGGGCTGCTGGCGTGCAATGGGTGGGTCTTGGACGTGTTTCTGAAGCTACTACGCCAGAACAAGTGAGCATGCTCACAAGCTCTAGACCAGCATGCCACCACAAGGGAGACTGTGAGCCATGCAGGAGTCCCAGTGGCCGGTTTTGAATACCTTTCAAGTGATTTCACCAAGGAAGATTATTTATGATACACCCAGGAGGGTGAGCAGTTATCTGGTGACCTGGAAGCTGGAAGCTTTCTTAGGTCATCAGCAGATACTTTAAGTCCACTTGACGCCACGAATACAGACACTGGATTATCCCAGGAGAAGGGGCGTTGGTACCTTCTCTGTGGCAGAATTGTTACCAGGTTTGTTAGGCTGCCAGCTAGTCTAGCTTTGAGATGTCTCACCTTAAAGGTTAAGAACTCTACAAGGAGCTCAGGTAGCTTGGGCTATGACCCGTTCCTTCCCTGAGAGTTAGCTCTGTCCCTGCAGGCCCCCTTGACACAGCCAATTTACTTCTTCCCTTCTATGGTAGCTCTGGGCATTTAGGACCACAGACTCAAGTCTCCTCTCCTTACACTACCAAGTTCCCAACTTACCTCCAGATTTTTCTCCCTGAGTGTCTTGTTGACTGGGAAATAAGAGCCAGACTGGAGCGTAGCCAGTGCCTATTCTTAGAAGCACAATATGTTCCCTTCTCTCTAAAGGTAGATCATGTAGATCATGGGGGGGGTACTAATTTGGGGCTGTTGAATATTTCATTTTGGAAGGAAATCTCATATACATTGCATATTAGGACTGAGTTGAACATGCAAGCACCAGTTTGTAATCTTAGTACTTGAGAGGCTGAGGCAGGAGGATTGCAAACTCTAACCCATAATGGGCTATATCGTGGGACCCTGTCCCCCTAATTTACCTGCCCAAAACCAGATAACCTGGAGTGTTCCAGTGCCTGGGCCCTGTTGTGTTCCTTCTGTTGTTTGGTCAGGAGGGGGCAGCACTGCTGGCGGGTACTCGGGATGACTTAACAACCTCACTTCAAGAGGAGCATGCAGTCATGAGAAAAGGATTTCAGTACTGAATTTACAGCCCTCTGAAAGACAAAAAGGAGAAAGGGCTTAAGGCCATTTAACAGAAATGAGTAGACATTCATAACCCATCACACACAGGACAGTCTGCTGTGTGTTAAGTGCCTCTCAAGACACTTGCTTAGGTAAATCACGACCACACAGTGCACAAGTGCAGTTTTCAGTTGTTGGATTAAGAGGAAAGGGAAGGCTTCCCAGCATTCGAGAGGCAGATGCAGACAGGTCTCTGTGAATTCGAGACCAGCCTAGAGTACAAAGTGGGTTCCAGCAAGACAGTCAGGGCTCTGTGTCAGACAAACCCTGCTCGAAAAACCAGGAGGGGGTGGGGTGGGATGGGGTACAGGGCCTTGGGGGAACCTTGTAGAGGCCCCTGTGTCCCCATGTTTGCATGTGTACTAACACCTCCCCCCTATTTTGTCCGGCCTCTGTAGCTGTCTCCTAAGAAGACTTGGGAAGGATTCATTGGTGGTTTCTTCTCCACAGTCATATTTGGATTCATTGTGAGTTTTAGTAGGATTTTAATTATATTTATATTCTGAATACCCATGCTAGAGTTTAGCCTTTTCTAAACCTACAAAATCATGAATTGATAATAATATTTTTGCTAAAACTTACTAAATAGGCACTCATTGTCAGTCATTTCTGTGTTTTGATTAGCGTGGTCTTCTCTGATACCCCCCACCCCTGTCTGCTGCCTAAAGAACTTTCTTTGATGAGATGTGAGAGCCACATTTACCTGTGGGTATAAGGACAGGCTGACACCCCACTAATATATTAACAATTCGACCCCCACACCTTAGACTCAGGGAATATCACTGAAGGTAGTGGCGACAAGATTGTTAGAGCCAGAAGACCAGGGTGTCTGCTATAAGACCCTGTCAGAGTTTTAAGTCTGGTCCGAGAAAATTGATGTAAGTTGATCTAAAGTTGATATAGTTGATATAAAATATCACATCCAAACACAGTGTAATCACAACAACATGACGCTTTGGGAGAGTAAATACGTGAATGACTGGAAACTCAGCATTGTCTTGTATGGGGAATCTACCCCTCTATTTAATTTATAAACAATTCATTCTCAATGAAGATTCTAGTAAAAGCTGGGGGTGGGGGAAACAAGGTTTGAGGTAGAACATCAGTAATCATTGATTCACACAGAAGATCCTAAGGTTTATGCATCAAAGTAAGATAGCAAGTTAAATAATACGATAAGAGTTTGTTATTTAGAAGTAGGTTACAGAGAGCTCCATCCCTGGAAAAAGTAAAGAGCTAGCCATTTAAACGTAATATACGGCCATTTAAACGTAATATACGGCCATTTAAATGTAATATACGGCCATTTAAACGTAATATACGGCCATTTAAACGTAATATACGGCCATTTAAACGTCATATACGGCCATTTAAACGTAATATACGGCCATTTAAACGTAATATACGGCCATTTAAACGTAATATACGGTCATTTAAACGTAATATACAGCCATTTAAACGTAATATACAGCCAGGTAAGAAACTGGTTTAGTTTGGAGGCAAGGCAGTTATCTGTTCCTAGCAGCATATTTGAATTTCTGCTGCTCTCGAGCAGAGCAATGGAGTGGGTATCTGGAGGAGAACCCAAGGTAAATTTAACAACTTAAATGTACACGAAGATGTTTTTTTATCTCCCGTTTCGATGGCTGAAGACAGCTAACTTTAAAAACTGTCCTGGGCTCCCTGGGCTAGTAAAGGACAGTGAGTGGCACCTTGCCTGCACTGCTGTGCACCGTTTGCTTAGTGACTTCGTATCAGCTGAGGAGATCAGTATGAGCCTGTGTGCCGCAAGCCCTCTGTATACCCCGTATCTTTATAATCCACTCCTTTACTTACTGCGTCTTCCTAGCCTCTGTTAAGACTTACGATGCAGCTCTGAAAAGTAAGGTCTTGGGCTAACAAGATGGCTCTGCAGGTGAGGGCAGTTGCTCTGCAGATCTTGGAGACTTGACTTTGATCCACAGAGTCCACATAAAAGGTGAAGGAGAAAACTACCTCCATCAGGCTGTCCTGGGACACGCACACGCCATGCACACACAGAGCAGTGAGAAGATGCACTGGAAGGGAAGACCTCCTAAGATGCTCTTTTAAGACTGCATCAGCCCCGCCCCTTCTTAGGCTGAATGGAGATGTCATTCTCTAAAGGCCTTTGAAGGCCTTTCCTGGGACCATCCTGACCTTCTAACTTTGTAAACGTGTAGCCATAAGCTAATGCAAGACATCCTGGCACGTGGCTCTGTCCTTTGTGACCTGTGGTTTCCTTTTACCTGGGCATTGCTCATGGACCTTGCTTTGCTCTTCAGGCTGCCTATGTGTTGTCCAAGTACCAGTACTTTGTGTGCCCGGTGGAATACCGAAGCGACGTCAACTCCTTCGTGACAGAGTGTGAGCCCTCAGAACTGTTCCAGCTTCAGAATTACTCCCTCCCTCCATTCCTACAGGCAGTGCTGAGCCGGGTAAGACAAATGTCCCGTTAACACGACAGAACTGTCCTTCCCTATTGAGCTGCCTTTAAAAGTGAAATTCTGATTCTTTTTTTAAAAAAAGATATAGAAGTGGATTGTATGTTTATCATCTTCTTAAACATCATCAAACGGGGTGTTAATGTTCCAGGGCATTGTTTGTTTGTACACTAGGAATTTATTTGCATAATGATTGAAATACTGATAGCAATTTAGTTTGTGTTTTCAAGGTGTTTTAAAACATTTAAAAATAGCTGGGTCCACGTGCTGTAAGATGGGCTGGAGCCAGTCTTAAGTTTGGAGCGATGCTGTCTGTCGCTTTGAGAACAGATCGATCTGAAACTGTGTGGGCTGAGCATCCTTCTTGGACCATGGTCCTCAATTGTGTGCAGCTTTCAGTTCATTCAGAGATGCTTGAGGGGTCTACGGGCGCTATAGTTCAACAGTGTGGTCAAGATGCTCGGTTCGGATGATTTCCTCATGTTGTCTGTGATCATTCAGCCATGCTCAATTTGACAGGTTTTGCTTCCTGTGAGGCAGGGTCTTACCATGTAGCCCAGGCTAGCCTTCAACCCAAGGTAGTCCCATGTCAGCCTCTAGAGAGCTGGGATAACAGGCTCACACCACCACCCCTTGATACTCTTTTTTTTTAAAGAATTAATTATATTATTTCATGTATATGAGTGCACTACAGCTGTCTTCAGACACACCAGAAGAGGGCCTCAGATCTCATTACAGATGGTTGTGAGCCACCACCCTGTGGTTGCTGGGATTTGAACTCAGGACCTCTGGAAGAGCAGTCAGTGCTCTTAACCACTGAGCCATCTCTCCAGCCCCCTGCCCCTTGATAGTATTTTAAGAAACTTATTTCTGCATGATTCCATAGCTTTCAACTTAGTTTTGGGGAGAAAGACAACTTTTTATTATTTTTATCATTTGAAATTAAATTGATATAAAATATAAAATTAAAATAAGTCCCAGAAGAGCAAAGAATTATGGCCAGAAGAGCAACAAATGTTGGTGTGAGCTCAAGTGTAGGCCTTCCACCCAGCTGAGCTCGAATTCCACAGCTGTACCCAGTGTGACAGGGAGGCAGTGGGTGTGGGGCAGGGAGAGGGCCCAGTGTGAGACTACCATGATGATGGGTTTTCTCCCGTGGTCTTCAAAGCTTGAGAAGTCAACAAAAACGTGGCCTGCCTTG
This sequence comes from Mus musculus, assembly GCF_000001635.26. Classification (NCBI taxonomy): domain Eukaryota; kingdom Metazoa; phylum Chordata; class Mammalia; order Rodentia; family Muridae; genus Mus; species Mus musculus. Next base: position 101,815,760 of record NC_000071.6, read on the forward strand.
ACTTCCCATGTCTGCCGAGGTCCCTGGGTTCCAAGGCACGTGTGAGTGTACTGTTAACGAACAGGTCCTCTCTGCTTCTTCCTCCTCAGGAGACTGTGAGCTTGTACCCCTTCCAGATACACAGCATTGCCCTTTCAACGTTCGCGTCACTGATTGGCCCATTTGGAGGCTTCTTTGCCAGTGGATTCAAAAGAGCTTTCAAAATCAAGGTGTGTTGTGACATTCTTCTCTACGTTGTTGTACACATAATGAGGAGGTATATTGTCATTGGGGTGTCGTCCACGAGCCCCTGAGAAGCCACACCATCCCTGAAATCTATTTTAGCCTCACAGACATGCTGCCTGGCTAGTTTGAGTGTATTCTCCTTTTGGTAGGTTGGGCTATGCTGTATTTGTTTGTTTTGAAGTGTATTAGCCTCTTCTGGAAATAGAATGCAATGTCCCCTCATTGCCATTGCTGCTGTGACTGCAGCCCTGCAATTGGAGATGTCAGGAATCTGTGCATACATCCTTGTAGCTTGGCACTTCCCAGTATCCTGAAGGCTCTGCAGAGGGGCTTTTGTGGGGGGGTGGCTAGTGGGGTTCAGACTTGGTGATGTCAGGCTGTACAGAACACCCTTCCACGCCAGCATTTCCTCTCTGTCTCTGCTGCGTGAAGCTTGCCCCACAGACATGGCTATGAATATTTCAATAAAACTTTGTTGATAAGACATGCTTGTGGGCCAGATTTAGTTAGTGGGATCTGGTGGGCTGATTCTGGTCTAGAAAGTCACAGTTGTCCCTGTGCTTTAGAAGATCTAGGTCATCCTAAAGTGCTGTCGTCTCAGTCCTCTGCTCTTAACCCATGTTAGTCAGGGTGGAATTGGCTCGTGCCCTACGGCTAGCGTGACTGTTAAAGATGTGGTCAGGGAAGGTAGCTCTGAGGAATTGCCAGTGGGGCTGAGATCTGATGAGGATGAGCCTTACAGAGAAGCCTGAAGAAGAGAGTTGAAGCAAGTGCAATGAGGGGTGACTTGTCTAGAGCAAGAGCGGTCACTTATCGCGTGCAAGGAGAGGGTGACTTGTCAAAGTCGGGAGCAAGGACACAGCTGTGTTAGAGAGCGGCTGAGAACACAGTGTTTGGAAACCTGACCACACAGGCCTTAGGCTGGCTGGGTTAGTAAGTGAACACTGGGCGCCTCTGAGGCCACCAGGTCCTGGCCTCCAGATGCGCCCTCCCTGGAGGGGAGGGCGGGAAGCAGTCCAGTCTGTGGTGACAACTGAGGCTCCATGGGTGACTGCCTTAAAGAGTGGGATGAGGCTGCTGTGGCTCCCTCACGCCTCAGTGAGCAGAGATGGGAGGAAATGAGTTGGCAAAACTTATTCACACAGCTTCTTGGCAGCTGTTTTAAATGGAGAAGAGGTATCCGAATGCCATTCTAATATAAGTCTCTGAGGGTTCTCACCCTCAGAAGGGAGAGGTTTCCTTTTCACGTCTGAAGGGGCAACTGCTGCTGTGTCTTGTGCATTAGTGCCCCAGTGTGCTAGAAGAGCCTCCAGTCACCTCTGTTCCCTGGGGTTCAGGCCTTATCACCATCGCCCTGCCCCACTGTGGCTATTTAGTGGATGGCTGTTCTCAGTGAGCCGGCTGCTTTGCTTTGGTCTTTACCTCAGTGCTCAAAAAAGCCTGTTTATCACTGGAATGTTCCAGAGCAGGGCCCTTTGGGCAAGCCTAAGTCAGAAGCCTGAGCATATGTGAGATACCAGGGCGGCTCCCACAGCCCCGGCCATTGCAGGGGCAGAGGCGGTCAGGAAGTTAGAGAAGGAGAGTGGACAGACTTTCTATTTAAAATTTTATTAATGAGGAAAAGTGCTAGACTTAATTAATACTTGGTATTAGTTCAATGCTGTGGACCAGTCCAGAAATCATTAAACAGTGAGTGGAGATTTTAAAAAATAACGTTTCAATCTGTTGGCTGTATTCTAATTTATTTGTATTTGTTGGGAAAATGAATAGGAAGGTTGTTTTCCTTATAAGGTGTATAACACTGGAAAACATTAATATAACAGAATTTGGTATAGGTGATTTCTCTGCACATTTGTCTGTTTCTGCAGGATTTTGCAAACACGATTCCTGGACATGGCGGGATAATGGACAGGTTTGACTGTCAGTATTTGATGGCAACGTTCGTGCACGTGTACATCACCAGCTTCATCAGGTACGTTTCTGTTGAAACCAGAACCAAAAGCTCCCCATGGCCTGGCTCCTTTTGAGGGTGTTCATTAGTTTGGCTGCCTCTGTCAGTGGTCGCGTACAATGTCAAGGTAAGTGGAACAATAGCTCTACATAGCAGGGCTCAGGCTCCGTTGTTTTTAGAGCATCTGAGCAGCCTAAATGTTAGTAGTCTACACTGTGATTGTCAGCAGAACCCGATTAAAAGACCCAATAAAAAGATCCAGTTAATGTGCCTTAGGCTGTGCTCAGAATATCTAGCAGTTTGCATTTCTCACGGGTGGGCACTCCCTGGCCGCCATTAAGGAGAGGGCAGATCATTCTGCCCAGCTATCAGGTGTGTGTGATCCAGCACAAGATGTTCTACAGAGAGAGCAGATGATAAGGCCTGTCCTCAGCACTTCCTGCGGAGGGACAGGAGGGTCGGCAGAGGGTAATAACGAAGTGATATGGATGGTTTCGGGAGCCATGGCAAAAACGAAGCAGTTGAGAGGTTCTTGCTGCATGTGAGGGAGGAGTAGGAGGAGGCGGCTGCTTGGTGAGTGGTTGCCTGCTGGCACTGAGTATTAATGCTTCAGGTCTGCCCTGCGATGGCAGTGTAGCATGGGACAGCCAGCAGTCGTGACTTGGCGACTTGGTGTCCATGGTCTCCACTGGGGCCCAGAAGGTCTTGGAAAATATGTTTTCATCAGTCATTTAGAAAGAGACTTACATTTACGAATTAATAAACATGTGATTAAAATATGTATCCATAGCAGTGTAAGAATTTCTGTGTCAGTCTTTCAGAGGAGCCGTACTTCAATTCCCCAGCTTCCTTCAGCTTTTCAGATAACGAAGACTCCTTACCCTGTGTGGTACGCCTCTCTTCCCTCCCTGATTCACACTCTCCTTTCTTCATCTGTTTACACTCTTAAAGTTTAATTTGTTCCTTCTCTAGCTTCTTAAGATAAAGCCCAAGCTGTGATGTTCAGCCTTCTTATCCAAGACTACAGACTTGCTCTCGAGCACCCTTTCCTCTCACGCCGCACAGAACAGTGTGGACATTTCCAGTTCCCACACCACGATGTTCTTTGACACATTGGTTATTTAGACATATATTGATTGATTTCCAAACCACGACCTTTTGGTTCCTCTCCCCTTACTGATTGTTGCCTTAGCTCCAATGTGGTTGAAAGAAGCCTTTTGTGCTGTAACTGTTAATTTTTGAAGCTTGCGTCATGGCGCACCACGTCACCCCTTCTGGCATGTGCTGCGTCCACAGAGAGGTGATGGTCCCCCTGCAAGCTTCAGGTGTAATTGAGTCTGTGGCACTTGGTTCTTCTAAGTGTTTAGCTTGGTCATTTGAGTCGCAGGTGCTTGCTCTCTACAGGAACCTGAGCTGTGGGGTCTCTGCAGTGACCGCAGGCCATTCCCTGTCCCACCGGTAGGAGCATCATGTTTAGATCCCCGCCTTCTTCCGGGTTGCACTGGAACACATTAACCTTCCACGGCAGCTGCTCTGTGCCATCCCTCGCTTGGTCACTGAGCCCCATCTATCTCCCAGCCCGCTCGGGTTTATGTCCTGTTTCTCTATCTTTTTCTTTTTAACATTCCCTTCTCTTCAATTTTAGCAGTGTCTTTCTCTTCTGTTTTTCTTTTTTTTCTTATGGCCCCAACTGACCATTTTTTTGTCTTTTGCATTGCATCTCCTTGTTGATAGATTTTGATATTTAGTAATTTATGGTTAAATCCCTAAAAAACAAACAAACAAAAAACCCAAAACAACAACAACAAAAAACCAAACCCAAAAACCAAGCCAAGATAAAACATGAGCTTTGTTTTTCAAAAGTCAGCAAGTTTCTGCGGCATGCATTTGCACTTCTGTTTAAGAAGTCTCTCTTGTGCAGTCGGCGGTCAGCAGTGGGGTCATCTGAGCCATGCCCCTGCCCTGAAAGCAGATCCTTGACCTATTTGGATCCAGCTAGTGGGAAGTGCTTGCTGATGTCACTTTTCATGTCGCATAACTTCTTGGGATGGCTCCCCTCTCTGCAGGCAGGCAGGCTGCTCCAGCTGTGCCGGGGAAAGCAGCAAGAGGAGCTGGGCTGTAATTTGAGTAGCCTCTGGCTGTGAGGGGCACCTGCCACAGGTCCCTGCCTGCTTGCTTGGAGACATGAAGGTGACCCATGGGACGGCTGCCCTGTGCTACTGTGTAAGCCAAAGGGTTTCAGAGTAAATTGTGCCTGTGTTCATCCCACTGCTTCAGTGCTGGGAGGGGCAGGGCGGTTCTTCGGATTCTGTTTTACAAGTCTGTGTTAGAAGTCACTTACTTACCTGTTCTTAGTGTACGCTACCCTCCATGGCTCACACATGGGATTTTCCAGTTAGAGCTCACCATTGTTCACACACACACACACACACACACACACACAGAGAGAGAGAGAGAGAGAGAGAGAGAGAGAGAGAGAGAGAGAGAGAGAGATGTGCGCTCCTCCAAAAGTGCACTGGGGAAGGTTTAATGATTATAATTATACATAAAGATGGTAAGTTTTGGTGTGTGTGTGTGTATTTGAGACCCTGTATCCCAGACTGACCTGGAACTCACTGAGAAGTCCAAGTCATAGCAATTCTTCTGCCTCAGCATATCTAATGCTGCACTTACAGTTGTGAGCTACCATGTCTGTGTGATTTCATAAAGCAGTGTTTTAGAATTGTACATCTACGAATGTGTTGGGCTCTTCAGCCAGCCTGTGGGACATTGGGTTCCCAAGACCATGACAGAATTACTAGCAGCCAGGGGGTGGGGGTGCAGTCCTTCTGGGCATTCTCCAGCTCTTTGCAGCCCAGATGAGTTGCATACTGCAGGGCTGCAGCAGGAGTCTTGGGAGAGAGGGGTGATGGGCGGGGACATAGCTGTTCCCTGGCTCCTTTTCCTTGAGTGGACTGCTGTAGCAGATGAGCTGGGAGGTCAGGGCTTGGCCTGCTTCTTGGTCTCCCAAGGACTTTGAAGAACACCCTGGCACCTGTGGTCATCCCAGGTAGGACTTTGGTGGAGGACTTTTGCGCTTTGTCTCTCAGGTGACCGATCATGGTTCCCTAAGGGTATTTCTTCAGCAAAGTACCTTACATGGTCTGCAAGTCTCTCTGAAGCTACAAGTTTAAGTTTTTTCACATGTCTCCTATGGTTGGCCCTGTGTCCGCTGCTCTGAAGGTTTGTTGTCTATTGAGAGAATGTCTGTGGACCTCAGCTCTGCTTCCTCCGTGCAGCTCAAGGTGCAGTGAGTGGCTCTGGCCCTTTGCTCCCCTCTCTTGAGCACTGGACACGCCCAGCTGGAGCTTGTGAAGAGCTGTCTCACTTCTGTAAAGGTGGCTGCTCAGCGCTTAAAGCTGGGTTTTTGGGAGGGAGTGTGTGCTCACTGTGCAAACGGTGTGTGTGAACGGTGTGTGTGAACAGTGTGTGAACGGGTCTTCTCTGCTTCATCACCAGGGGTCCGAATCCCAGCAAAGTGCTCCAGCAGCTGTTAGTGCTTCAACCAGAACAGCAGTTAAATATCTACAGAACCCTGAAGATTCATCTCACCGAGAAAGGGATCCTGCAGCCCACCTTGAAGGTGTAGCTGCCCTTGAGGACGACGGGCTGCTGAGGAGGAGCTCACAGACCAGCTCTGACTGGAGCCGTGCACTGAGCCAGCCTGGGGCTAAAACTCAGTAGATGCAGGCTTTGCAGATACAAAGGTTTCTTTTTCTGAATTTACAATTACTGTGAATATTTAACAAACACGTGGTCTAAGGTGAGTGCAGCAGTCGCCCACCCGTGAAAGATCCTGTACTTTTCTAAAATGTATTTTCCAATGTTAAGTTCTCTGCCCTCACTGGCCAGGTTCCATGATTTAGGTAGACTTGCGTTTTAAAGAGTCAAACACTATCAACTGAGGCCCTCGTAGGGTGTTGACCTTTGCCCTGGTGCTGCCCTGGCGTAGCCATAGCTGAATGCACTGGAGGCACCTTGGGAATCGAGGTCTCGGGGTTTCCTCCTCTAATGATCTCAAGCATTTCTGAAGGGCTGAGTTAGATTAAAAAGAAAGAAAAAGAGCGATTGTCCACTTTTCTCTCTCTTCTTTTTGTTTGTTTGTTCATGGTACTGGGCTAGAACCCAGGGTCCGGTCCACACCAGGCAGGTGCCCCACTCTTGGGCTCCGCCTTGGCTGGGCCGCCTACTTTCAGAGTAGCAGTCATCTGCCAAGTGTTAACGCCCTGGTGTTAAGGAGTTTCAAAATCAGAAGCTAGAGGCTGGTGCTTAGACCACTGTTGATTTGTTGAAAAAGAAGTTATCAGAATCCATTTCTGATGCAAAAGAGACTCAGAGTGGGTCCTGCATGGCGAGCCCAGCACGAGGCTCCTCCACCAGAAATACCTCACCAGGGATGGTAGGGATGAGTGGTGTGTGGTGGTGGCTGGGGAGCCACCTGGAAAGGAGAGTTTTCCCTAAAGACCCAGCTCCAGGCCAGCCCCCTGCTGGTAATTAACCTCTGTCACCTTGCACTTCCTGAACCCAAGAATAAAAGTACAGCAGAAACAGCAGCCATGAAGCAGGAAAGCCTACAAATGCCACACCTTGCCCCTGTGCAGGTGGGGCCGGACCCTGTGAGTGGACTAGGGGATCTCCTGTTGCTGTGTGTGCTCTGCAGCCATACTTAACCAAATGTCGCGGTCACCCGCAGAGACGACCTGGAGGGGGAGAAATGGAGATGCTGCAGAGGATAGTTTGGTAATGAAAAGAGTAAATATTTTGTTTAAGTTAGAAATCACCCATATTTCCTTCCCACTGTGGATGCGCTAGGGTTCTGAGGAGGAGCCCACAGGCATCAGTAGCAGTCCTGAGAACACCATTGTTGGCCCCCAGGTGACTGGTGACCCTGCGCTGGATTCAGCCCACGCCCTCTGCATACAAGCCAGGGGAGCGCTGTCACCTTAGGAGATCCCCTCTCAGTGGCTGATGTCAGTGTCCCCTGCTTTTGTGTGTCCCCCCGCCCCGCCCCAGATGTTGACCATAAATGAGTTGCAGGCACAAAAGAAATGGAGGGAAGCCTTGTGGTAGGAGCATGTCCAGGAACAGGCTGTCTGCAGAGGTAAAGGATGGTTGAGGACATGGTGGCTTCTCCTTACCCACCATGCTCTCATGGCTTGCGAGGCAGAATTATGGAAGCATTACTTAATACACGTATTAAAAATCAATATTCTAAACACAAAGGATGAAACTAGGACTATCTGGGGTTACAATAAAAGCTCTTCTCAATTAGATCTTTTAGAGCTGGGTGTACATTATGCCATATAAAAACAAGCGAGTTCTTTAACAACAACACTCTAGTAATGAACATTTTAGCCTACTTTTTATAGCGTGTACATTAAAGTGGACTATAGCAAACAACCACCGTGAGAGCGACTGTGACCAGCGTTCCATTTGCACTGGAACAGGCGTCATCCAGTGGAGTGAAGTGGTGGATGAGTGGCAACCAGGAAGGCCCTCCACAGCAGAGATCCATCGATGGAAAATCGACCTTTGAACTGCTGTCTGACCTGGTAGCTTTTGGGATGGTGATGTCTGAGAACCAGGGCGCTCTCCCTAGTCTTCCTTGTGGATTCACACAGACAGTTGCTGTCCGAGATTAAAGGCTGCCCCCACTTTTGTCCCTTTGCACTTTGAACAGAGGTCATGGCGACACCTGGTCTGATGAGAAGAAAGGTCGAGACAGTGTGGATATACTGTACGGGGTGAGAGTTTATTATATGTGTCTATCAGCCCTCAGCGCTGTGGATATATATACTGTAGAGCTTATGATATGTGTCAATCAGTCCTCTGAATCTTTTTACTGAAACTGGGATAGAAAAATAAAGATCCAATGGTATTTTGACTTTGCGCTGCTGTTTTCTAATCGGAGAAAAAGCATTCTGTAAGCACTGGGCTTCTAGACAGCTCCTCGCCCCACAGTGTCACCTTACCTCCTCCTAAGGTGAGCTTCACTGTCCCTTGCTGCTCACACACGAGGGAACTCTGATTGGTGTCCAATGTGGAGTAGCTGGTCAGTCCGCAGGCTGATGCTGCTGAGCTGAAAACCAGCGGCTGCTTCGGCTGTGGTGCTCTGGTGGCATTACGTGCACAGTGGGTCCTTCTGGACACAACAACACTGCAATTCACAGTTCTCTGCCCCACTCAGACAGACACGAGGAGACACCTCACAGCGGGGGTGGACAGAGTGGAGACATGCAAACCCCAGGTTCATGGGAGACGGGGCACCACCTGAACACCTTTGAGAATCCCCTTCAGTTCAGGGTCTATGTATTTGGAAGCCCATGAAACTGCTGCAAAGAAAACAGGGTCCAGACAATTCAAACCAATAGCCATTCTGACAGCCTGGTGTCTTCATGTATAGATATGGTGAGCTTTGTGGAATCCGCACAGCGTGGGTCATTTAGTCAAGCACATCTTTTGATAATAAGTGTTCTCCAAAAAGGAGCAGGGAGAACCCTTGCAGTTTCCTAACATGTACAAAGGGCACAGAGAAAATCCCTGAGATGCTCAAGCTATCCCCATCAGCAGGGGAAAGGAAAGCCACTCTGGAAGAACAGAACTCCAAATCGCTCTCCTTCCAAGCCCACAGAGTCTGCTGGGGCCTTTCTGTGAACTCCAGCCTCCTTCCTGCTGGGTCCAACTGGAGCTTAGTGGGTTTGGATGGTTTTCTGTTCACGATCATGTGACTTTTAACCTTCAGTTGGGATCTAAAAGAGTGCTAAGTTTAGGGAATATTCTTGAAAAAAAAAACCTGTAAACATTTTTCATTAGTTTGGTAAGGTAAGATGGACATACTTCATTGGTAAGGATGTCTTTTTTCCCACCAGACACTTTGTTGAGATGTAATTTACATGCCAGCCTGGGCATGATAACGCATGTCTGTCAGGCCAGCGCTAGTGAGGACAGAAGCAGGATCGTCAAGGCCAAGGTCAGCCTCAGCTGTGCGTGACTTCCAGACCAGCCTGGGTCTCATGAGAACTTGCCTCAGAACAGAGCAGCAGTGGTAATCTATCAAAAGTCACTCAAACCAATGATGGTTGGAAGCCATTTCCATGTTCTCACCAAACGTCCCTGGTGCCCACCCATTTGTGGTTACTCCCTGTTTGGATGCCCAAATATGGTCAGTCCCTGAGCTGGTGCTTAACCTGCATCAGTCTGCCTTTGTGGGAGTTCTGCGCTAATGGAATCATGGGTATGCGGATTTCTGCATCAGGCACAGTATTTTTATATGCATTGCTACTTTTTATGAATATTGGATTTGGACAGCCCACTTACCAGCTGATAGTCACTTGCATTCCTTCCAGCTTGGGGCTTTTATGAAAAATGTTCCTGTAAGACTTTCTAGAAAGAAATGCCTGTGGACACGCCCTCGGTTCCCTTTCATAGATTGCAAGGGGGTGGAATTGCTGGCTTGTGTGGTAAGTTCATGTTTGAACCTCAGCCGGTCGTTTTCCGCAGCTTCCCGCAGTCCCTTCAGCTCCTGAGGAACAGCAAGGCAGCTTTGTTCTCCTGGTCTGAGGAGGCCATTGTTCTCTTGAAGTCAGAGCAGCTGATCTCACAGGGGAGCCTTCTAAGTTTGGACAGATCAGCACCTCCTCCTGGAAGTAGGGAGGGCTCGGGAGGCAGGCAGCCTTCTTGCCGAGGTGGTAGCTGCTTGCCCCCAACTGATGTGACAGGCAAGGCTAAGATAAGCTGAGGCTGCTCTGTCTGAAGGCCCAGTATCTGTGGCAAATCCCAGGCGGCTGTCTTCTGTGTGGTATCCAGTGGGCGGCCTCTGTGGTGTATAGAGTCAGCAGGGTGAGAGCTGCTTCAATGGCTGATGCACTAGAGAACATATAGACTTTGAAAGCAGCACATCTGGAATGGGTTACCATGGGCTAGCGAGTGACTGTGGCATCAGTTGTACCCGCCTTTGTTATGGGTGAGAGACAAGCAACTGAGGGCCGCTGACTGTGCAGGAAGAACTTGCTTCCATACGGGAGGGATTTACAAAGAAAATCACAAAGATGCTGTCCTCCGTGAGCCTCTTAAGTGGCAAAAAAAAAAAAAAAAAAAAAAAAAAAAAAAGCCTAAAACAACAACAACAAAACAAACAAAAAACAAGAAAAAAAAACCCACAAAAATACCCTGGGGTTGGGGGAGATAGGTTGGGGCTGGGGGAGTGAGGCAAAGAGTACAAATTAGGTCTATGTTAAAATTTGCCATCACAAAACTTGGAATTTAAAGAATCAGAGAGTGGAAGGGGAAATGATAAGAAGATATCCCTGAGGCCCAACCTTTACTACACAGGAAGGGGAACTCTGGTTCAGCGTACTGATGGGGTGGTCTTCATAAAGACTTGTTAGAACTGTGATACAAGAGACTCTGCCTCTGAACAAGGTTGAATTAGAAAAAATGGAAAACTTAACTGTTTCAAAAAGTTATCACTATGTCCTTGATAAATCGTGTCACCTTTTTGTCAGCTAGACACAAGCTGGAGTCACCTGGGAAGAGGGACGCTCCAGGCATGTCAATAGAGCATCTTCCTGATAAATGACTGACTTGGGCGGGTCTAGCTCTGAGTGGGCGGGGCCATCCTTGGGCCGGTGATAATGGTGTAAGAAGGCAGGCTGAGGGCTGGGAGCCGGCTGAGCTGTGAAGGGCTAGGCTCACAGCCAGAAAAGACAAGAAAGGCTGAGCGAGCCAGTAAGCCGCATTCCCTCGTGGGCTTCTGCTTCAGTTCTTGCCTCAGGCTCCTGCCCTGACTCCTGCGATGATGGACTGTGTGGTACACTGTGTAAGTCTGTAGCCTTTCCCTCCCCGGCTTTGCCTTTGGCAATGGTGTTTTATATCGCATCGGTAGAGAGCAAACTAAGAGACAGCAGGAGAACTGACAGGGAAGGAAAAGTCGAGGACAAGCGCTCCGTGCCCTTCTGACGTCAGAGATAGCTAAGTCCACATTCTGCCCAGAGAGAGGATTTCCTAGACAGCACTAGGAAACCCCACTTTGACAGCTCTGGCTTTTGTTTTTGGAGTCTCCCTCTCCATGGAGGGGGGCAGGGAAAGAAGGAACAAGTCCTAGTCCAAATGTGTTGACCCTAGCTGAAGACTAGAATCTAGCACGCCCAGGAACAACCAGCCAAACCAAAAACCATGACAGGAAGCCTAGACCAAAGAGACTTGGTGGAAGTTCCAGGCATGTGATCATTGAAGTAGGTGTTCTAGCTTCCAGACGGCCAAGGCAAGAGCCTTCCTTATACAGACCACTGAGGGCCCCATTTCCCACAGTGTGGAGCATTTGTAGGCACAGAACAAGAGAATTCCTGCCTGCTGTGGTGGTCATGCCTGTAACCGCAGCACCCTGGAGGCAGAGGCATGATTGGGGAGTTGAAGCCAGCTGGGGCATTGTAGGGAGACCATGTAAAGGGAAAGGAAAGAAAACCAAATCCATTTTCTTTGGGCATATACTACTGAGAATATTCATTTCTACCACTCCTTTGCTGGGTAGTTCTATATCAGCCTGACACAAACTAGAGTCGTCTGAGAGGAGGGAAGCTCAATTAAGAAAACGCTTCGTGAAGACCAGGATGTAGGCAAGCCTGGGAGACATTTTCTTCATTAGTGATTGATGGGGGCGGGCCGCGGGCCCCGCCCATTGTGGGTGGGGCCGTTCCTGGGCAGGTGGTCCTGGGTTAGGTAAGAAAGCAGGCTGAACAAGCCCTGGGGAGCAAGGCAGGAAGCGGCATCCTCTATGACCTGTGTTATCAGCTCCTGCCTCCAGGTCTCTGAACAGCCTGAGTTGCTGCCATGACGTCTTTCCGTGGACTGTGTTCACCACCGCCCTAAACCCTTAGTTTCTGAAGGGTAGATATTTTTTCACTAAATGTATGTGAAACAACATTTGACTGAAATGACACGTTAGTGATCAGATAGCTAAGTCCACACTCTGCCCTCAAAAACCTTCCGGGTCAGCTGGGGAGACATGTCAGAGGATGCTGTCTACTCAGGAAGGGCTAAAGCTAGGGGTGAGGGAAGAAGAGGGGAACAGGGAAGGCCCAAGTAGGGCCAGAGGCTCTGGTACATTCTGTAGCTGTTGGGACAGCTTGTCGGGGTCACCTACTTTTTTTTTTTTTAAGCAGATACCTCTTTAGACTAGAAAGCATCCTGTCCCTAGGTCAGAGATGTGTTGTCATAGAAACTTGGAAGCAGCAGAGTGTAGAGAGTTGGGATTGTGCTGTTCCCTGTGAAGAAAGCCCACTGAATCCCTCTCTGCTCAGGGCACAGGAAAGAGGGACCACACAGCTAACATGAGCCAGTTATACAACAGACCTCTACTCAGCACTGAGGGATGTAGTCTGGATATATGTGTACCGTGGATGGCCAGTCACAAATACATGTAAACACAAGGAGAGAGAGGAAGGGGGAAGGGGAAATGGGAGGGGGAGGGGGAGGGGAGGGGGAGGGGAGGGGGGAGAAACAGATAGTTAAAAGTTTTGTGTATTTGAGACCCTCTCAAGTCTATAGCCCAGGTTGTCCTGTTATTCTGTGGTCCAGATTGGCCCCACACTGGTCATGTTCCTGCCTCAGCTTCCTGAATGCTATGGTTCCAGGTGTAGCCACCATGCCTACTCATGGCCAGGGTATCTCAAATTTATTCATATCACTTACTCTGGCACCTATACTGTGGGATCTGCAAACAGGCAGAATGGGTAAGGCACACGCCAGGCCCGAGGACGGGGCAAGGAGGGCTGCTAGGGTTCTCCACGGCTACCCTGCATCAGGTGCAGACAAGTGGAGGTGATTGCCTGCTGGCCAGGGGTGGCCTGGGAATGGAGGTTAGAGGCAGGATTTGGGAACTTTCTTTTCTGGCTCTGGGCAAAGCCACTGTGGCCTGGACATGCTGCTCCAGGGGCCCTCCGTCCAGGACTAAGGGGCCTTGAAGGTTTAGAACCAAATGTCTGTGAGTTTTACACAGATGTTCAGGCATGGGGTGTGGACCCACAGAGACTCAAATGCAACACCACATGCTTTAAGATTTCTGCCAAAACTGCATTCAAGCCGAAGCGAGGGTGCTTAAGCATGCTCTGGTAGGGCACAGTGCCAGGCCTTGCCACAGCTGACCATGGGATCCCACCATGTGCCAGCACAAAGCGGGACAGTGAGGAGTTGTGTGGGGATAGTAGTATGGCCTGGCCAACTGCTGGGACCACAGGACATTCACTGTAGCCAGGAGTGCTGGCACTGTGACTGCAGGGGTGTGTGTGGGTGGGTGTGGGGGGTGTGGGGGAGGGGGTTGTCTTCATTTAGTCTCTCATTGAATGATCATCCAAGACCTGAAGCATCGAGGAAGAAGAGCTGGCTTGGGGCAGGCAGAAGGCTCTGTTAGGAACAAAGGGCAGCCATGGAATGGCGAGTTGGCAATAGAGAAGCCGGTCAGGGTTTTAACTGGCAAAGTACCCCAACTTGGCATTGCTGCAGCTGCTGGGAGGGGAGCGAAAAGCACCCATGGCACCCAGGTCTGAGACTCACACTGTTCTCAAACTGTGAGTCTCAGCAAGTGGACAGTGAGTGGAAGAGCCACTCCAAGACAGAGGGAGTCCACACAAGACTAAAGACAAGCAGGGAAGGAAGCACGTAGTCAGAGAGGGAAGGACCCCAGGGAACACATGGCAAGGCTTTGTGTTGTGACGTTTAAATAGTACAAATTCCACGGAGGGTCAAAACCAGAAATACGAGGTCCGCAGAGCCAAGTCACACTGGAAGAGAATCATACTTCAATGACTTCTAACAGTGGGACATGGAGTGGATGCTGGAAACTTAAGCAGAGGCAGCTATTTAAAGGGGAGGCTCTGAGGCTAGAAAGTTCTAAAAGAGGGTTGCTGTCTTACTTCCTGGTGGCCCAGCAGAATGTGCATCATGAACACAGGGATTGCTCTGCTAGAAGGAAAAGCAGCATCCTGTGTGTGTGGATTTGAATTTGAACTAGGAGCACGTCTGGTGACCTGGTAGACTCGAGCAGCTGAGCCAGACATTATGAAGTGACTGTAGGCGTCCAGTCTCAGTGACTATAGGTGTCCAGTCTCGGACTGCTTAGGCTGCACTTTGCTCCCATGGTGCTTTCCAGACGCAGTTTGCAAAGGAGTGGTTGCCTGTTGTGGGCAAAACCGTGCATGCGTGCGTGGTGGGCATTTCATTTTAATACCAGGGGTGTGTGTGCTCTGTCGCTGCACTGGGTTCTCAGCCAGGAGCAGCACGTTCAAGTCCCAGCATCCCCTTGAAGTCCTTAGTAGTGTTCCAGGGAAAGCCACACACAAACTGTTTTTATTGGACCGGCTCTGCCCTCTGCCCTGGGGCACAGCTTGCAGTTTTGCTTTGCCCCTGAGCAGGAAAGCACGATAGATGCACATAGGGGTTGAAGTTCTAATGTTTTATATCTTTATATGGCTGCCTGTGATTCTGCACAGATGATAGTACAGTAACGTTCAAGGTTTATTTTCACTGCAGTCGTCGAAAAGGATTCTGGGAAAGGCCAGGTGAGAGCTCTGAGTGTAGGCTGTAGATGAGAGGCAGGAACACGGTTTCCTCTGAAGCGAGGGAGGCTGTGGGCTTGACTGCCAAGGGCCCTTCACTCGGCTAGTCCTGCTGCATCGTTCACCAGGTGGATGACCGGCTCCCTACTGATTTGCTTCTAGGTTTCTTGTTTCAGTATACCATTTCCTGTTAATTTCCATTTTTTTTTTCTTTTGAGAAAGGGTTTCTCTGTGTAGCCCTGGCTGTCCTGGAACTCACTTTGTAGACCAGGCTGGCCTCGAACTCAGAAATCCGCCTGCCTCTGCCTCCCAAGTGCTGGGATTGGGATTAATGTGTGGAGGTCACACGTCAGCACTGCTTTTGCTCTTTAACACCCAAACTTTGTAACACTTCTGAGGGGCAGGTGTCCTAATACATTTTCATGTTAGAAATTCAAATATGAAGACGTTAAGTCACGCCCTCAAGTAATAGAATGGGAAATAGCTCTTGGCCTGACCAGTCCATTATACTTGTGATAGCTGCGTGCAGTTTTAGTTTTATATGATCAAATTTTAGTCTTGATGTGATTTTTAAGTACTCCTTAGATAGCCCAACACTTCCAAAGTGTGCTATTCTTATTGCTTCAAACTGTAGAGGGGAATTCCTATAATGTGTACCTGCCAATGTCCTTCCTGTCCAAAGTGATGGGGTGTGGTCTTAACATTTGGAAGGTGTCATGGGAGGCGGGGGGGAGGGGCAGAGAATGAGCTGCAGTCTGATTAGCAACCGAACAGGATTGTATGCGTGCCACCACAGCATGGGCAGGCACCAAGCGTTTCCTGCACCTTTTCCTTGGATAAGTGGGTCTCAAGTCTTCACCCTCTGAGTTCCAAAACCTTTTTAGTGGGTTTCAGGAAGCCAGCTCTCAATACTAAAGTCGGATTTGAACTGGAATTGTAGTAGCATGGACCACTAGTGTGTGTGTGTCTCTTCATCACCAGGTGCTGGCAAGACGAAACCAGTGCCAATGTCCGCTTTGCTCAAAAACAGCCCTGGTCGGACAGTGAGAAGGGCTGTGCATTCAGTTTTGATTCTCAGGAATGACACGTGACGAGGAGTCACACACAAGCACCCAGCCACCCTGAACAAACTCTTGGGATTGGGCTCTGTGTGACCAGCCATGTTTTCTTGGAGAACACACTCTCGTGGTGATCAAACACAAGCCTGCTACTTCAAAGACAACAGTGGACACTACTGATTGCTAGTGACAAAATTTTAGGTTTGAGGGAAAAAAATTAGAATTTGGGGAAAGTAAGTTATCTAATGCCACAGAAGGCAGAATTTCCTACGGTTGCTGCTGACATCTCACATATGATATATGTAAGATATATGATACATGAGACGTGTCACCTTTGGGGACGTCACATGATGGGTGGGGTATGTGAGCACCTGGAAGATGCCCAGATTTTGTGGTAGCGGTGCATCGCTCCCTACAGCACTGGCACTGGCGCTTCTGTAGAACACGAGGCTTTATGATTATGGAAAAGGAAAAGACACAAGACGGACAGACAGACAGACACACACACAGAAACCTCGGAAGAAGTTTAACACTGTGCTTACTTGAAAAGGTTATCACAACATCCATGTTAGCCAGGATGTTCACTTGTTCAACTGAAACAGAACAGACAGAAGGCGGTGGCAGACCCAGGAGCCCATCTGTCCACTCGTAAGCTAGACTCTAAAACAATTCTGGGTCAGTGAGCCAACTCAGTGGGAAGAAGGCATTTGCCACCAAACCTGACAACCTGGGCTTGATCCCCGGCATCCACATGGTGGAAGGAGAGAATCTATTTCCAAAAGTTTTCCCTCTGACCTCCATGTACACACACACACACACACACACACACACGCATATGGGTGTGTACACACATATACATTCATGCATGTTCACACAATGTGCACACTCACACAGACAGACACACACACGCATATGGGTATGCACATACATATACATTCATGCATGTTCACACAATGTGCACACTCACACACACAGGCACTCATGAGCACACTTGCTTTTCACAACAATGAATAGAGAACAATGCTCAGGAAAAAAAAAAAGCCAAATCATGCAAAAAGGTCTGGATAGGCTAGTTCAAATGTGAACGCCATGTCCCCCAGACTACTGGCCTTCCCTTTCTGCCCCCGCCCCTGCCAACAGTCAGCAGCCTGGGAGCCCAGCATGGTTGGGAAGTTCAGGATATAGAGATCCTGGTTCATAAGGAGCAAACTGGGGCTTGAACTATGACCCTAGCAGCCAATTTCTGCAGTTTTAAGTAGAGACGAAAGAGATGCGCACAACCAGGGAAACATTACATAAGTACAGAGGAGAAGCAGACTCAGTCTTGGTTTTCTTTTCTAAAGAACTTAAATTTAAAAACAACTTAAAATTATTTTGTGGTAAATAGTAGGTATTTATTTGAAATGAAAAAAATACTTAAGTACCTGGACTATTGCATTTACCATGGATTGTTAACTGTCTACCTTTTTGCATCAGACAGAGATACAATGAACACTCAGAATCACAGATTGCACACTAGATAGGAATTCTTCAGGCCGTTTACATAACCACCAGAGAAACAGATCTCGGATTTTGCAATATAGTACAAAAGTCCACAATCAATCCAGTCTTAGCCAGTATCTTCAATTTACTTCTGTTGCTGTACAAATAATTGGCCATTACTAGGGCTTACAAGTTAATAACAGGACAAAAATATACATGGCACTGACACAAAAAGTCAGCTGTGTTAATGATCATGCAACAAGTAACCAAACTTGCTGAAATGAAAAATACTTCCTAAAAACAGCGTCAACCGCGTAAATAGTTTATACACAGTCTGTTTACCAAAACAAAATGTATTTAAATGATACAAAGCAAAAATAAGTTTCTACCACCTTTATACATAAGAAAGTGCAAAATAACTTATCTAGATTTGTTTTGCTATTCTCCAGAGGGCTGGCTGCTACGGGCAGCTACTTCTCGTCTTCAAAAGCGTGACATCACACTTGCACGCTACACACGAGTGTGTCGAGTACGTGGATGAGCAGTGGGTGGAGGGGCGAGGGGTGAACAGAGGGTCAGGCTGGAGCCCTGTGAGGTACTTAGAAAAAGAATGCAGGCCGCAGGAGGTATATACATAGTGTATATTGGTAAGGAGAATGGCACGAACACGGAGGGCCAGCCAGCCAGATGAGCAATGAAGCCAAGGGATGTGAGCCCAGTGCCCAGTGCGAGTGTCTCTGTGATTTCTGCAGAAGGGAAAAGAAAACAAAAACCAAAACCTGATGGAAAGAAGACAGTTGCCCACAGCACCAGCTGCCAGAGGAAATGCCATAGTGAGCGAGGGTTTGCTTTCCATCTACTAGTTATGGGCTGGAAAGTTTAAGAGCGTTCATCCCACAGCATGTCAGGTTAGACAGACAGTGGAGCAAGCTTCAAGTGGCTACACACACATTCCTCTATTCAAGTCTTGAACACCTCTGCCATTGGGTATGGGGAAATGAGGGTCGTGGGCCACAGGAGGGCGCTGCTTTCCAAAAGTGTAAAGTAACACTGTTGCAAAGCGTCCAGAGGCAGCAGGGCCGCTCCCTACTGTGCAAAAGCAGTTTCTGCAATGGAGGGACACCGGCATCCTTCTAAAGAAACAATCAGGGGTGGGCAACACTGAAAGGAAGGAAAGCAAAGCAAAGCTCTTCAGGTGAGAAGCGTTAATGCTGACAATCCTTTTATTCACGTGTGTATTTGAGCGTTTAAAAATGGAAGTGTTGGGTTCGATTTTGATATGTATCACAGACTGGAGGCTGAAACCTAGAAAGGAAGGTTGAAATTTAGGAAGCATAAGGCACTAAAGCAGCCTTCACGGTTTCTCCTGGAGACCTGCTTATCAGGGAGAACAAGTTTGTTCCGAAGCTGCTTTCAGCCCGTAGGGTACAAGGTCACTGTTGTACCACATGCCTGTTTCTGGACACATGTGCATATATGTGCATTTTAGTGCATAAGTGTGCCTGTCACCAGGGCTAAAGATGGAGAGCTGGGGAAGCCAAAGCCACTGTCCTTTGCGTGAAATCTCCCTCCATGAGGGTGTCAAGGCCTGTCCTTTCTTTCTTGGGCCATTAGTGACCCCATGTTGTTCATCAAATCACAGGGCTTTTAGAATTGTTCATAGTATTAGTGCTAAGTATCTGAAAATGTTAAAATCTAGATTAATTGTTTTGATTTCATATATATATATATATTTATATTTATGTACATAACACACATTTTTAAAAAATCCCACCAAAGCCATTTTTCTATAAACTTCTCTTAGCCCGACAGCTTTCCTCCTCTTGAATGTGTGTGTTCTGTATCCAACTAGTAGAACAAATTAAATAACTAAATATTAAAATACTGTAATTATATTCATAGCAAAACCAAAAAAATAGACATTGATACAGTATAAATCTCACTGTTTTCAGGTAGATGGCATTAAATGGTAAAGGTTCATTTTAAGCACTTCTGACATGATCCAGTTTTACAAGGTTTAAATGTTAATTCTGTACACCCCCCTTTTTTTTTTTTAAATAAGCTGTAGTAGAACACACGTGTCCCCAAAGACACATACTTATGTTCTATGCAGAGAAGCTAATTTGGGGTAACATGCAAATATATTTCCATTAACTGAGGCGGAGCTGTGTCCCGCCTGACATCTATCGATGTGTGACCCCTATCTGTGCTGCTGAGGTGCTGGGTCCGCACAGCGCACAGGTCACTGAAGGGGGCTGCCACAGAACTGCAACACTGTAGCTGTAGGTATACAGCCTCAGACTGGTGCTGTCACAGAACTGCAACACTGTAGCGGTACACAGCCTCAGACCATTGGCTATTTACACGTTACCTTAGGAGCAGACCTCTTCTCCCACGCTGGCCCCTAAAGCAGGGCTACATCGTTTTGGTTACTAGCCTATTTTAAGTGGAGACACTGTGGGCAACTTGAAAGAAATGATATCAGGCACACAGGCTTGGTCTGAACAAGAAAAAAAAATAGTACAGATAATGTCTTTGAGGATTAAAAAAAAAAAACCCAACCCATATTTATAATTGCGAGACGTTAGACAGACCTTAGATGGTTCATTGAGTTAGTGGCTTAGTTTGAAGTCTCATGTTACAGGCAATTAGGTCCTTATTTAGAAAAAAAAAGGCCTTTATACCTATTTACAATATACACAGCTCCTTGTAAAGAAGTCAGATTTACAACCATTTTCTAGAAGCCTTTTTTTAAGTTTTTGTTAATTTTTCCAAATAAGGATGAATAGCTCTATAAAAATGAGATGCAAGAAAGACAGTTGGGGAGCACGGGGTTTGTTCTTGGAGACAGCTACACTAGGGGAGACTCAGGTCTGAGATGCTCCTGGGAGCCACTTCCTCTTGTGCTGTTCACTGCACAGTACCCGTGCCGGTCACTGGCCTCGGAAGCCGTGATCCAATGATTCCTTTACACTCAGCACTTCCAACACTCAGTGAAGAGCCGTGTAAACGGAGACTGCTTCAGTGCCTCTGGAGTCCCGGCAGGATGTGAAGAGCCTCCTAGGCTGTGGTCTCTCGCCAGTCCCTCCATCTCAGCAGTTCCGAGGTCCATCTTCTGCCCCCCTCTCATGCTGCAAGCTATAGTAACAGTTCTGACAGACACGCACTGGGGACGAGATTTTCAGGCGCTTGATTTCTGACTGAAACCGACTGCACCTAAGGAAGAGGGAACATAAATTAGTTCCAGGCCATCCCCGCGAGGCACCCTGAGTGCTGTGAAGCTGGACTGGAGAGCGGGCAAGTTTGCTGGCAGAGGGCACCATGCTGGAACCGCCAGCCCCCAAGGCCAGGCCGGTTGGCACTCATGCTGCTGACCCAAGATGCTGCATTAACAGCAGATGATGTTACAAAGATGCCAGGGGCCATTTCTTTGGCAGACATTAGAAACACAGAGTACAAACTGAGGGCTCTCTGAGAACAGTTGTGAGGCTGAGAAGCAGCTGTGGCGGCCGCCCTGAGCATCAGCAGCTTTTTACTGACTTAGGAATCACTGCTCTGGACCAGTGAGACGGTCGGGTTAGGGTTTGGGGAGGAGGGCAGCTTGGTGCTAAGTCAAGTTGACTGACTGCTGCAGGTTGTCACACACATGTGCCCTTGCTCTCTCCCAGCTTCTGGGCCTACAGCTGTGGCAAGTGAGCCTCATCAGAGAGCTAACTTTCCCCCTTTTGGTCAGAAGACTCGGTGGTGCTCATCTTACTCCAACATCCACTTAGATTTGTTGCCTTGTTTTAATTTGTTTCCTCCTTGGGAACTGCTCACTTTGTTGCTATCAATACATTGTATATATTTATTAATGGCATTTGGAGATATTTCTATACAAGTGTACAGCATGCTCTGATCTTAACCACTCATCTCTGGCTTTGGCCCCTTCCCCAGCACCTTAACTAATACCTAGTCATCATGGTTCAACTTGCAGGTCGGGCCCACATATTTTCTTAGTTTCAATTCAGGGAGGGCCAAGACCGTGTGCCATCTGTATACAGTCTGTACAGCCCATCCACTTAGCACAAGTGTTTCTCAGTTTCATTCTTTTGTTCATTTAAAGGCCAACTAATACTGTAGGTGTGTGTAGATGACTGAACCTTGCATCATTCTTGTAGTATGTTTTATTTAGTGTGTGTCCGTGTGCGTCTGTTGTCGATAGTCCTGGGGCTAATTATATTTGATGCTAATTCCGTTCTCCAGTGAGTGGCTGCGAACAAGGAATGAGTCAGCACTCAGGTGACTTCCTGTAAACCTGCTTCCCACCTTAATTTGTAAAATAAAGGAGAGCTGATGATTGGGCAGATAAAAGGGAAGGTGGAGAGAGAGAAGAAGGAGAAAATGGAAGAGGGAGAGGATGCAGAGGAGGAGGAAGAAGAAGAAAAGCGGAACAGAAGCACAAGGCCTGGAGAAACCACAAGTCCTAAGGGGTCTCATAGATGTGGAAGATGGTAGTGTAGCGGTAGATCTGCCCAATCTAGGCGCACAGCATGTATTCATATTGAGTTGTATTTTCATTGCTGGGGCATATTTGGGTTGGAGATTTAATGAAACAAAATGGTGCCCAATGTATTGATTTGAATTCAACTAACCTGAGATAAAAGTTCAGAACTAGATAGGGAATATTATTCACTGACTCCAAGTAGAGAGAGCAGTGATAATTGCCTGCTGCAAACAGGTAGAAGTCTGTGGCTCCGGGTAGAGAGCACAACAAATAGATGGTATAAATGTGGCTCCTGGTAGAGAGCACAACAGATGGATGGTATAACGGGGATGGTTGCTCTAGGCAGAGAGCTTAACAATTAAAAACTATCTGCTTCCTATAGGCAGATATTAGTGGAAGTTTGAATTAATTGTTTTAAAGATGGTATAAAGATATATTGCTCTAATAAGTCTTACAGGAGACTCATATTCTGTCTAACGTGGGCTCCATGGGAATTTTGGGTTTAAATCCTGGTTTAACAAGCTGCCTCTTATAAGCAGGTATAAAGGAAAGGAAAGAGGAAAGGAAAGGGGAAATTAGGAAAGGAAAATAGAAGTTTGAATCAAGTGTGGATGGTATAATAAAGTCTGCAGGAGACTCATTCTGTCTAACGTGGGCTCCACAGGAATTTTGGGTTAATATCCTGACATGACAAATTAGAAAGGCCTAAATAGGCAAACATGTGTGCGATTTTGAGTATTGTGGTGGTTGTTCCTCTGGGAACAGGAACCAGGTTTTCCTGGTTACCGGCTGAAGGATATGCTGATTTGGGGAAAAGGTTTTGTCTTTGTGTTTTTGGAAAAGGTGACTAAGGTATTTACACCTTCCAGAGTTCTATGGATCAGACTTGATAGAGGGAGACCCCCTGAGAACTAGATTCCAGAGAATCAAACAAAAAGGTTATCTTGATACTAAAATTTTGTTTTGAGATTTATATATTACAGAATATAAAGCTTGGTAGATTTCATTGTCAGACATGCTGAACTGACCTGCCTGAACTCCTGCTGTCTTGGTTTTTTTCATCCATATCCAGTCAGGGCACAGACATCAGAGATTAATAAAATCATTGGTGTGGCCTTCTTAAGACCAACTCCTCCATTTTCCTACCCTTCCCTCTCCCTTCAAAATATCTCAACGCCCATATTCAGCTTGAAGTAGTTATGAAGAGTCATCATCCCAGTTCCCTAGGCTTTGGGGCTGGGGGTGGTTATTATAAGTTGTCTTTGATACTAAACATTTTATTATTTTATTTTTCTGTTTTTTTTTGAGACAGGGTTTCTCTATATAGCCCTGGCTATCCTGGAACTCACTCTGTAGACCAGGCTGGCCTCGAACTCTGAAATCCGCCTGCCTCTGCCTCCCAAGTGCTGGGATTAAAGGTGTACGTCACTGTGCCCGGCTGATACTAAAAATTTAAAGTACAAGGCTTGGAACCAGTCCTTCTATTGCTGTTGTTATAAACAGATCTGAGATGTTTAAGCCTGTGAGTTAAGGGCCAAATAGGAAGTTCATGGCTCTGAGTTTATTGCTAGGGAGTTTTCAGTTATTTTAATCAGAAATGGCTGAGAGTAGGTAACAGAGAACAGTCTAGATTACGTCACATAGATAGTTGGTTTTTAAAAATGTCAGAAGTCCACAGAACGTGATGTTTAATGTTATTCACTTGTTGTTGAGACTAGTCTGCTCCTGACAGTTTTCCCTGTCTTGGATTCAAAGAGGAAACTGAGCATCTGTGAGTTACTCCAGTTGTGGCAAAACAGCCACTAGGCAAGAATTGCCTCATTTCATCTACAGACATAATACTGTCCAAAGAAAGGACATAATTACAGATTAGGACAGGTTGATTCTGCCAAGACAGGGTAGGCTAGTCTTTAATATTCCTGTTTCTCTAAGTCTGTCAGATGACCCTGGCCAGTAGGCTGAAGACTGATGTCCAACGTGTTGAAGTAAGGGACTGTCCAAGTGACCAGCTGTCGCTATAAATTGGCTATGTTTTGGAAGTTGTGTTAGGCTTCCTATATATTTTCAGTTAAAATCAGTCGTTCTTGGATTTCTGATGGGGTTGAAAAACTACATAGTCTCTTGGCCAACCCAGGCTTTTTCCTTTGAGAGGATGGTTTTCAGATGGCATTCAATCTAAAGCCAAGACATAGGTGCAGAACTATAGTCTTTTAAGTAAGGATAGACAACAAAGGTTCTTTTTAATTAAGAAAGACGATGGTCTGGGTGTTAGGTCTCTTGTACTTTATAAATTACAAAATAGTAATATTTATGTTCAATTATATCTGAGATAAAAAAGTCTTTTAATTGGACAGAAAGGGGGAAATGTTGTGGATATCCCTGGGGCTAATTAATTTATATTTGATGTTAATTCCGTTCTCCTGTGAGTGGCTGAACGAGTCAGCACTCAGGTGATTTCCAGTAAACCTGCTTCCCACCTTAATTTGTAAAATAAAGGAGAGCTGATGATTGGGCAGATAAAGGGAAGGTGGAGTGGAAGGTGGGGGAGAAGAGGAGGAGGAGGAGGAGGAGGAGGAGGAAGAAAAACAGAGCAGACGCACATGTCCTGGAGAAACTGCAAGTTCTAAGGGTCTCATAGATGTGGAAGATGGTAGTGTAGCGGCAGATCTGCCCAATCTAGGTGCACAGCATGTATTCATATTAACTGAGTTGTTTTCATTGCCGGGGCATATTTGGGTTGGAGATTTACTGCAACATGTGTCCGTGTATGTGTGTGTGTGTGCATGTAGCATATGTGGAAGTCGGAGGACACAACTTCTGGGAGTTTGTTCCCATCTTCCATCATGTGGGTGCCTAGATAAAACTCAGGCCATGGGGTTCATCTCCAGTCATTTTTTAAATAAGCAGTATCTGTTAACCTCTCGCTCACTGCTGGACACCCAAGGCTGACTCTACGTCTTGGTGCCTGTGACCAATGCTACAATGAACAAGGCTATGCAGGATGGATGGTTTGTTTTTTTGTTATTTCCCCATATGCTGCCTGACTTCATTTTTTTGGCCAAATACCCAAGGATAGCTGGGCCGCATGGCAGTTTTGGTTTTAGTTTCCATATGCGCTGCACTACTTCATATCCCTTGGCAGCATGCAAGCGCCTCTTGTCCTCCCTCTTCTTAGGAGTGTTTGCTATTGCTGGAGATAGCTAGTCAGACTAGGGCCAGACTGACTCCCTGTTGGTTTGATCTGTATTTCCCTGCTGCCCACTGATGCTGAAAACTACTTTATGTACGTATTGATTATCTATGAGGTACCAGACTACCTAGCCAACATTTAACCTAAATTGCTTAGCTTCTGTTGTGTTTTTAGTTGTTTTATTCTGGATGGGAGCCCTGCCTATCTAGATGAAAGGCCATGAACGGTGAGGACTAGCGGTGGGTGGCCACCACTTCCCTTTCTGTAGACGGTGCTCAGCCCAGCCCTGTTCTGAAAGAACCTTTTAGTCTGAGGCGATCTCAGGTGTCGTGTTTTGCTTTTCCTCCTTTGGAATATGATCTAGAAAACTACCTAAATTGGGTTGTTGGGTTTTTTTGTTTTTTTGGTTTTAAAAGAAAAGGTTTCTCGGGGTAGCCCTGACTGTCCTTGAACTCAGAGATCTCCCTGTCTCTGCCTCCCAAGTGCTGGGATCAAAGGAGTGCACCACCATTGCCAGGCTTAAGCCAATATCTTAAAGTGTCTCTCCTATGCTTTCCTTTGGTACAGTCAGAGCGAGGTCTTGATGCATTTGAGTTTACTTCCTTGCAGGGTAATAGAGATCAAGTGTTAATCTCGGATGTGGTTACCCGGGTTTCCAGACCCAGTGTTGAAAAGGCCGTGTTGTTCCCTTCGATATTTTGAACTACTCATCGGCGAGGTGCAGTGCACAGGCTTACCCGAGCCTCTGCACACTGCCCACTGCCTGTCTCTACCTGCGCCAGGATGCTGCAGCTGTCGTAGCTTTTGACTTCTTTGTTCCCACATT
The DNA here is from genome assembly GCF_000001635.26 of Mus musculus. NCBI lineage: Eukaryota > Metazoa > Chordata > Mammalia > Rodentia > Muridae > Mus > Mus musculus. Next base: position 101,841,568 of record NC_000071.6, read on the forward strand.
AATTTTAGAACTGCTTTGCAAAGTTCTGTGAAGAATGTCACTGGTGTTTTGAAGGGGGACCGCAATGCCTCTGTAGCTTACTTAGTCCTGGGAGTGCAGGCATCTTAACAATATTAACTCTTCTCATTTGTGCCCGAGAGAGGCATTCTGACCTGTTTCTGTCCTCTTCCGCTTCATTCTCAGGTGCGTGTGCACACGTGGGAAGCACATTCCCCAAGCTGTCTCCTCGGCCAGCCTGGACTCCCCAGGATGTCTGCTCCAAGTACGAATGTGTAGGTGAGCATCATTTTATGGTGACTGCTGTCATCTGCTCTGGGACACTTGCGATGGTCACCTTGGAGCTATGCTTTGGGGGCAGTGTCGCCTCACATTGGAGTTTCCTTCTCTTCATGTTTACGCTGAGATCTGCACATCCCATGGAGCTACACTGGTTCTCAGTATCAGCCTGACACAAAAGTCACCTTGGAAAAGTCTCAACTGAACGGCTGCCTCCATCCAGTTGACTGGTGAGCAACCGAGTGCTTAAGAGGGTCGCTGGGCTGGTTATGGGGGATTTTGTGCAAAGGCTCAGGAGTGAGGCAGTTCTCAGCAGCGGAGGGCAGGAAGGCTGTGGGCCAGGTTCCACTTCCTGCATAGCTTTCCTCTGGGCCACCACTGCGCAGTCACTGCTCCCAACAACCTTTACTCATATATGAGAACAATGGATGACTCAAGGATTTACCTATACTTAATATTTGGAAAACACTCCCAAGAGCAGCTACGTGGCAGTGCTGAGCTCCACCTGCAGCTACAGGGTCAGAGCACACTGCCACGTAACAGGACCTCCTGCCCCAACCTCACACAAGTCCCAATCATCAGAAAGGCCTTCCTTCTAATTCATCCTGCAGTCCACTCCAGAATAAATAGTAATTACCACCCCCTGAACCTTTCTCCAGCTATCCTTCTCTATACTTGATGTCATTCTGTCCTTGCATCAGCTCTCAAGGAAAGCTGTCTTTATCCATCTTTTAGCCACAGAGAACAAGCTCAGAGGGCTTCAGTCCCTTACCTGAGGTGACAATGAACATTTGGTCAGAGTCAGTGGAAAGGCCACCTCCTCACCAGAAACCATACATTGCTTATGAAACCCCAGAACCTGCTTTAGAAGATGATTGTACAGGAGTTTTCTGTGAAGCGTTTAGACAGAGGCACTGCGGGTGTGCCAGAATGTGGATCTCTTCTGTGTGTGCCAGGCAAGAAGGCACCAGGCGAGGAGGCCTGCTGTGTAATCAGGGAATGGCAAGCTCATGTGCTTCCTGGGTCAAGAGAGACTCCTGCCTTACATACAGCCCAATGCAGACTCCAAAGAGTTTAAAAAGTAAAACTTGCAGACTTTAAAAGAAAATTAAGTTTCCTGACACCAAAATCCTAATACATGTGCACACACACACATATCGAAAATATAGTAAGTGCAACCATACCGATTAGAACCTTTCTACTAGACAGCACAAATGCAAAATTAAATACAAGCCACAGACTTGCAGGAAATATGTGCACAATGCAGGGAAAGATCAGAGTCCAGGGTACAGAGAGAACTCAAGGAGAGAGACTGCAAAGGGGGAGAAAAAAAGGCAAGAGACAAACCTACAAGGAAAATGGGGAGTTTCCCAAGAGCATCTGAAAAGATCCCAGTGGCCCCAGCATTGAGGTTAAACCAACTAGGCACATTTCCTTAGCCATTAGACTGGCAAAAGGGAAACAGCTCGCTTGGCAGTACCACGAAGGACTGAGGGCTTGGAAGGCTCTAAGGCACCTGCGGTAGCACAACTGCTCTAAGAGTCACAAGACACGGGCAAGATCCAGAGTTAAGTCTGTGCCCCATGGGATGTTCTACTCTGTCTCCAGGAGAGGAAATCTGGCACTTAGGCCAGAACATACTGTAGCCTTATTTATATTATTTGTAAAAGGGAAAGAAGACACCAAGAGTCCTTAGGAGCGAGCGTAAGGGACATACATTCCTAAACTGTCCGGAACATGGTTAAATCAAATATACTATAATTGTTATTTGTGAATGGATTTAAAACAATGGGAATACAACTTTACAGGAAAGGGCAAACAGTGCGCAGTGTAAAGCTGAGAAACACTGTGTGCTGAGGGGTGTACAGACTTACAGACAATTCAGGTGCAATCAGGGAAGGTGGGGAGGGAAGGCAGGCTTGTGTGCAGGGTGGCCACACACACATATCCTGTGTGCCTCTAGAACAGTTCTGGCGGATGCACGTGCATGTTGTTGGGCTGGCAGCCACTGCTGGTGACTGTTTCTGTGCTCTCTCTCAGAGAGGGAGAGTTCATGATTGCAGAAAAGGGAAGAGCAGAAGGGACAATGGGTCTACACAAACTCCCACCCCACGGAGGACACAGCCTTGCAAACCAGCACCCGTGCAGAACACAGCACACCCAGGAAACTCACTTCTGACAGAAGAGCTGCCCACAGTTCCTGCAATGGTGCCTCCGCTCTGTGAGGGAGAAGCGTACGGAGCATCCCGAGCAGCTGTCGCCGCCTTCATCCTTCACCCAGTGGTCAGCGGCAGAACGGCCAGGCTGGTCACTCACAGACCAGCTGAACACTCGGCCTCGACTGTCACCCACGAGGATCCTGCTGTGATCCCTGTGCAAAACATGAGAAAGCCTCTGGTCCAGGGCTCGGGGTGTTCAGAAGGAGCCCCATTCCCTCCAAGGATGTTAAAGGAGAAAAAATTAAAACTGAACCTGAATTTTTCCCCCCATTTCAATTTCCTTTGGCTCAATACTGTGTGAAGTGCACCGATAACACCTTGGTTTATTTGTTGAGAATTAAAATCTACACAGTGGCAAGTTTCAGCCCAAAAGTACCAGACCAGCTATGATAACATGTGCCTCAAGGACCCGGTTAAAACATGGGTCCCTAGCCATGCCAAATGACCCAGAAAGGGAGATGGGCTGGAAAAAGCCTGGCTCTTACTTGGATACACCCAACGCGGTGACCTCGGCTGGGTGCGTGTTGTCCTTTCGATCAAAGGCTGTGTGCATAGTCAGTTTGCTTCTGAATACCAGCTGCCGCTCCCACCGGTACCCTGAAACAGAGACGTGTAAGACCCAGACAAACCAAACCTAGGGAGTTACATGAATCAAGGAAGATTTGGGACTGTGGTTTCTTTTTTATAACATGCCTAGCCTGATCTATGGGAGAACTGCAGAAGACCTCGGTCTTTGGCTCAGGCACAGAGTTGATCAAGGCTAGACCAAGGGTAGATCAAGAGACCTGGACCCCAAACGCATGGCCTGTCTGTCACAGGGCTCACAGGCAGGGAGGGGGACACCAGAACTCAAGTTACCGGGTTTCAATCTGCTGTAACTGCGCGCTTCGATGGGGTTGGGGTGCGGGTGGGCGAGGGGGCCCTGCAGATGTGCTCTGGTCTGGCCCTCAGAGTAGTTCACAAATATGAAGCCATCTTTCTCATCTAGACTGAGCTGGTCGGACCAGCGCCTGGAGTCGTCGGAGCCGCTGTCGGTACACCATGTGGCGGTGGCCCTGCAGGAGGCTGCCCGCGGCCTGTGGCTGGTGCTGCTGGGCTGGCTGGACGTGTCCTTGGGGTCCTGGCTGACACTGGGCTCTTCTGTTTCAGAATCACTGCTGTCGTCATCTTGGGCTTGCTGCCCTGGGTAAGGCATTGGGGACACGAGAGACGGGAGACTGACTCATCAGTCACTCACACTTGTCCCTGTTCCTCTGTCCAGTAGATGGGAGGCACACTCACAACCAAGCATAGGTAGCAAGATTGTACACAGCAAGAATGCGGAGCATAGTCCTTAGAATCCCATGTCCTAGACGATCACAACTGAGAAAATCCTTAGGTGGCATTTGATCCTTCACAGTAAAATCGAAACCACACTCTCCCTGGCAGTCTGGCTCCTCAGGTGTTCTCCCCTCACAGTAGGTCCGCAGCACTGCAAGCAGTGACTCTATTTGAACTTGTCTTCCCAAAGCGTGTGCGCACTGGTGTTACCTGTCTTTGCCGACACCTCACAGTCTAAAATCTTACCCAACTCCTTCAACTCAAAGCACCGCCTCCCTCTCCCAAACGCCCACCATGCCTCTTGGTATCCTGTGTTCTTCTCTGCACTCTTTACACTGGCAGAGGGGAGAACAAACATGAACCTTGTCCATGCACATTCCAGAGTGTGTGTGTGTGTGTGTGTGTGTGTGTGTGTGTGTGTGTGTGTGTGTGTGTGTATGAACATGCACATGCATGTGTGTGGTGCTGGGGAACAAACATGAGCCTCGTTCATGCACTGAGTAGCCACGTGACTTCTAAGACAGTGACTTGTGTAAGTTTTGATGCTGAATCTTCCCACTGTCATTTCACGCTCCCCACAGTTCCCTACCACCTTCAAACATCTCTCAAAGGAGGGATCCCCAGGGAAAAGTGTGAGCAAGTGGAACCGAAAGCTGCCAAGGGACAGCTTTGATCTGCAATGAGGCAGGCTGCCCTTCAGTCTCATCTCCAGTACACAGTCCTTCTCCGTGGACTTTGCCCTTTTGCAAAATGGCCACAGTATGCATGCACGCGGAAGATGGCACTCGCTGTCTCAACGCTCTGAGTCCTGCCCTCCTCCCACCCCACTAATCTCATCTGCTTTAGTCATTCACTATATAGAAAGGTGACTCATTTCAGGGGACTCCATCATCCAATGCCTTGGATAAAGCAGGTGACCAACAGTTACGCTCTTCCTACCAACACTTCAGACAACCTCTTCTGAAGCTACAATTGCGCCTGTGGGGATTTACATCAAACACAGTGCAAGCATTAAAACGTGCTGCCTATGGATTTCTCTTTCTGGCACAGAAAGCAGGCACTCGGAGTTTACCGAGAGGAGCTGTGCCCTTCTGAGAATGCGCCTTTCTATGCAGGAGCTCCTTATGTTATTCAGCAAGCTGAAAACTGATTCTTTCCGGCAAGTCACTAGTGCCAGGCCAGGGAGGGTCACCAACACAGGGCAGGACGCTGCTGCCTCTATGGTGCTGTCCCCAGTCATTCTGTAGGGAAGACACCTGGCTCTGCTTTAACTGGAAATTTAAAGTGCTTCAGAAATAGCAGATAACGGTCTTCAGTTGGAATTAATGGCCCACGTGAGCAGGATCGGGTGGGGTGAGTACTGATGTTTGGCCTGTAAGCAATTTAAGAGCCTGGCAGTCTCCTGTCTCCATCCCACAATGCATCTCATGAGCTGGGAACAGCAGCTCTAGAATTGAGGTGAGGGGCTGCCTGACTCACCCAACCCTGCACCCCACAGAACTGAGTCGCAGGCCCTTGAACCGTGGGGAAAGCACTCCTGTATTCAGCTTGCACAGCTCAGAGGGTGGGCTTTGGTGACCTGGAGTGAAGCTGGCACACATGCCCACAGGGTGGCGGCGACAGTGCTATGTGTGCAGCCTTGCCTGTTTCAGCTGCTCGGTCGGAGCTTTTCCATGTTGATCTAATAAATACATGAAATGACTCCGTGCTTGTCAAGTACCTATCTGTGCTTCTGGGCAGCCCTCCTGCATCTCCAGGTCTTCCACAGGCTCAGGAGCTGGTGTTTCAGGAACCTGCAGGAATTCCATTCTCCAGAACTGCGGGGAAATAATGTGGACATGACAGGATACAGCAAACACATTAGCTCAGGAAGGTGTGCTCTGAGGGTTAGGTGGGTGAGTCCACTGACCACCGCTTAAATTGGGATTTCCGAATCCGTGAGGCCAGCTGCCTCACATGGTAGCTGTCCCTCCCAGAGGGAAAGGACCCTGGCCAGGCAAGTTTAAAATCATGATCAGCGTGGTGGGCTGAGTGAGCATGTTTGAGTCCCAGCTGGTGGACTGCTTAGGAAGATCAAGAGGTGTGGCCTTGCTGGCAGAGGTGGGTCACTGGGGATGGGGGTAGGGATGGAGGTGGGGGAGGGGGCTCTGAGGTTTCACAAGCTTCCACAGCCCAGGCTCGCTCTGCCTCCTTCCTTCTTCCCTTTACCCTTTGCTTCCTGACTTCAACTTGAGGATAAGAGGTAAGCTCTCAGCGACTGCTCTTGTGCCCTGCCTGCCTGCCGCCAAGCTCCCCGCCATGACGACCACGAACTCACCCTCTGAAACTGTAAGACCCCCAACTAAATGCTATCTTCTATAGGTCGCCTCGATCATGGCGCCTCCACAGAAACAGAACGGTAACTGAACTAGATAACTGCACAGGGAAACCTCCATTTCCTTCAGAACCTCTCAAGGTCCTGCGTGATGAGTGCAAACTGTCTTAGACATTTAGCAGTGGGAACTGTTGCCTCAAGGACTACAGGCAGGGTGTGTCCCTGCAGGACTGCAGGCAGGGTGTGTCCCTGCAGGCCTGCAGGCTGAGCCACAGCATGTGACTCGGGCGTGGAGTCAGCTTCATTGTCTCTAAGCTTGGGCCTGTAATTAAGGAGGGTGATTAGTCACCCAGCTTTGACAAAGGGCACAGTTAAGGATAACAGGCCTAAGAGGGGGAAAATATATAGCTACAAAGAAAAAGAAATCTCCTGAGAGAAACCCAACCATGTGAGGGACTACAGAGGTAGTATGCGCATTGTCTCTTCTGAGATGCTCACCACACAAAACGTAGCCAAAATGGTATGTTGCATTATGTTTCAGGGGACCAGCCTGAGAGTGGTCTTCTGTGTGTACATATGAATATGCATGTGGGTAGTGTGTAGCTTTCTCTCTCAGGTGGACTTACCCGGACCACTCCATCTGAGTGTCCTGTCACGATGACATTCTGCGTGTCCCACTCGTTCATCTCGGACATGCAGCAGCAGACAATCTGCTGGCTCCGGCCCGTGAATGTGTTCACACTCACGATGGGATTCCCATTGATGCTCCACACGTGGATGTACGTGCCTGCGCAGGACACAATGTCCCCCTGACAAGAAGAAGGGGAGTCTGAGCTTCATAGCACAGGTCTAGCTGTCACAACCTGTCAGTCCTCTGACTACTGCTGCATGATGGGAGGTGACCTGGAATTCAGTGCGGATTTACAGGTCTCCATTAGAAGCTTCTTCAGGAAGTCAGAGCTGAGTCCCTGCTGGGCACCTCCCCTCTGAGAAGCTGTGTCACCCACGGGTGAGAGGGACCATTCTAATTAGGATTGTGACTTCTGGGTATGACCAGAACGTATTCCTGCTTCTCATTGGAGAATTGAGCCCTCAACTAACTTTGACATAAAGACTCAAACACCGAGACCAGAGGGGTAAGAGGATGATAAGCTGAGGTGTGCTATCATCTCTTCAGTGACTGAGAAGACAGACAGACGGGGCTACCCTAACAGCTACTGCAAACTCTATACTTTTGCTGTACATGGTAAGTGAGCACTTTGGCTGTATTGTCACTAAAAACTTCAACAGAACTCTTACACTCTTAATTAGCCCCACGATCTCATCACTAGAGAAGCGTACTCTACGATGTTTTATTTTCATCGACTCTCGCTCTCTTTAAAGTGCGCAGCCGTGAATGGATTTTCAGGGGAAAAAATGTTGCCTGGGTTAAAAAACTTAACACCCATTTGCTTTTCAAGCAACTTATTAACCGAGCAGAAGGCAGTGGCACCTACAGTGGATGTCTGTTGACTTAGGAAACACACAGTTTGCCATTGGTTTGGCAATACGCTTCCTCAACCCACTACTCACTGTTAGCTCATTAATGCAAAGAGCGGAGACGGGAGCTCGGTGGCCGCGGAGCTGGGTTAGGAATGACAGTTTGTTCAGGTCCCAGATGATGCAGGTTCGGTCCCGGGACCCGCTGACAATTATGTGGTAGGCCAGGGATGCTGTGGCACAGGTGACAGTATCAGTGTGGCCAAGGAGAGCCTGCAAAAGACAACAGCAAGAAACCAGGCCAGTTACAACAGCATGGCGTGATGGTCACCTAGCAGACTCCACACTTCTACTTGTATCAGCAGACAGACAGGCTTACAAATATAGAGTTGGATGCTCAGGACAAGGATGGGGTGATAGTCTAGCTGTTCCTTTCCACCTTCACATTATTCTTGGAGGGAAGGGAAATAGTGACCCAGATCTTTGAAGGAAGAGGGAATATCAGCCGCAACTGGCTTGGATTTCATTCCACTCTTCCAATGTGATCATGTACTGAATATGGGTCCCAAAGCAGAGACTATAAGCTGGGCTTCTAGTCTTTTGCCACAAACTCCTATTTAGATGGTATTGAGGATCTGCAATTTAAAAAGGTGTATGGACCAAGTGCAATTATTATATAACCCCGCCCCCCCCCCAAAAAAAGAAATTAGGATTGCATGGTTACTGTCTATGACCCTAAAGATATCAGGGAGCACGGTCTTGCCACGGTGTAGCCCTGCTGTGCCGAGCAGCTCTGCCATCTAGAGGAATGCTGAGCAAGCCCAGAAAGCTGTTTAAAGTCCTCAGGCCACAACATTCGCACATAAGCTTCAAAGTACTGCACAGAGGGAGTGTGATCCTGCTGAGACTGCCTTCACATGGCTAACCTCAGTGGGACCAAGGAGCTTTGGTCTCTGGATGACTGTTGGTCAACAGTCATGGATTTATTCTTTCCATATATGCCTAAGGCAGGTTTATTTGGCTTTAAAATGGCCTTGGAGTCAGAATTAAAGTTAAATTTTGGCTTTATCTCAAAGGTAATATCGGTATGCCTTTTAAGGTCTGTCCCTTCACCTATAATACAGCAACTGTCACTTGAGGCTCAGAGTTCTGTGTGATGCCCTAAACACATCAGGTACTGAACAGATAAGGCTCTTACACTGCTTTTCAAATTACATCCTAAAAACACAGATGTCCTCTCCTTATTTGAAAACACCTATGATGAATCCTCACAGATCAAGTGTTACAAAATGGCTGAATACAGAGAAGATGGTTCAGTGGGCAAAGGCTCTTAAGCACACGCTTGGTGTCCCGAGTTCAATTCTTAGAATCTACATAAAGTTAGAGGAGGGAACGGACTCCACAAAACAGTTTAAGTAAAAATAAACAAAAACCTTTGTATTAATTAAAAATCAATAACAGAATCTTACTGATTAAATGATCAAAATACTTGTCAGCAACACCTTGGGGATTTCTCTGGACATGTGACTTTGACATGTCCTTAGGTATGACAAATGACAAAAGAAACAAGGACGTGGTGGTCCAGGTAAGTAAGAGGCCACGGTAGAGGGTGTTAACGTGAACCCACAGCAAATATAACATGGCTTGCAAAACCTTCTGTGTACATAGAATTCCTAGGAAACATTTGTATTTCTTAGATATGCTGAAGTACAGTTCCAAAGGCAACTTCCTTTCGATTTTAAGAGGCAATTTTTGAGAAATAGGCATAGTCTGACTATTGAGAATAACAAGTTTGGGTTGGGTGTGGTGGCACACACACTTGACTCCAGCACCCAGGCTGCTGGGGCCATGAGTCTGAAGACGGCCTAGACTACACAGCTGGAAGCAGTCTTAAGCAAGAGCCAACATACACCTCACCCCTCAGAGCCAAACAACCCTCGTCCACCTCAACATGTTCTGGGGTGGCTCTGGCCTGAGGGGGCCTCTTGTAATCTCTGGAGGCTGGTGGCTGAGCAAGACTGCAGTCTGCCCTCCCGCCCGCCTGCCAGCCCAGGCCGCCGTTACCTGCTTGAGTGTGAGGGGCTTGGCCTTTTCTTTGGAGGTGCCCATCTCCCAGACACACACCACTGTGCTTGTTCCGCCTGTGATGACAAGCTTGGGGTTGGGGCAAACGGCGCAGAGGATCTGGCCCCATTCAGATAAGCACTCATAAACAGTCACTGCCTGTAAACAAAGCAGATGTGAGCCACAGGTCACCAAGTGCTGGGGACTTCAGCAACAGGAGGGGCAGAGCTGAGTTCCCAGGGAAGAGGTCTCTGGAGGGACCTCATCCTGGGCTAGGTTCAGTTACAGTTGACAGGGTTTCAGTTACAGTGACATTCCACTCAGATTCTACCCTAACTGCCCAAGACTATCTAAACTACAGTGGCTGCTAAGCATCAAATTTGAGAGTCTGACTTTTCTCCAGTGAAGGAACATGATGTTCAACCTGTGTGATCAGCACGGCAATTGGCATGTATGCCGCAGCCATGGAGAGTGAGCCGAGGGAGCACATGCCTCTTTAGGGAGCACTCTGCCCAAAGAGAGCAGTGCCCAGTATAACCAGAGGGCTATGCAGTCTATCTGGGTGGGAGGATCACGGATTTGCTTTTCCAAGACTCAGCGGCAGCTTTTGGTGGGTGGGATGTGGCTCCCTTAGGGTCATGGCAAGTGACCAGATTGTGACTTGCCAGAAAGAGGCTATTCAGGCTGCAGAAATGGTGAGCCCTTTGCTGGCTAGGATCTTAGGAAAATTCTGGGAGTGGTGGTGGGGAGTCATCAGCACCCACTTCACAAATTTCCAAAGCCACTTGTTTGGGCAACATAACCGCTTTACCGGCTCTCTCCTGTCTGCAGCGGGAAGTCCTCCTTGTTGCCTTTGGAGGAGCTGCTGACAAAGCCTGGTCTGGGTTCTCCCTGCCCCTCTCCCCACCCCCCCACCCCCCTACCCCTGTTAAGCCAGGTTGTTGAGACTGTGAAGGGGCAGGGCTGGAGGGAAGTGGAGTTACCTTGTCTGACTCATAGGTCCCCAGTCTGCAGCTGAGGTCTGCGTAGCCCCAGGCGAAGGTCTTGTTCCACGCGGGCGGGATGAGTACCTTGTTCTGCTCCACGGCGAGAATGCCTTTATCCGTGCACACGATTTGCCCCACAGGCTCTTTGAGTTCTACGGAGAAATCATCGCATTGAGACAGCGGGGACTTGGGATCTCAGTCTCACACACCAGGAAGGCATCCCAACAGACCGGAAGACTGAGACGGGCTTTCAACGGCAGAGCCCCGGGGCCGCCATCTTACCTTTCACAGGCGTTAGGGAAGGCCTCAGGTTGTCTAGGTGATGGAAAAAGATCTTGTCACTTGTGGCTCCTGGTGGGACAGAGATGCCTATGTTGTCTCCATTCAGCCGACTCCGCACTCGCTTTGGTGGATGAGGCTTTTTAAACAACTGAAGAGGATAACACACTTGATGGGATAATGTACTTGGCCTTTCTATGCCAAATGTGTTTTTTCCCCACTGACAAGCGTTAGTTACAAGGATCATACACTAACTATATTATCCCTGTCTCAAAAGGCTAAGATTATTGTGACACAGGGAAGCAGGGCCACGCACGGTGTCACTGCCAGCCGGGGTCAGCACGCTCACTGCTGAGCTGAATTGCCTTTCTGAAAAGATACAATCTACTCAAACTACAACTGACCCACAACCATTCTACAGTGACGTTAACTTAAGCAGTTCTCCATGACCCGTCCATTCTGGCCCTGAAGGCAGGCAGGCCCTCTAACAGGACTGATTCCTGCCTGGCACAGCTGTCCCTAATGTGACTTAGCGATGCCTCTTTGGTGTCTTCGAGGTGCTCATAATTTGCTGCCAATCAGTGACCCCATAGTTCATTTGAGGGAAGAATTCAGAGAGGCCAAGAAGATTCCAAGAGCCCACACCGCAGTGGATCAGGGGCAGAGTTACGCCATCAAAGCGCTTGCTCTGTCAGGCTCATTTGTATCTCTTTGCAATGAACTGCGTGTGTGTGTGTGTGTGTGTGTGTGTGTGTGTGTGTGTATTGTCTATACATTTGCAAGTTGTAAAGCAGAAACACACCACGACTAGGCATTGAAGAACTTTGATGGGAAGACTGTGCTGGCTACTTTTTTGTTAACTCAGCATATGCTGGAGTCAATTGGGAAGAAGGAACCTCAATTGAGAAAAATACCCCAACCAGGCAGGCCTGTGAGAAAGCCTGTGGGGCATTTTTCCTGATTATTGATTGATGTGTGAGGGCCCAGGTCCACTGTGGGCGGTGCTACCCCTGGGCTGCTGGTTCTGGAGTGTATAAGCAAGCAGTATGAGCAAGCCACAAGGAGTGAGCAAGCCACAGGGAGTAAGCCAGCAAGCAGCACTCTTCCATGGCCTCTGCTTCAGTTCCTGTCTCCAGGTTCCTGCCCTGACTTCCCTGGATGACACTGTAAGGTAAAATACACCCCACCCTCTCCTACCCCACCCCAGGTTGCTTTTGGTCCATGATGCTTATCATAGCAGCAGAAGTCCTAAGACTAAGATGAAGGCTATGACACTGTGCAAAGTCACGGGCATATAAAGTTACATACCTACTATGACCATACAATCTAGGTATGAAAGTATTCTCTTTAATGGAGTATCTTAAAAATAATTCTCTTGGTCTCTTATAGCAAAGTAACACAGAAATCCTGCAGTGGTACAGAAATCCTTTAAAAAGCTATTATGAAATTTCATCTGCATGCACGCATGTACCCCGAGTGCCCTCAAAGGTCAGAAGAGGGAGTCAGAGTCCCCTGGAGCTAGAGTTGTGATAACCTTGAGCTACCAGTGTGGGTGCTGGAAACTCAAATGGGGTCGCATGTGACAGGAGTGGGTCTTGATGTCTGTTGAATATATTCATTTCCTATAGAGTGCCTGCCCTTGTGACCCCCAGGAAGGAGAAAGGGCTCAAGCAAAGGGAGGGACGGAAGTAGCCCCGGCGCTCGGGTCTGAAGGTCGACTCATTTCTCCATGGGAGGTTCAGCTGCACCATGGAGGACTCTGTCCTGGCTGTCCTCTAGTCTGTCCCTGCTCCATGTGTTCCCAGTGTCAACACTAGAAACCGCAGAGCTGGCAGACGCACAGACAGGAACTAAAGACATAAGAGGTGTGGCACGAACTGAGAAGCCCGGGCCCCTAAGTACAGAGCCTGCAGGCCTCGTCATGGGCAGGTGGCATGAGCAGCCTGGCCCTGCCTGTGTCCTCATGGTCTTGTGGCCACTCATGGCGTCTCCCACTTCCCCCTGTACCCTGCATGGTGGGGATGAAGGAAGGAGGTTTGCTCCTCACTGGCTTCAGTGCTGAGGTGGTCTCCAGTCTGAGTGCTGAGGACCCTGGCTCTTGGTCGGTCTTTCCAGGAGTCAGATGGTGGGGAGGCAGCCACTGTGTGTCCCAGCCAGTCCTATCACGGCACAGTCCCTTTATCCTCTCCATCAGTGATGTGGCCCAGACAATTACAATAGAATTCCATGAGGATTAGTTTTAAGTATTGACTTGGCATGACCTAGAGCCACCTGGAAGCCATACTGAGGACCCATCAAGATCAATCTGGCCTCTGAGCATGTCTGTGGGTTCTGAATGCCTTAGCTGATAGCACAGCTAACAGGTGGCACAGCGCCCTCAAGTGTTCGACCCGGGGCTGTGTGAGAGCAGAAGTGACCTAAGCACGAAGCTAGTTTCCTCCTGCCTACGACTGTGGATGTGATAGGAACTGGCTGCTTCATGCTCCAGCCTTGACTTTCCAGTGGACCTGAACCTGGAGCCGCCAGAGAAAAGAAAATCTTTCTTCCCTAAGCTGCTCTCTTCAGGGTGCTTAACCACAGCAACAGCACTGGAACTCAATGGCTAAGCGCTCTACTGTTCCATCTGTGTTCCCCTGCTGTGTGTGTGTGTGCATGCGTGTGCACAAGAGCACGCACACGTGCCATGCAACAAAACTTCTACTTATGTGGACTGTAAAATGGAAAGGAGAGCAATAACAAGCCATCTATGGAATTTAATGGGTGAATGGTACGACTACATTAGCAACTAAGTCTTAAAACTACCTGTGTGATTATCTACTGATCAAGAGAAATATACCACACCTACAAAACGAACCAGGCCCACTAACGATGAGAACACCCATACCTGCTTAGGGATCTGGCCGAAGTTGTTAATGAACCCGATGGTGGCCGTCTCCTTCAGTGGGTCGTTGATGTTGTAGATATCCACTTGCCCCTCATAAAAAAGGTGATGGAAGACATTCACAGCCTCTACGGCAGCGGGGCCCTGCTGCTTATAGCCAAAGATCAGGTCGATCCACTCGTGCAGGTGGGCACTCACGTAATCACACTCCAGAGCCTGTGGTTCCAAAGCGGGCGGAGTCACTGCCTGGCTTTTAACACTTGTTCCCACGGTAAAAGAAATTTGGCTACGGCCAACAGGAACTAAAACACTTAAGAACCACAAGGAGGATACAAGTAACTTCAAGCACGCACGGCACACTGCTCAGGGTCCTCCCTCCACGCTGTGCCACTGGCTTATCGAGACGCAAGCTTCCTTACCTCACGGTGGACTCTGATGAACTCTCGTGGGTCCCCCTTTGCCCAGGGTGGAAGGATAACATCTCCAAGCTTGGTGCCATTTTGTTTACAGCCTGAGGAGCAGTTAGATGGAGACATTAGGAATAAAATGTTAAGGGTGAGTTCAGCGGTTAGCTACCCACTGAAGAGACAGAAATCCTGTGCCACGTTCAGTACCATGGTTATTCAGCTTCACGGCAAAACACCCCCTTGCCCTTTCCTGAGGTTGTCTGCCGTGGCATCTCTCCAAGGCTGCTCCCTAGAGCACACCTCACAAAGACTGCCGACTGTGAGCAAAACCAAGCTGACTTTACAAAGTTAAACAGTTTCTTCCTGGTAAGACTCCTTAGGGCTCTGCCAGGCTAAGCTTGCTGTCCTCTAAGAGCCACAGAGAAGTTTCTGGAATGCTATTGGATGCAAATCTCTTTTCAAGAGCACATGTGTGGCTACCAGAGTCTTTTATGATAACTTCAATACATGAGGTTTCACATCTTTTGACACTATATATGCATATATATCTCTATCTATCTATCTATCTATCTATCTATCTATCTATCTATCTATCTATGCCTACACGTCTCCAGTGCCGATGAAGGGTATGTGCCACCACACCCAGTTGATACTTAAAATCTTAAGAGGCTCAAACACAGAACATGGATAACTGGCAGTGATGATCTCAGTAAAAAGTAAAATCTGAAACACAATTTTAGAATGTTAAAAGAAAAAATATTTGGAAAGACTGGGGCCACTTAACAGAAACAAAAGCATCATTTTGTAATAAATACTGACATCTGTCCCAGATTACATGAAATAATCTGGCATTATTAAAGAAATCATTTGAGCCCAGCATGGTGGGATCTATAATCCCAACACTTAGAATGGGGAGATGGGGACTGCACACTGGAGGCCAGCCTGGGCTACACAGCATGTTAAAGGTAAGCCTAGGCTACATAGCAAGTTATAGGCCAGCGTGGGTGAGAAGATTCTCAACTTTAAGAAAAAAAGAAACTGTTGGGCGTGGTGGCACATGCCTTTAATCCCAGCACTCGGGAGGCAGAGGCAGGCGGGTTTCTGAGTTCGAGGCCAGCCTGGTCTACAAAGTGAGTTCCAGGACAGCCAGGGCTATACAGAGAAACCCTGTCTCAAAAAACCGGAAAAAAAAAAAGAAAAAAAGAAACTGTCTGCTATAAGATTTAAAAAACTAATTGGAATTCTCATCTTAAAAAGTTTTTATTGTTAATGAAGTAACTCTAGAAAGTCATTTTAGCTTACAATCTTCCTAAGTCCAAGTGAGATCAGCACTGTGAAAGATGGCAATAAACAATAAACCAGTGGACGGACTTCACAGCGGTTGGTTACATAAGACTGTGTTTGGAGGTTTAGACAGTAGTGCCGTTTTCAAATTTCAGAGCCTGGGCTGCATCCAAGACCAAGGAAAAATACTTCCCGTGCATGGCTGGGACTTGATTACTTATAATGTGGCACACAGGAAACAGTTTACTGAGCAGTGTGTTGAGTGGGTTAGAAGTTACTGTATGACTTACGACAAAAGGTCCAATTATTATAGTGATCACATACCTCTAACCCTCTCAAATGACGCCCCCCACCTCGTGTGTGTGTGTGTGTGTGTGTGTGTGTGTGTGTGTGTGTGTGTGCGCGCGCGCTCGCGCGCGCACGGGTGCCCACAGAGGCCGGAGGAGTCAGCTCTCTCAGATCTCTTGGAACTGGAGTTACAGGCAGTTATGAGATCATTTGCAGGGCTCTGGGAACAGAATGAGGACCTTCTGCAAGATGGTCTTAACTCTTAACCACTGAGACGTCTGTCCAGCCTCACTGAACAAGAAGTAATCTGTAGGCCTCTTGAGAAATACTGCCCTTTAAGGAGTACGGATGTCATAAGGTATTTCCAGAACTAGCAGCCACTGTACAGACCTTGCAGGCAGTGCAGTGCAGACAAACCCTTGGTTTTCCATGTTCTGCAGCCCCTCCCCCCATCTCCTAAGTACTGGGATTGAGATGTGACGGATAAACACACACAGGCTTTTAAGGAAGGAAAACAGAAGGGTATCTGGTTGAAATATTCCTAAGCAGAAACAGTGGGATTTTGATGATTTCAACAATGTCCTCAGAAGCATGGATCAGCAAACCGAGATCTAGGAAACCTTACGGGGAGCCAAGCACCCTTCCTCTGCCTGCCAGGTCACGGAAGAAACACGGTGCATGAAATAGTCCCATCAAGACTGGCTGATTTAGCACTTCCCCCAACCCCTGCAAAATAGGACACTCACAGATTAAAGAAACGCAATTTAAACTGTTTTGGACTTCTAGTTTTATAAAGCAAGAGCATATAAAGGGATATTGCCTCGGGTAACATTCCAGATTGAAATGACACATGAGATATTATACACCACTCTTGACCATGAATAGGTTTTCACAAAAACGACATGACCCACACTACTGAACGATGCCCTCATCACTGTTACATCTCCCACAGACACTCAGCTGAACTCGCTCTTTGGAGGCACGAGATCATTTTACACGCACACTCAAGGGGAGTCAGTAAAGCAGGGTGGATCACAGCGCTGTGAACAGTGACAGGCCTCCCTCTACCAACATTCCTAAGAAGTCCCACTTCTACGTACCTAGATCAAAGTTGTTAGAATTGAACAGGAATTCTGGTAAGTAAAAGAATTCTGGGATAAGTTCCTTCACATCCGCCATGTTGTGCTTTGATGCTGAGTACCAGGCCTCACGGACACTGTGGAACATCCGGTCTGCCAGGTCAAAGTGGCCACCCTGTGGGCAGGAGGAAGCAGGTCTCTATTGGGGAAGCACTGAGCCACAAAGTTTCTGTCAAGTTCAAGGGCTTTAAAACCTCAAATACCTTTGGCTCCATTCTGATTTCTTGCCATCCTACATTAAATAATCAAAACTTTACAATCTCTCTCTCTTTAGTGTACTCTTTATAAAGGGTGCCTAGTGTGTCTGTTTTGTAGTCAAAGCAAAATTCAAATATGAACATTGTAAAAACACACTTAAAATATTAGTCTTTAGGGAGACAATTAAGACCAGAAGGAGATGAAAATTCTCCCACAGTTCGACGAAGCCCTGAGGAAAGACTCTCATCTAAACCAGACATGGATGACTGGCCAAGTCTACCTTTTACACTAGTTACAAAGTAACAGGTTTCCAAGCCAGATTCTTTCACATTTGATCCTGGTCGATACCCTGAGTTCCCTGCCATGTTAATAGAGGTTAACCACCCGGCATCCAAGTTTCACAGCCATGAGAGTGGAGTAGAGGTTATGAGAGGTTAATGATGAAACAAGTTAGCCAGCACTTTTACGTATGCAGCCCCCTAGACGTGTCAGCTTCTAGCTCTCATCCTAGCTGTGCATCCTAGTGACAATCACTAGGAGGATGCCGAAGGCCACTGCCAGTGGCTGCCCAGGCTGCCTGCTCACTTCACTCCTTGCTCAGGGCTTTCTTACTTCCTAACTCTGTGCCGAGGACCACTGCCCCTTGCTGTCCCCACCTCCCACACCAGGTGTTTGCCTGCCAGGGGTCTTGTGTAGGTTCTGCTACGTGTTCGGGTGTTTGCAGGACCCCAGAACTCCTGAAGCAGCCTCCCTCCTCTTCCACTCCTCATCTGTGGCTTTCTGACACATTGATCATGTTCTAAAAGCGTTTCACAATACTAAGAATCGTTCACAATCACTAAGACCAATGCTTATTGGTCTTTTAAAACTAAAACCCTGCAAGTCCAGAACAGAGCTTTGTCCCTATCCTCTGATGTCCTGGCAAACATCCAAACAGGGGCCAGGGCAAAGTGGGGGTTCACCAAGCAGGCATTGAACATGGAGAGATTGTGGAGGGGTGACTGTAACCATGGACACAGAACAGTGGCTTTTAAAATAAAACACTTGTTGAATAAAACTGGTTAAGACTAAACTCCTGGGCTGGAGAGATGGCTCAGTGGTTAAGAGCACTGACTGCTCTTCCAGAGGTCCCGAGTTCAATTCCCAGCAACTACATGGTGGCTCACAACTGTCTGTAATGGGATCTGATGCCCTCTTCTGGTGTGTCTGAAGACAGCTACAGTATACTCACATACATAAAATAAATAAATAAATAAATCTAAGCATGGACGCACTTAAAAAAAAAATTAAAACTCCCTCTCCCTGGCTGGAATATTTATGTTTTAACAGGATCCTGAACTTGTTCGCTCTAAATGAAGTCTAGTTTATTTATCAATGTAAGCCTAACAATTTCAGTTCCATTCTGAACGACCAACTTGTTACCGGTAAAGCTTCAGTGTTCCTTAGAAGATAACATTTTTGGAAAGACAATTTTTTTAAAGATTTATTTATTTATTATATGTAAGTACACTGTAGTTGTCTTCAGATACACCAGAAGAGGGCATCAGATCTCATTACGGGTGGTTGTGAGCCACCATGTGGTTGCTGGGATTTGAACTTCAGACCTTCGGAAGAGCAGTCGGGTGCCCTTACCCACTGAGCCATCTCACCAGCCCCGGAAAGACAATTTTTAATGAAAGCATTAGAATGGGAAAAAATATAAAATTTGAGTCTTACCTGAAGCCGTAAGAAGATCTGTGTGAAAGGCTCCATTCTTACGAGGTATGAGGCCACGATCATTGCAGATGAATAGTGGGTGCCGTAGTGGTACGCTGGGGTCTCCCCTGCTCCGGACAGTTGGAGCATCATTAAAAACAAAAGAGGAAATGAGAGAAGTAAGTGTGGTGTTAAACAGAAGGTTTGGAAATGTTAGCCATTGTGACAGGCAGCCGGGACACCAAATGCAGGGACACTGCGACCGCACTATTCCACAGGGCTGTCACCGGCGGGCACCTGGGTGAGCAAACTTGTCTGCCACTGTCTGGCAGGGCCTCCCCGTCACTTCTAACAGCGAGCCGCCTTCCACTGAAGCAGCAGCTGACTTAGCGGCTACTTGTTTTTTATTAGCTTATGGCTTTATAACTAAAGAGTTCTCTAAACTGCTGTCTACAAATGCAGCGCAATAGCATTTATTATTATTGGGCATCGTTCTTGGAAGACAGGGTAGGGAGAGAAAGAAAATGGGCACAGGCTTAAATTTAGTAGGCTTATATTTAACAGTATTTCCCCTTTGTTTTATGTATGGGGGGAAGCAATAGTCATTACATATAATACGTTGTATAGTTCACAAATATCATCAATTCATAATTTTAAATGAAGGGAGTTCTAAAAAGCACCTAAATGAAATTAAAGGAGACACAAGAAATGAATGTGTAGTTTCTGGGACTAAGCATTGTTAGAGACCAAGGCAGAGGAGGTAGCTTCCTGCCAGCACTCTGCAGACATCTTCTAGAGAGGTCACACACTGCATCAACTGCTGCATTTCTGCTGTATCACGCATGTGCAGGTGTGCACACATAATAATAACTCAGCACCCCGCAGACGTGCCCACGGGGGTCAGGGCACTAAACTGTGTTCACTTTTGAGACAGAAAGGCAAAGCCAAGGCAGAAGGCTCTCCTCACCATTGGGATCTTCCCAGTCCTTGTAGCGCTTCTTGTACTGGGCCAGCCGCTCATCCGTCTGCGCGCCCATTGGCTTGGCCAGGTTTCTGAATGTCTTGGGGTTAGTGAGGTCAACTTCCTGAAACAAAAAACAAACCCCAACACCGAGTCACCAGGCGCCCTATCTCCCTCCCCAGCGTGGATGCAGCGACTGTAGGGGCAATGACCCTACCTGTGGCGTGGACAGAAGGAAGTGAACTGAGAGAGAAGTTTGTGGACTGTTTACCCACACCGTACATTCATACGCAGAGCTGAGTAAGTGGCACTGCTGGACAAGGGTTTTGGGAATTATGCATCTCACGGGGAGACTCCGAGGATCATAGGAAGGAGGGGAATATTCAGTGCTTCAAGAGCTGAGCAAGGACGAGGCAGGACTCCTTCAGGACACCTTCGACACAAAGGCTCCCATTCAGCACTATCTCCAGCTCCCCTGTACCCGGAGGGTGGAGTCTTTCTATCCCTCCTCCCGTCCCCTCCTAGTTCCTTCTAACTTCATCCCTGAGTCCTTTCCTCATGTAGGTGGTTTACAGGGGAGATGGCTCGAGACACTCGGTGATCAGCTCACAGCCCTACCAAGTGACTTCCAAGCACAGGGGAGATGGCTCGAGACACTCGGCGATCAGCTCATAGCCCTGTCAAGTGACTTCCAAGCACAGTGAACATTTTTCAGCCCGGCAGGGATTATTTTAAAAGCATATCACTAGCTGACCTAATTCACATATTCAAAAGAAAACCAGAATTCACTCCCTCAGGGTCTTTAAAGGTAGAAATTTGAAAGGCATGTCTGTGAAATGCTTAATATATGTCCTTCTTATAGGACATCAAAAGTATAAACAATTTTGCCAAACACCCGTGTCTTGGGCACAAGAAACTGATCCGCACTAATGAGCACACGTCTGCTGGTTGCATTCCTCTGTGCAGAGCCTGCAGGAGAAGTAACTCATCCATATTAAACTTGGCAACCGCAAAGATGGACACTGCAGTGGGAGTGGGGATCCGAGGGAGCCATGAGCAGTGTCTGGGCTTCACTAACAAGCAGGGTCAGAAAGCACGACTGTGCTGTGCAGGCAGTGAGTGAAAACCTAGAGACTCTCTCGCTCGGCCCAGCTCAGGCAGGGAGGGAAGGGGAAGATCAGAGCGTGCCCCACTGGTGGTGGGCTTGTGTGTGAATTACAGGACTCCTAATTCACGATTCGTGAATGAGGCAGGTAGAGAGAAACTGAAAGCTGGGACAGTTCTAGGCAGGTGGGACCATGTGAGGAAAGCTACTGAGGGGGAGCGGGACTTGGACTGAGTAAAACAGGTGTAACTATTAGATCTGCGGTGAGGAGAGAAGAGAGCAGGGACCAGAAGGAAGCCTGGGGCAGTGATCTAGCGAGAGGCACAGAGGCCCAAGTGATGCTGGCCAGGCTGACGGAGGAAGCCAGGGTATTTATTTAGAGGGAGGCATGCCTTGGCCACATGGGCGGCAGGTGGCAGTGGTGTCTCTTACAATAGAGCAACAGAGCTGGGGTTGCGATTCTATCAGGAAGTAGGGGACTCTATGCCCTCCCCACAAAAGTTCACTCTTTTGCACTTCCCTAACACTTTAAAATTTTCCTATTCGGATGAACTTGGGACATTTTCATCTCATGAGGCGTTACCCCCTGACCGCCCTGTAAGACGCAGTCACTCATTCCACTGCGACTCCGGCTTCACACAGAGCGCACTGTACTTGCACCTGCACACATACGGTAGGTTGCTGAGTCTTTTCTCAAACTAGTACTTTTCTGAGGACAAGCTTTCTCTAGAATATGACAAATGACATTTCTGATCATTCAATCAGCTCTGATTCTGGTGAGAGACAAAGTCAGATGAATTTCTGAACTCTGAGCATCGTTAAACCTTTTTCATCTTTTTTTTTTTACAGAGGCCAGTCTTCTCTAATCTAATGCTTCCCACATCATCAGAACCAGTCTCAGACAGAGATGGAAAGCAGAGCATCGGTTGAGAACATGCATGCTGCATGCTGGTCATCTGGATGCCCAAGTCACGGGAAAGACCCCATCTGCACAGAAAGGAGAACACAATCCTTTTACGAAGCGGGGACGTTTTCAGGAAAGGGTCAAGTCACATTTATTTTCCCCTTCGGTACTTACCAATGGATACAAATTAATTAGACTAAAGGAAACTGAATAGACACTGTGAGTTAGATAGACTCAAGGGTCTAACCTAATGCTGTTGTAAGTTACATACTATATACCCATGTGTCCAAACTAAGTTTACTCTGTCTTCTTCATAAAGTCCTTGTAGTCACAAGGGACACTAACCTGTAATGTGAGAATTGACATTTTTCATGAATGAGCTACTTTTGGCCAGGTGACCTGAGGTTTACCTCGGAGTCGTAGTCTGAGAGGATCCACGGGAAGACAGGGTACTGCATGAGGTCATTGTAAGATCTGCCTGCCAGCGTGTTCAAGTGCATCAAATACTGGAAGTTGCTGATTTCACCTCTCTTAGGAAAGATAATAAAGACCAAACTTAGAGCAATAAATTACTTATGTGTAAAACATTTTATATGCAAAAAGGGACATAAGAAAAAAAAAAGATTTCAATACACCAACCCCACCCCCTCCATCCAAAAAAGAGAACTGTTTCCTTTTGTGGACCGTGAAGTGACATGCACCGCGCTCACCTCCCATCTCTGAGTCACAGACTTCTCTCCAACCAGAGTGCTG
This sequence comes from Mus musculus, assembly GCF_000001635.26. NCBI lineage: Eukaryota > Metazoa > Chordata > Mammalia > Rodentia > Muridae > Mus > Mus musculus. Next base: position 101,864,120 of record NC_000071.6, read on the forward strand.
AGTAACCCAGACCTACACGGAAGGAAACAAGTGTGGGTCAGAGGGGCAGAGCTGAGTAGCTTTACAACGGAGGTGTCCCACCCACTGTCTGCAAGTTCTCCTCAGCCCACAGGATGTCTCTAATATGGGCCATGAAATCACTTTGGAGGACTGTGATGAGCATTTTGAAACAGGAACTATCTGGACCAAAAGGAAATCCAGAAGGCGTCACCTACATCAAGGAAGGCAGTATTCTATGGCCCGTGCCTCACTACTCATGATTCAGCGGAGGTGTCCGGGGATGCCGCAGGGTGTATATATCATTGTTCACCATGAGTACAAGACCTGGACGAACCCAATCTAATCCGACTTTCTAATTCTCACTATCATTCCCATGCAAACAGATCCAAAGACACTTAGTAGAAGAACAGAAATATGCAGTCATCTCCACATAGTAGGTACACAGCTCCTAAGATGGACCTTGAATAAGAGACTGGCTATGAGATTTTATGGCAGGGTAGCACACTGCTCAGTTCATTTAAAAACGTATGTGCTACATTTCGGAGTGTGCACTTTGTCAGAGCATTGTAAAATGCTATTCAAGGTTATCAGTACTGAGTACTGAAAGTCAACCACTGATCCATCATCTGAAGACACCTTGGTGGCACACACCAGGCTCAGTGCTACAGGTGCCATTCTCCGAGCATGCACACATGCAGAACTGTCTCTGGAAACTAGCTAGAACCTTCCTCACGACTGTAAGACAGAGAAGGGAAACTTTTTCTCTCCCATATCTATACTAACAACGAAAATGAGCTGTTTCTGAGGTTAACAAGTACACATATTTTTCTTTTTTTTGCTATTGCTTAAAAAAATTTAAAGGCAACATTTTATCAACTTAATATATTTTCATGTGCACAGATGAGAAAAACATTCATTTATAAAGGCAGAATCTCTATTAAGTTTTTCTGTCTCCTGCGTGTGAGTTATAAGTTAGTTTCCAGTCTCACAACCCAGCTTCTTTCCAGGTGACCCATCACAGTGTGACTGCAAACAGCAGGGAGTGTACGGACCCTTGACATGGCTGTGGCCCAGCACTACAAGGCAGCTACGAGGATGCTGGGCTTGCAGCTGAGCGAGGGTTTAAACTTAAAGACCAGATGGGCAAGTTGCAACAGCCGAGGGTAATCAAGACCCCATGACAGAGCGTGCCGTTGTAACCTGAGGACAAGAACTAGGGAAAAGCGGGCACAAGACAGGGCTAAGTCACTGACAAACAGTGCAGGCGTACTCTTTTTTTTTTTTTTTTTTGAAAAGCTTTTTTAGATTTATTTATTTATTATAAGTAAGTACACTGTAGCTGTCTTCAGACACTCCAGAAGAGGGCGTCAGATCTCGTTACGGATGGTTGTGAGCCACCATGTGGTTGCTGGGATTTGAACTTCGGACCTTCGGAAGAGCAGTCGGGTGCTCTTACCCACTGAGCCATCTCACCAGCCCGCAGGCGTACTCTTAATGAGATAACAGTTATACCAGAAGCCATCCTGACAAACATAGTGTAAGTGTATGCCTAATGAGATATACATTATATAACAGGAAACCATTTTATACAATCTAAAATTTAAACAATTAATGCTGAAAGTTGGTATCTATTCAGACAAACAACTCAGTCTAATAAAGGTAGGTTAAGGATGGCGAACTTCTTGTGTATCGGTTTGGTTTTGTGATATCGGGAGCCTTAGAACTAAATACGCAGCTCATTTCACTATGGAGAGTAACAAATAAAGGAATTGCATTTTAGTGCTGTAAGAGAACCTGGAAAGGGTGGCATCAACAATAAAAATAAAAAAAATCAAAGAGAGAGAATGCCTTATACACACGACAAACAGGGGAGAAAGTAAAGGTTAAGTTTCCAGAGGTTTTCTGAAGGTGAGAAATTGTCAAATATAGCACTACAGGATAAAAGCTTGTATCTCAAGTGGATACTGTTTCTACTGTCTCCTATAGCAACTGATGAAAGAAAACCATAATTCTCTCCAGATATAAGTCATCTTAATTTCACAATGCAATCATTTTGAGTGAGCACCACAGTACCTACCCTTGTTCCACACTGGTGTTTGGTCTCTGTCCGGACACAGACTCCGAGCTGTCCGTGAGAGAGGGCACAACTGCCAGGAACCTAAAAAAATTAAATTACACATGAAGTCTCAGCAGGGACCTAATGCAGCCCAGAGAAGGACAATTCTTAGACCTCTGTCGCAGTTGAGCCTTCCATTAGCCAGGAAATGGCAGCAAGGGGGTACAAGACCAGGATGCTGACCATATATTGATACAGCTGATTCCATTTATTTTATTGTTGCTAGTCTATTGCTCTGCCTAATTTACAAGGTAAGTCTTGTCATGGATGTATATATAGGCTACAAAGACGTGCTTCTAGGAGTTAGTACTAGCTGCAGATCCCCAAGGACCATCTGGCAGGTGCCACTATATAAAAGGGGACAGGTGGCATTATACTGCAGTGACACACAGCACTCACTGTGTGTATTAGCTATTCCTCCTGGATGTAACCTAGACACAGAACTGTTAGGAGAAGGGTTGCCGGGAGCTCCAGCACCCCTCCTGTACACAGGCCTCTGTCTCTTCTGACTCACATGTGAACACAAACACCAGGAGTATGCCCTCCGTTAGATGTCTTCACCACTGATAAAGCAAGCTTAGAATTGAGCAGTCCTTCTAAGTGACTGTGCTGTGTTTTCAACACTGGAGATTCTCAAGTGGATACTGTTTCTATGGGAACTCAGCTCTGGAGCCCCACAGCAAGGCAAAGAGAAAGGTGCAAGAACCTGAAAGGTTACTTTTTAATTTTCACTTATTGTTACTGTGTATGTGTACAGACCCACGTGTGTGGAGCCTAGAGGGAACCCTTGCTCTCATACACTTTTCTCTTACTGGACTTTGGTACCAAGGCCCTTTATCACTGAGCCATTTCTTGGGCCCATCAAAGCACCATTCTGTTTTTAATTTTATTTCATTTATTTACTTCTATAAGGTGACATTTTAATTCTCTTAAGACTTTGTGATGAAATAGCCTTGGGTAGTTCTCGCTCACTTAAGATAATTTATTGCTCTAAATGGGTCTTTACTATCTTTCCTAAGTTACCAGGAGGGAGAAATGCTATTTAATCACGGAGCTGACATTGTTCTGAAAGCAGTTAGAGGCCCGGAAATGGGAGGAATACTTCTGCAAAGGTCTCACCTCACTGCTCTGGGACATAAGCAGCTAGCTCAAGCTAGTTCAGCCTGCAATGGTCCTCCCACCCTCCCCCGCCACCCCCACCGGCCGCCCTGCCATCTCTTCCCAAAGCAGCATGTAAGGATTTCCCCGTGAACAAGACCTTTGGTAGACTTTATTCCGAATTCCCTTTTGAAAAGCCAGGAGGTAGTTCCGTCCATCTCCAGAGAAAACTTCAACAGCGATAGGCTGGAGAAAGACAAACGATGAAACAGATTGGAGAACACATGCTAACTTTTTCACTGTAGATATCTACAATCTTGAATTTCTTGAATGGAGAATACTCAGACTCATGAGTTATCTCTATATTAAGGCACACAGTCAATTTTTTTTCCTATTCTGCTCAAAATTAAAGAAATCTTTAAAAATGGAATGATAAATAGTAACTAAAAACTATGTTCCTGAAGTGATGAGGATGTAAATTTTTATAAGACACAAATGTGCACTTGAATTGGAGAGCAAGGGGTGCGCATGAGAGGGGGCCGCAGAGCTCAAACTGTGAGTGTGAAAACACAAAAGCACTCTAAGGCTCTGTATGTCCTGGGATTGGAGGCAGCAATGCGTGCTGCAGTTCTCACAACACTGGTCCATTTACCAATGGACCAGAGGGGCGAGGCGTTCAGTGTACCAGCGTCCGCTTACCTGGAGGAGATATCTCCTTTTATGCACCTCCTTGATGTCTTCATATGCAAAGATGCTGCAGGTTCTCTTGAGTTGGCTGGGGCCTTGCCTGGCACCTCGAGGGATAATTGGTTCGTGCATGCTGTGAGGAGCCAAGCGGGAAAAGGAAACACACAAAACCACTGGTCAACAAAGGAGATGCCATTCTCTACAGAAGACTAGGCGGCAGACAGTACATCAGAGTTTTCAGTTAAAATTGTGATAATAATCTATCGGTCCCTGGGGAGTTGGGAACCCTTCTGAAGATCACCATCAAAGCGTTTTCTCCTGTTAGGTCAGCCTTTCTATCTCTCAGTTGGCACAGGGTCTAGGCCAAGAACATGTTTAGGAATCCATAAAACATTTTATTTCTTTCCAAATCAAAATAGAAAGAAATGACCTACAATATTTTGATATAGATCTATCTTTATATTAATAAAACACAGTTTTATTTTTCAAGAATCACAAAACACGATTAAATTTTTTTTATGCGGAAGAATGTCTCATGCACGTCACCATGAGGCCTTCAGTCACCATGGTTACCACACTTCTAATACTCAAGCACAAGAGCTGTCCTTTCGTCAAGAGTGTTGCTCCTGAATGTCTTCCTATAGCTGTGTGCACGTCTAGGTGTGTATAGCTGTCTGTGTATGTACATGCCTGTGCTGGAGCTGAGGTGTCCTGTTCTGTCCCCCTCTGCCTTGTTCCTTTGCGAGAGGGTCTCTCACTGAGCCTGGAACATGGCGAGTAGCCACTAGCCCTAGCAATTCCCCTACCTCAGTTCCACAGCCCTGGGATAACAGGTGTCTGTGTGGCCATGTGTGGTGCTTTGAATGTTTGGCCCAAGGAGTGGCACGATTAGGAAGTATGGCCTATGAGACACTTCTAGCTGCCTGGACAAGACAGTCTTCTTTGGTTCAAGATGTAGAACTCTCAGCTCCTTCTCTAGTATCATGTCTGCCTGGATGCTGCCATGCTTCCTACCATGATGATAATGGACTGAACCTCTGAAACTGTAAGCCAGCTCCAATTTAAAGTTTGCCTTTGTAAGAGTTGCTTAGGTCATGGGGTCTCTTCACAGCAGTAAAACCCTAAGACATCAGGCTTGTGGGGTTTTTTTTTTGGGGGGGGGGAGTGGTGAGGTGGGGTGGAGACTGGGATCTGAACTCAGGCTCTCATGTATGTGTAGAAAACACCTTTACCCTCCTGCTATCTCTCCAACCTCTGTAGCAATGATTTCAAAACTGATCTTGCAAATTCAGAATGAGCTTTTAAGTGTATAGCTATGTTAGTTAGTTGTTTTATTAACTTGCCACAGCTAGAGTCAATTGTGAAAACGTCCATAAGATCAGTCCTTGGGCATATCTGCAGGTTATTTTCATGATTAGTGATTGTGTCAGAGGGGCCAGCTCACCATGGGCGGTGCCATCCCCTAGGTAGGTTGTAGGCTGTATAAGAAAGCCAGCTGAGTGAGGAGCCAATAGGCAGTGCTCCTCTAATTTCTGCCCTGACTTCCCTCAACGAGGGATTCTGTCGGGGAAAACAGAAGGCAAATTAACCTTCTCCCCCTAAGTTGCTTTCTGGGTGTGCTGTTTATCACAGCACGAGAGAAACTAACTAAACAGTAGGTTAACCATGACTATAATTTGGTATATAATGCTAATGATACAAAGACATAAAATGCAATTTTCATTTGAAGAATACTTTCTCTTTAGTGGAAAGGACAGCACTGCCCCAGGCGAGGCACAGAGAGACTGGGAGGTGACTTAGGACATGGCAGTGTCAGAGGCTCATACGGACGGGGAGGTGACATGTCTTAGGACGTGCGTTTGGGATTAAGGAGCAATGCAAATACATTGGCTGTCCTCTCGAGGCAGCTTTACTTGGTGTCCCCTTGCGCATTTACTTACTTTGGAGGTAAGGTTTCAATGTCCCTTATTTCCCTGGTGGCAGTCATGGTGAACCCATCGATCACATAGAAATGCTCTTTCCCGAAGAGAAGCAGCCCCTCACTGGTGTCCAGGCCCTGGACGCGCGCACAGCGGTACATGTGCTGGATCTACAAACAAAGTCACAAGAATCCCTTCCTGTACCTTCTCCCTTTTGTTACTGCTACAGGAAGCCCGAGGCTAAGCATGTTAAACCCGGGTTCATGTCCGGCCTGTAGATGATTTAGTAATGATGGCAAGCATTCACTCACATCATCCACTGGGGCCTGCACCCTACCCAGGACCCTAGCTCCGACAGCACACCTGTGCTAGAGTCTGTAAGTGAGAAGTAGGTTGGCTGAGGCTCCTGTTCTCATGGAGGGCAGAGTCTGGTAGAGCAGAGGTTTGAAGCATGCATGTAGAAAGATTAGAATAGGCAAGATGACACCCTGCACATGTTCTGCAGGAATGGGAGCCCCAGGCAAGTTCCAAGCTCTGTGGCTACAGCCTCTGCAGATGGTTGGGGGCCTCAGTGTCTTAGAACATCTGCTCTGTCTCTAGCATACGCCGTGGATTTGTCGTAGGCCTAAGTGAGATAAGGCATACAGCAACCACATTAGACTTGTTGGCTGTCGTCTCTCCCAGAGGTCACTGTCCTCTCTGCATGATCCTCCCAGGAGCCACAGGGTGGAATGCGTCCTTCACTCCCCACCCAGCCCCTGACTCCTGGGTGAGCCCAGCTGAGCAGATGCTCAGTTTCCTCACAGGGCAGGTTACTGAATCTCTCAATGTGAATACTGTTTTCTTTTCAAAAGGGTAATTCTTAGTAAACATTCCTCTTGTTTGACTCATTTCAACACAAGTCAAAGGGGGAAAATCAGTGGCTAAATCAGAGTCAAACAGCTATCAAGTGACGTCACTTGAATCTAGTTCCCCAGCTTTTCAAACGCAAGTGACTGTTTGAGAAGGGAACAGAAAATATCAAGCTGGCTACCGGAGCCTGGGGGGACAAGGGTAGAAAGGGAAGACCATTTCCCAAAGGGTGTGAAGTTTCATGTGCAGTGGGCGGTGGGTTTCAGTGACTACCTTTTATCCACTATCGGTGAGGCTCAATATTTTTACGCATAGATAGGAACACCACATTGTATCCTAAAGATGTATACGTCGTCGGAAATAAAATGTAAAGATAAAGGCATGAATACATTTTCTCAAATATCTAGGGATTAAGGCAATTTCACTGCACATCTGAGTCATTTCAATAAAAGGGCAGGCTGTTTGTAGGGAGGTCCACATATTACAATTTATTTTAACTTTTTGAAGCATAGTTTCATTGGAGGTTGGCCTCCAATCCCTGGGTAGCCTAGAATGACCCTTCTGCTGTACCTTCAGAATGCTTGCACTGAGTGGCTGTATTTAATCGGGGCTGGGATTTGAACCCAGGGCTTCCTGTGTGCTAGGAATGAGCTACACAAAATGAGCTACATCCCAAGGCACAGAGAGGTTTAATTCTTTTCCCTATGGCACTGGGGCTGAAAGCCAAGGCTGCACGCATGTCAGACACCTGTGCCACCATCAAGCTCTGCCCTCAGCTTCTTGACTTACTTTAAAATAACTGGTGCTACGTAAATGGGGGGAGGGGGAGGGGAGGCGGGAACAGATAGATTGACATCATAGGCACATAGGCCTTCTGAGTGTTCAGATGCTATAAACACGGAGTGAGAACCCTGTCATCTGGGGATGCTGAACATCCCGGGGCCACACAGCCTCCCTCTCAAGCTATCTTCTGGATGGATGAACTTTTATAGTTACATGATCTTTTCTTTTCTTTTTTTCTTCCTTATAATTCCATTCAAAATTATTCAGCGCACATCTCCAATCAGCATTGTTTTAATAACACACTGGCTTCTTATTACAACTTCTTGAGGTAGGATAGATCTCAGGGATTAATACCACAGGCAAAAAAGTAAGAACAGCCTTTTGAGATGGGTGATATTCAAATTCATGACACAGTAACCACCTTACCTTCCTTCCCTCCTGCAGCTAACTACCACGCCAAGGTCTATGTGTCTATTGTAGGACTGGGCTGTGTAAGATGGGGACATGAACAACAATCAGCGCCTGACTGCAAGCACAGCATCGAGAGGAAAGGGGACTCGGACAAACAGTCATGACAGGCGAACATTCTAGGATGCCCACTGAGCAGGCCACAAGCACTGAGGGAGGGCGTCTGAGCAAGGCTGAGCAGGCCAAGGAGACAGCCCTAATGGGGCTACAGACTTCAAGACTTATGGACGCAGCAATCACTAGAGGTTTCACCAGTGCTGGGACATGGTGGGGGGATTGTCAGAAGAAACAGTATGACCAACGGTCAGAGCTAACAGCATGGGGGTGGGGGGGTGCAATGAGAGCCAGCATGGAAGCAGGTGCTTAGGCTTAGAAGTGGGCAGAGCAGGGAGGCACGGGAGATAGCTTCCTGTGAGGGAGGGAGGGAGGGAGTGAGTGAGTGAGTGAGTGAGATCAGGGTTAAATATGAGCTGGAGGTGAGAGCCCTGATCAGCTGCAGTTTATGGAGATAGAGGGAAAGAGCACCTGGCTCAGACAGCTGGATGGCCTACCCCCATAGACCTGATTAGGACCCTAAAGGGAGGTGTGGTCTAACAACAGACACAGAGAGAGAATTAGGACTCAGTTGTGAACCCCATTTCTGATGAAACTTTGCACTGTTGAGTGCAAATAGGACAAAACACTTGCTTATGCGGCTGTCTTGTGCCTTGTCTTGGGACGCTAAGCACACTCCATCCTCCCCTCCCTCCTCCACCCTGTCTTGGGACACTCTGTCCCCAGGGGCAGTACCTTCTCTCCCTCTTCCAGCAGGCGCAGCAAGGTTGCGTTGTCTGTTTTCTCCTCCTCCTCTATGGAGCCGCTCTCAGCAATCTGGTCTTGGAGCTGCTCCTGGGTCTCCTCATCTCCTCCATCAGGTGCAGACCGAGAGCGCTTCAGGGGAGGCTTCACAAGGCCTAGAATACAGAGACGAGGGTGGGGTGGGGCCATGTGGGGACAGTTTAGTTTCAGAGTTGGCCCACATGCTAAAGCTTTGGACTTGGGTCTGGTGCCGGGGAAGGGGTGGAACTTTTAGAGTGGTGCCCAGTGGGAAGAACTAGGTCATCAGGAGATAACACCTCTGAGGGGAACACTTTAGAGATGCTTCCTTGAAGGGAACATTTAGACCCAGCCCTGTCCTATCGGCTTTGTGGCCGCCATGAAGCGAGCATACTTCTCCAGTCAGAGAACACAGAGAGCACAGTTGGGCAGCAGTGTCTGGGGTCAGCAAGGCAGGCTTGAGGATTAAACACTGCAGGATCCTGAGACATTATTTGCCCTTTGGGAATCACAGTTCTCTCCATTATAAAACTGGGATGAGGGTTCCGTCTCCCTCAGGTTTGTTGGGAAGCTAACTGTGGAAATGACTGCTCAGGGAACTCAGACGACAGCAGTAGAGCACTGAGCGGTTAGTGGCAAGCATCTGTGGTTTATAGGTGAGCAGCATCTGGGAGGGGCTGTTAAGTGAGGAGTCCCTGCTCCCCCCCCCCCCCCACACGACAGCACACAGCATGTGCATTGTAACTTGTGCGGAGGGCTCATGGAGGCCCTGCCAAGCCTCAAAGTAGCAATATGATTCTTCATGCATGAATGAAATCGGTCAAACAGCGGGGTCATGGGGAACAGGGATAGAACTCTTTTAAATAACACAGATCATTAATTTGCAGATTAAGGAAACACTTTGCTGCCCCATCATTTGATAACTTCATGAAAAATTGCAATAGAAGAAATAAAAACCAGTGAGATCCTAAAATATTAGACATTCTTTAAGAATGTACGATAAAACACACACTCAATGCCTTCAGTTCCTTAGCTGCACTGTCAAAAGCGACATTGTGCTTGCTATCAACACTACACCAGCACTTGGGAGCGCGACCCTGCTGAAAATCCTATCCATTGAACCCGAGTGACCAGAGGCTCTGGCTTGCCTGGAGAAGACATGGCAGGATAAGTAATGGGAAGAGACAAAAGCACCCGCAGAGGAATGGCAGCTGGCTGCACCTCTCTCAGAGTCAGGAGCCTCAACCTCCAACTGATATTCGTGATTTGGGCTAACTGTAGAGATTAGAAAAAAAATCAAGCTTGAGAATGTAAATGTCATCAACCCCAACCCAGGTCACCTGAGTAACTGTGGGCTAACCTTGGCTTATTTGTGGGAACCACAGCTTTACACCCTATCCAGAGCCTCGCTTGCGCAGTGTGAACAGAGGCAGAGGGCTTTAGCCTCTGCTCACCTGGAATGACGGATTCTAAGAGTGTGTCAGGTCTGTTCTGAAATGTTCAGCCGAGGTGGTCGTGCAAGAGAACACGTGGGTTGTAACGGGAGCAGGGGCCAGTACTATTAGATGGGGCTCCTCCTATTTACTCCACCGGACTGAAGCTTAATTTTCCTTCTTTTAAAATTACTCTTCCCTGTTCTGTCTGCATGCCTGCCTGTACATCATGTGTGCCCCATGCCCACAAGGACAGAAGAGAGCACTGGATCCCCTACAAGTGGAGATGTTTGTGAACCACTGTGTGGGTTCTGGGATTCAAACCGTAAGAAGAGAAGCAAAGCCCTTAACCAATCAGCCACCTCTCCAGCCCTGAGCAGTTTTAATTTACTGACAATTTTAATACTGATTTTTAATCTACTTGCTTTTAATTTTAAGAACTTGTAATTGGAAGTTCTTAATTTACATTTCAGGGCTTAGTTTTAGCAAATGAAAGTATGTTTGAGTTTGCAGTCAATCAGATCCTTTAAGAAAGAGAAGGCAAAGGATTAATCTATATATTTAATACAGATTAGGTCTTCATTTGGTGCTAGGACCATGCCAGCAAAATGAGGGGAAGAGATGGACTCTGCGGCCGGAGAGAGGGCTCAGGTGGTAAACTGGCTGAGAGCTCGCGAGTAAACTGAGTGTAATCCCAGCACTGGTGTAGATGAGACCGGAAGGTTCTCAGGACTTGCTGGCCACTTGGCCTAGCAGAGTCAGTGAGCTGCAGGCCAGTAAGAGATGGCACAGAACAAGGCGATGGATGACCACGGGCTTCCACGTGAATGTGCACCGTGCCCACACATGACCGGGTACATGTGTACAGACACATGCCACACAAAATAATCTCAGCCTTCGAGAAAGCTTACATACTTAAAAGAGGCACATGGCAGCGAGGAAACCACCTGACCTTGTGAAGGAGAGAAAAGCAAAGCTCCGCCCCCAGGCAGGACCCAGGCCAGGGCTAGAGGCGGAGGCGGATGCGATGCGGATGCTTCAGGACAGCACCCTGAAGCATCTGCATGTTAGGTCCAGCTCCCACACATGCGGGGAGGGGCAATGGCAGCAACCAGGTGGCCTCTAGCTAAGTCCATCCCTACACTAAAGTCCAGAAGACTAAATCTGAGATCACTTCTTGCAGTTACAGAAAGACTGCTAGTTTTTAAGTACTGGTCAACACACACTGATGATGTATCTAATAATTGTTTTAATTTTGTAATTATCTATCTAGTTGCTTACAATCAGGTTTCACTGAGAGCTCTACTAAATACAAAACAAAACTTACTGAGCCAATGTCTATGAGACTGACATATACTTCTGTAGGGAATAAAGAGACACTTTCTTTATTTCTTATTCATATATCAATCTTTAAGTTGTGATGGTCAAGTATCTAGACATGTTTATGGTTGGCCCTTCTGTTTGCAAATGCTTGCATTTTTATATGACATCACTTGCAAGGAAAGCTCCAAGATTTCAAATCAAAATCAAAGTCAAAGTGGAGGCTGACCTTTGACCTTGGCAATGGTGTCTTCCCCATGCTCGGGTTCTTGCTGGGTGGCTTCGCCTTCTGAGCTCTCTACGATGGCATCCTGAACGATGGCTGGGTTTCCAGAGGCCAGGCGGAGGTAGTACTCTTTACTGTCATAGCTTATAGCTCTTCGGTACCGAGCAGGTTTCTGAGAAATAATAAGAAAAAGATGACTCAGTTATTTCCAACAACAACAACAACAACACAAGCTTGTCAGGATTCCTTTGTGTTCCTATTGTTTAGGGGCTTTGCATAGATTCGATGAATATACACTAAGTACGCAGACTTATTTTGCTCCATTAAAAAAAATAAACTCCAGAGTTTATAAAATAGCATGTATGGAACAATATTAGCAGATCTGTTCTTCCCACAGAGAGACAGACCATGTTTAACCAAGTCACACGTGTGAACTGGTGATGTTCCCTGTGTGTTCTGGTTACCTTCCCTGCATTCTGAGGTGGCAGGGGAGAGCATGCCAGCCCTGAGGGGCAGTGGGCTGCAACAGCCCTGCCCAGTCTGAAGGACACTTGTTCTCTTGGGACAATCTCAAGTGTTTGCTTTGGGAGTGTGCATGAAGAGAGTTAGAACTGGCCTGCACTCTCGGTGGTCCTGGGTCTTACAGGACTCTGCCATTCCAACACCTGCCACCTCCGCACCCTGACTCGGAACAGAGGACTAGATGGCACTCACTGGCTGGCCTGCAAGATGAGCAGTGCCTCCCTTCTGCATCATTGTCTGGTACCGCCTGGTAACACATAACTAACGGACATAGCAAGAACAGGCATAATTTAATTCTGATGAAAAAATAAATATCTAGAGATATAAAAAAACGATTCAATGGTCTGGACACAATAGAACCTTTCTTTCACAGAGTGCTCTTTATTCTAAAATGAGTTTTCTACTTGACCTAAACTTGTTTTCCTTACTCAAACCATATACAGGGAGAAAGTCATGGCTCAAAATCCCTAAAAATTTTGAATTTAAATGCAGACTGCTAAGATCAGGATTAGACTCAGGCTTTGGATCAAAGAGTTTAAAAACTGAGGAACCTGAGGCATGACTTAGGCCTCCTCTTCAGACAGGGTCGTATTTCTCCTTTGTTACCAGTGAGAATATGCAGCCATTTAGAAATACTTTCCCCCGCCCCACATTCTTAAAACCGATTCCCAACTAGAATGAAAACAGGTGCCTGTGTGAGTGGGATATTCAGGATGAAAACACAGGGCAGATTCCCAGGGAAGAGAGATGTAACCGAGGTCGCAACAGCCTTTTCTCTATGTCAGTGTGGGAAACTGACACCGGGAAGCAAACTGAGGAGGCCTGCGCGTGAGTGGAGATGGAGACATTACACAATGCTGCAGAGCACCGAAAAAGCATTCAGAAATCTCCCAGAAGTGGGAAGTCCATCTCATGGGCACTCTAACAAGGACAATGTGCTTTTTAAATGAATAGCAAGCTTGGTACCTTTATGGTTGTTCTGTATGAGTGAAATGATCATAGTCAACTTAAAATTGCTTATACTTTATTAGACGGAAAGGAAGACTTAGTAGCCTACAAGGAGCAGGAGGCTGGACAGTAACCGGAGTATCACCCGCCCAAACTGCTAACAATTTAAAGATGATGGCATGGTTAGTGATGGGCAGGATAATGGATTAACAGATGTACGTTGATGCATTCCTGCATCTATACTGAAAGTCCTGGATCTTTCTGGGGAACAAAAACAATGAAAAATGTACCCCAATTATCTCTACTTGGTGATCATACACTTTGCTTTTAGATTAATTTCTTCTGACTGGAAAGCAGTTTAAAAGAGATAGTCTTGCACTCTCAGCATTTAAAATAATCACATCATGTTTTAAACAGTTGAGGGTTGGAGGCTGCCCATTACTAACATGCCCATAACTGGTTAGTTATGCGTGAGGCAGCACATGGTGAGAGGTGAGGGCCCAGCCTGTTAGTGAGCAGTGTAGACCCTGGGAACAGCCGAGGAAGAGGAGCTGTCCCAGCATGGAGGACACCAGGTTTTCCACCCCGGGGGGCTCACAGAGAGTGAGGGAGTCTTTGAAGTTAGTCTGTCTACCGTCTACCGTGCACTAAGAACAAAGCTGTGGGTAGTCTGCATTCTGTGGCCATTAATGCTTTACCTTCTGAGCAATGACATCATCGGGTGGCTCGGGTTGTTTACTTGGGATCTCAGACTGAACACGGGGTATTAAGTACAGACACATAAGGGGAAAAAAAACATACAAAGATCACAAAACCAAAATTTTCGTGAGGACCATAAGAAATACAGAAGACATACTCAACCCAAAAGGAATTAACAAAATCTACCTGGCTATCTACACAAGTCCTGAGGATGTGTGGCTATTTCCTCCAGGACAGAAGATCGGTGTTTTAAGTAAAATATAAACACTCCAAAAGTTTCAGTGCTCTGAAAAGACAGACTTAAACCTCACAAAACGAAACGTCAGCCCTGCCGTTATGAATGACTTTACAGCAAGCAGCTTTCAAAAGGGAAAACCAAAACAAAAGCTAGCAGCAGATCTCGTGGTAGCCAGTGTCTCCACAGTTCTTCCCTCTGAGACCCCCACATCCGTGTTGTAACAACTCATGGGGGTTAAGCTGCTATCTCCAGTACCTCTTGACACATGAAAACGGGGCAGACTGGTTGACGCCCACACTGCTGCAGGAGTTCCGAGCAGTCACCACCTGACAGACAGCAGCTGGCAAGAGCCAACGTGGGAAGGTGGATGGGATCATCAGGCTTCGGAAGTAGGCAGTCGCCTGACTGACAGACAGAGGGCACTTCTGCTGAGTGCTGGTACAGGAGCCAGCCAGCAGGCCTTCTGAAGCACCTTCCTCCCCGGGACTCCTATCTGAGGTGACTTTGTGACCCTGTTCTGAAGTAAACACTTCTTACCATGTTTCCTTCCCTAGGTATAGCAGACCTTGGGTAGTGACACACTTTTAAACACTTGGGTTCAGTCTGTTTCAATGAATCTTGAGATTTAAAAGAAAATAAGCAAACGCCTCAAACCAGAGAGGTTCCTACCAGGAGAGATCTGGGTGTAAACGGAGCGGTGTTCTCTGTCTTAGGAGGGTCAGTGCACATGTATGGAAGTCATTTGCCAAAACTCACTGAACAGAGCACAATGGAAGTAAAAGCTTTCTGGGTTCAATCCCTGAGAAAAGTTTTTTTGTTTTTGGGACAGGCTCTCATTATACAGCCCTGGCTGGAAAATCACTATGTTGACTCTGCTGGCCCCCAAATCAAGACAATCCTCCGGCCTCTGATTTTTACTGCATGTTTTACTACACCAATCTGATTTCTAACAGAATGATCTAAACTAGAATTAGCTTTTTAATCACTGCTGGATCCTTTGGATCCTTTAGCTTATGCGATGGAATAATGAAAATGTCACTTAGCAATGATGGTCACTCTCAATAAACAAGGCCCAAGACCGACTCATCCACCCTTGCTCCAACCAAGCCAGCCCCAGCTCTCAGCCTTCAGGCAAGCATCTGGCTGCACTTTATAAGCTGGGGACAGTGAGTTTAGGGAGTTGAAAGAAGAGTCAGGTGACCTCTAATTATAAAGGTTTAACATGGTTAAAGGCAGGAGTGACTTACTGAGTACATGGAGCTTAAATTTCAACAGAGCAGACCTCCTGTGGCTCTCTTAAACCCCCTACCCCATCCTCTCATGTCTACACGATATAGTAGCTGTCTTCAGACACTCCAGAAGAGGGCGTTAGATCTCATTATGGATGGTTGTGAGCCACCATGTGGTTGCTGGGAATTGAACTCAGGTCCTCTGGAAGAGCAGTCAGTGCTCTTAATCACTGAGCCAAGTCTCCAGCTTGACTCTTGTCCTTTTTTAGTGGATATTTTTAAAACTTATTTTAAGTTAATATATAAAATAATGAACTTCATTATGAAGATATACACATATATACACAAACACATACTCATTCATATATATATAATAGAGATACATGTAATGTATGTATATATATATTACACTCACTCATACTTTGTTCTTCACACACATAAACCGACTTCCGTCACAGCCATCCTCCCAAATTATTGCTTCCCTAATAGTACAAAAACTTCAGAATTAAAAGTCCTCCTGAATGATGGTTGAATAGGAAGCAATGAAAAACCCAGACTACAACATAGAGCAGAGCACTGGTAGCCTGGTAGCTCAGCATTTAACTGTGAGGCATTCAGCCATGGAGAGGAAACCTAGCAAATGACCTCTGTATAGAATTACTCAAGGGCAGCTATGCAGTCCAGCATAGCCTTGAACTCCTGAGCCTCCCAGGTAGCATGACTCACGGTGGAATGGAAGCTTTGTCATGTGATCTGACTACTAGGGGTCTATGTTCTCGCTGCACCCCACTATCTAACAGCTCTGACCTAGAAGGCTTTCATACCTTATCCAGGTCCTTGTGTGCAGAACAGGAGCAATCATACCTGGGCTTGAGAGGGCTCCCGTGAGACGGGTATAAAAAAAGCTGCGTGTAACTTGCTCTGGCGAACATCTAAGCGACTGCTTTGCAGACACACTGGGTGCTGCTGGTGCTCTGGCGAACATCTAAGTGACTGCTTTGCAGACACACTGGGTGCTGCTGTATAACAGGCTGCATGCATCATGTCATAGAAGCAGATATGCAATGCTTTTCAGGTTCATCAGATTTTAAATTACCAAAACTAAAGTAAAAAGTTTTCAGTCAGAAAACGTTACCATGTCAAGTACCTTTTGCCTTGTACATAATCCATGCAATATGTAACGCCAACTCTGTGTTCGGCAACTGCCCCCCTTCCTGTGCACTCCCTGATTCTAAGTGTGTCAGCATTTCTCGCCTGCCTTGTATCTTCTACTGTGACAGATATGTAACCTGTCTGTCAGAAACCTAGCTTCATGCGGTAGGTTCTTGCTGGGCGTGCTTGTTTAGCTCTCAGAGGCTGGGGGCTCCTGCACTTGGGTAAAATGCTGGTCACAGAGGTTCAGGTAGGAACCCTCCACAGCTTGCTTTCCTGATACTGATGTACTTAATGATGTTCTCATGAACTTAACAATGAAGAAAGCAAACACCGCAGTAACACACATTATACTCATGGTAAAAAACCCCTGAGCTGGGGAGAGTATGTATCTTAGAGCTTAGAGTCTTGAGTAACTTTGTTGCTGAATATTTTCCTACGTGTGTACTGTATCCTGACTGCCTCCTTGCTGCTGCACGCTCTCCTCTCCCGCCCTTAACCCCCGCCTCTCCTTTCCCCAGGTTTACTGCTTTGGATGTTTTGTAACCCATTTTATTTACCCAGGGAAGCTCAGCTTTTCTGAAGAGGTTTTTAAGTGAGTGCTCACTGAAGCATTTTATCAAGCTGTCATTAAGAGCCTTAGGAATGACTGTCCTTAGACCCGTAGGCCCTTAGACCACTGGAGGGAAGAACCAAAGACTAGATAGAGATCACTGTTCTGCTCTCACAAAAGCAGGTGCTGGAAAAGCCTGAGAAACGTGGGCCCGCTATGCTTGCGTGGTGTCTGCATTTGAAGGCACAGTGCTTTAAGACCCAGATACAGCGGTTCTTAATGAAGCTGACAGCTTCGGGGAAAACAGCTTTTAAGGAACTATTTTCAATAATCTTGATGATTAATTCACATTTTCATATTTTCTTTAAGAATATTGTTAAGTTGACAAATTATGTCCAAATTTGTTTAGGAGGTAAAAAGTGATCTTAGACATACACTGTACAATTTGCAATGATTAAATAAAGCTGACATACTCTTTCAAATTTTATCGTTTTGTGAGGAGCACATGAGACTCCCGCCAACTGTGAAACAGTACACTATCATTAACTCAAGCTGCTCTGCCGTGAATGGGTCAGTGTCCAACTTCAGCCTGGCCACCTCCCACTCCTGACCGACCACGGCTCCCCCTCTGCGTCTGAGCCGGGTTGCTTCAGATGCCCCACGAAGGGAAACTGGAATTTCCTTCTCTGTATCTCCTGTTTCACTCGGCAAGTCTCTAAATACATTCAGGTGTTAAAAATGACACCATTTCCCTCTTGTTACAATCTGAGACTGTTCCACCAGCATGTGAGCTGCACTTTCAGTTTATCTGTAGATGAACAGCCAGGCAGATGCTAAGGCCTGCATCCTAGGCAGCACCTGATGGACGCCCAGGCTGACACTACGGCCACATCCCAGGCAATATTAGAAAACAGGCTGAAGCCACAGAGTACAAGATGAATGGAGCCAGGACTCCCACACAGAGAGACAGGAGGTGCTAGGTGCTTAACTCTGTGGCATACACTACTCTAAGACTCTACACTCAGCTGATGTAATAGCCCTATGAGGTAGAACCCGTTTCCCAATGTTAAACATTTAATGTGGAAAACTAAAGGGGTTCTATAGCAGTGAGGCTCCAGAGTCTATGTTCTATGCCTGCTCAGGGTGACGTCACTAGTTACAAACACAGTCCTCCAGTTACAGGTCGCCTAAGCAGGTAGCCAACTGAGAAGGAATGAGAGTGAGGCCAGCTGGCTCGTACTCACCCCCACGCTGGCTTCCTGCTCCGTCTCCGGCACGTAGGGATAGTGGTTGTAGAACATGTCGTTGCGCACCATTTTCTTGCGCATTCTGCAGGGCCCCTCCGTCATCTCCAGCATCCACTTGTCTAGGTGGGAGCCGATGGGTGGGCCCCACAGCCCCCGCTCCCGCAGCAGCTCGCACTCGATCTGACACCACTCCTCGGTCACGTACTTCAGGGCGTTCTGCTGACGCTGTGGGGAGAGGGGCCAGGTTGGCTTCTCAACAACAGAAGGGCACAGCTGGCTTAGGAGGGGGTTATAAAGGGGAAAGCGAATCCAATCCAAGCCATTTCAGTAAATATTACAAATTGTATTTTAGTTTAAGGAAAGAGAGCTAAGTGGTTTTATGAGAGGCGGGGGTTTGCTGGGGGCCAAGAATATGACGCTTGAAACAGCTGGCAAACATCGCAGCCGAGGGTGCCAGACACTTGACCGCCACTGTTCCATATGCTCACCTCCTGATACTCCTTGTACTGTGTGTCCACCAGGTCGCGCACGACGGCGATGTGTGTGAACATCCACTGGGAAATCTCCTGACAAACCACGGAGAGAGAGGCCTTCAAGTTTCCTGACTTAGTTACTTAGTTTTGAAATTTAACAGTGCCTGAAATTAACGCTGAACCACGAGTTAAAAATCGGGCCAATGTGCTGCTATAGAAAACAAAAGCAAACACGCTAAGTGATGACCTCTATGACAACTGGGGCTAGGCGGCAGCCACAGAGCTGCAGCTTCCCACCCCAGCACTAGAGTTCTGGCTTGTGGGTGCTGCTGGCAGGCCCAGGAACCACCTCAGCTGCGAAGAGGTGCCACAGTTCTACAAAGCCAGAAGTGCCACAGTCCCACAGAGCCAGAGGCCACAGTCCTGTAGAGCCAACGTGTGGCTGAGTTGTGGTGTGAGGCTTGGTGACTCCAGCTCAGTGCAGACCAGCTAAGTCTGAGAGATCAGCGTGACCCATGTCCTTCCTCGGCCAAGTAGGGTGAGGCACACGACAGGGGGGCTTCCCAGGGAACAGTTTCCTGCTCTTCTCCATAGCGCCAGATTCTCAGGGCATTCCCTGAAACTCTTCCTACATACTGACCCCACCTCAAAGTTCCCTTCTCAGAAGCTCAGCGTGGCACGACATATGCGGGCTACACGCCAACTCTTTCAGACCCTTTTCCACACGGCCCCTGTCAAGTATGAGGGTGAAAGGTTAACGGAGGAGGGAAATTTAATATAATCAATCTATAAAGGCAAACACTCCTCTGTCACCGCCTTATGATTCCTGTCATTATCAATAAGGGGATTTTTCAAAGTTGGAAAACATTTTAATAATCTTTTAGTCTCCGACTGCCATTTGGGTCCAGTTATGAGTCAGGTATACACGCCCAGTGCCACGCGCCCTTTACAAAAGGAAGACACTCTGGAACCTGCCAGCCCCCTCTCTCTCTCTCTCTCTCTCTCTCTCTCTCTCTTCTAAAGCAGAATGTAGTGAAGTTCCACTTCAAGTCTTTGCTTGCCTAGGTTAGCAGGATGATATAACTCACAGCGACCCTGGAGATCTAACCACTAACCGCACGGGCCATGCGGCCAAGCCTTGTACCTGCGGGGAAGGGCTGTGCTTATGGAGGCCGCTCTCCTTTCGGTTCCTTCTCGATCCTGTTAGCTTGGACAAACCGAAGCCGCTGCTGACCCGGGACAGTTTGGATTGTGTGGTGGGCACCAAGGCTTCTCCCCGACTTATGCATTTCTTCTCGTGGGCTGTAAGTTTAAAATCAAGTAACTGTGCAGTTTAGCACGTACTTATTAGTCTTTTACTGTTTTCACATTACGGTTATAGATCACAGCCCTCTCCCTGTTATCTGCCATTCTTGTCCTGTAGCTGCAGCTCTCAGCGGTCAAGCACAGTCGGAAAATCTGACCGCCATGCAGTGAGAAACTAGACTGTGAGTCAGACCAGATTCCACAACTTCTACCACAGTACAGGCTATCACCGTTCTACTTTAACGTTCTGACTTCCGGTCTGTCATTGAGCAGTTTCGTGTACACGAAACCCCTTTGGCTTCCAGAAATAGAAAAACACAGGGCAAGAGAGTCGCTACCTCAGAGGTACGTATGTCTGTCTTTCAGGTTTCACAGACTTACTACTGCTGATCCTGTTTAAGGATGGGCGCCTGACAATTACACTGTGGCTGAGTTAATATTTGGCGGTGATGACGCCACTCCTCCACTAATGTGAAAATTTAAACTATCATATGTCTCTATGCTAATGATTCAGTCTGTTACCCAAACACTTTTGTTGTTGAGAATATTTCGGAACACAGAATATTTTACGTTTTAAGAGGGCTATGAAGTGCAAACAGTGTACACAGTTAGCCACTGGGGATCCAGGGCAGTGTACCATAGCATAGCACTTCAATATCACCACAACCAAACAGATGACTGTGTGTACCTAATATGATAAAAATAGCTACCAAGGCAGTTTTAATAAGAAAACCACGTTTTACGGGCTTCTAAAATTTCAGTGTTACGGATAAAAGGCTGTGGGAATCTAGCTTAGATTGTGCCGTCTTCGAGGTGCTATCGTCTAAGCCCATAGGTGGCCAGCTCAGAGCCTGAGCTGTACAAGGCGGAAACAGTCTGCAGTATGCACAGGGGCAGCAGCAGTGGGACCCTGGGGACCCTTCTTACCCAAATGATTCTGCCAGCATTTCAGACCAGCCTCTTCGATGAGTGGCCGCGCGAGGGCTATGTCCACGTGGCCCCTGTCGTTCACGGGCAGGCTGACCTTGAAGAGCTCCTCCAGGACTTGTTTCTTACTGTGGATCAGCTCGGTCCAGACTCTGTTGACGGCTTTAATGAGAAGCTGGCGCCCTGGAAAACGGGAAGAAAGAAAAGGATCCAGAGATGAGACAAAGGCAGCTCTCTACTTCCTGCTTTCCATCTGGGAATCTGAACTACTGTATTTAATTGTAAAACAAAACAATTAGATTATATACAGTTCAATGAAAAGAGGTATTTAATGTAGATGAGAAGCCAAAGTTAAGTTTTGCCTATGTGGAAAATATTAAAACAAACTTTACACTCATGAGAAGATGCTGTATTATTCATTTATAAAAAAAAATTGTAAGCATTTATCTTCTAAATTTCAGATAAGAATTGATATCTCAGTCCTTTACCCCCAACTGAATCCAGGATCACAAGTGCTCTGTCAATGGGCCCTTAAAAACAATTTTTTACTTTATTTTCTTTATATTTAATTTTCAGATAGACTACAAAACAAGTATCCTTAGGTGTTTTCATTATGGCATTTTCACACATACACACAAACACAAACACACACCATTCAGTCAGCTCTTGTCCACTGCCCTCCCCCACAGAGCCCCATCTTCCTCATCTCCTGCATCCCACCACACTCGTCTCTTACCTTACTCTCAGGATCTCCCCCCACTCTCTCATGGTGACCCCTTTAACTCTCACGACCTTCCTATCTCTCTTACGTGTACACACATTTAAATCTAGGTCCCACATATGGTGGACATGGGTAGCATCTCTCTCTGAGTCCAGCTTATTTCACTTAATAACGATTTCCAGAACCATCTTACTTTTTTCTGCAAATGGCAAGATTTCCTTTTTCTCTATGTCAAACAAAACCCCATTGTGTCTGGGTGCACAATTTCTTTTCTAGGCTGTTTCTACTTCCTGGCTGTTGTGAGCAGTGGCACAGCACAGAGATCAACATGGATATTCAGACATCTCTATGGTATGCTAACTTAGCCCTTTAGGTATATATCCAGGAGAGGCCATAATGTAGGTCATACAATAGCTTTTTTTCTTTTTCACTATAGTCTTGGTTGTTGGCCTTGAACTGGCAGGCACCTGCCTGCTTCTGCCTCCTGAGTGCTGGTATTAAAGGTGTGTACCACAAAGCTGGCTTCTGTTTTGTTATTTGTTTGTTTGTTTGTTTTTTGAGGACCCTTTGCACTCCCCTGTAGCTGCTTCAGTTTATAACCCACTCACAGCCGCTTGCCCATCCATCCTTAGCAAGCCTTTGAGCCCCTAGAAGGACTTGTGATTGACAGTCAGTCACCAGCCCTGGAGACTGACTCAGTAGGTCAGAGCAGCTCCACAATCTACAGTGTCATGAGTTCCCAGTGAGACTGACGAGGCTGGTCTGCAGAGCTCACATGGTGAGTTCAAGGTCTGCCTGGGTATGTAGTGAATCCCTGACTCAAAAACAAACACAGAAGGTATCAGGTGGTACCAATAACAACCTGTCTCAGAAGAGATCTCTCTCTAGTGGGGACGTGCCAACACAAACATCAGCAGTTCTAGGCAATGCTGGTTAGCATCTTCAGCACAGATGACATCACCTTTTCAAAGTGAGCGTCATCTGGCTTAGTGGTCTGCGTGTAGGCTTGCATGTGTACAGGTTGGCTGTGTTAGTGGTATTTGAAACCACTGTTGTTATGTGTAAAGACAGGAAGTGAACAACACTAGCACCATCAGGGGGAAGATTACCTTCACTGATGTCTTGGCTGTAGCCACCGTCTGGTTCGATGTCCGAGGGAATCATGATGTGCCACGTGGTCATGCGTGCCTCAGCTTCCAGTCCAAATCCTTCCACACTGCTGAAACATTCAAACCAGATATCTGAAGGGATGGTATAGCCGAAAGCTGTAATCACTACGAATTACTCTGCAGACGCGTGTAAGCACGGGCCTCATCACATCACTCCGTTACCGCCAGCCGGACATTCAGCAGATTTACCGCAGAGGCGCCATTTCTAAGGGATGATCTCACGGAGCTGCATGTGGTTCAGAGAGTTTCTAGGGATCCAGACTGCCGTGTGTGTCAACATTAGGGCACTTTAGACTGGCGTTAACGTTTTTAATCTTAAAATACAAAAAGGTCTCTTCTCTAGGGCCACTGCTTGCATGCCTGCGGCCCCTCCCGTCTGTAGCTCACTCTATGTTTCAGAAGCAGTGAGACATTTAATAGCTGCTCGGAAGTGCCAAGTTCTTCCCTCCCTGAAGATAACTACACTCTTCCTTCCACAGCAGTAGATGGCCAACACAACAGGAGCCCAGTGCTAACTTTGTAGGCTCTCTGTCTCACATTGCTTTGGGATTTATCTTTTTATTTGTTTATTTCTTACTGGCTTTTGCTGGCATATAATGGTTTCTGGTTTTGTGCTTTTAGGGGTTTTGTTTGTGCACACGTGTGCCTGTGAGTTTCTTGCCGGTTTTTCTCTGTTTTCTTTTTATTCTGGTTTATTTGTTTTTATTTTTGTTTTCTTAACCTGCGTTTTCTAAAGAGAGAGAAAGAAAAAGGGTCTATTGGTGGGTCAGTGGGGAGAACCTCTGAGGGGAAACCATGATCAGGACTATTGTATAAAACATATTTTTTCAATGAAAAAGTAAATGTCCTTTTATAATTACATGAATGACATATGGTGATTATGAAAGATTTAGATGTAAAACTAAATGAAAAGGAAAACAAAATCCTTATTGTTTCTGCTAAACTGTAACACTTGCCCTGTACAGCTTTCATAAAGTGGTAAACAAAAATAATTAAAAGCAAGAAGGCACTTGTTATCACATAAGGAATCACAGACAGCAGGGCAAACAGAACCGAGGAGACTTACCTTCCAGCATGTAGATTAATCAGGCAGTGAGCGAGACAGCTAATGAATTCCTGGTCGTGGTTTCCGGGTCCCAGAATTAAGTTCCGGTTCACAGTAAGCACCCGGAGAGAATCGAGGAGGGCGACTTGCTGAGGGACGGTTTTGTGCGCGCGGGAGAACTGATACAGGATGGTCCGATTGAGGCAGTGATACACTGCATCCAGCGACAAGCCCTGCGACCGTCTCTTCGACTGAAGAAATGAAAAAGATTTTTTTAGTAAGAGGACAGAAATGCAAATCCCCACTGTCGTTCACAAGCACGCTCGCATCGGCTACTACCCAAGAGCCATCATGCTAAGACCTCGGAGTGCTTGGCTGAAAAATCCTGCGCCCTTGCTGTTACGGATTCAGAATCCCCAAGACACATAAACACAATTTAAGAATGAAGAGAGTCCCGTACAAACAGCCCCTGTGCGGAGGTCTCAGCACACTACTCCAGTTAGGATGAATGGTCTCTTATGCTGATTGAAGAGTTGACCAGAACTCCAGTGGGAGCTACGCTACGCTGGGCAGGGGCTTCACCCCACAGTTGAAAGCTGTTCTCTTTGGCTTAACTATAAATGCATGTCTTCAGAGCGAATGGTCCACCCAATCACACCAGCAGAACCCCACACAGGGCAAGGGTTGCAGTAGGGCATAGGGAGGAGAGGGTTTTTTCTTTTCATTTATTTCTTAAATCTTTAAATTTGTTCATAATCACCATATATCACTCATGGAACTGTGAAAGGAAATTTGCCCTTTTTTTTTTTTAAGTTGTAAATTTTATTTCTTCTGGCTAGAGATTTTGATCTCGGGTTTTCCTTCCCAACTACTTCGATTCTCTCCACCTACTAAACTACACACCCTTTGTTTCTTTCTTTATCTTTCTTGTTAGAAAACATATGGTCAAAGAAACAACCCAAACCAAAATGAAAATTCACTTTTTACAAAGTTTGGGTACACCTGAGAATATTCACTATCTCATTAGCTACATCTACTTCCAGTAATTTTGACACAGCAGGAAAAGGATTAGCCAAAGAAAGACATGTATGTACTCCAGTGAATAGTGACGATGGATTACCTGTGCAATGAGTTGAATGATAAAATCTATAAGAAGTTTAGATTCTTTGTTGAACATGCCTTGCCAAAGCTTGTCCACTACGCGTTGTGTGAAATAAAACACGTTGTTCACCAATACCTGGTAGCTTCCTCCACTGGTAATAGGCAGAGACGCATCTTCCCCTAAAACCAGGCAGAAAAAAGAAAAAAGAAAAAGAAAATTGCCATCTACAGGCACAAGACCCTAAAGACCCAGGCTAAGGAAGCTGAGTGTGCCCGACCGTCCTCATGGACCACGAGTGCTCTTAGGGACTATCTTAAGAAAACGACATGCACAGGTGGAAATCAGGATACATACGGGAAAGAATATTTTCTCAAGTTTAAAGCTTTGTGGGCTGAAAGTCTTACACTTAAAGCCAGCCTGTGAGAAGCTAGAACTGTCAGCAGCAGTCAGTATATTTCCACCCGACAAAAAAGTTCAATTAAGGATGGACTATCTGTGAATAGTGAGTGGGAATGAAAACTATTTGGGGCTCACTTCCCACAGCAATAAAGTGATGTAAGATTCCGAAGAAACCGAGGGGCTTCAGCCAAGTGCCTCAGACCGCTGTGACCAGCAGTGCAGTCTCCCCTAACCAGGTAACCCACTTGGGCTGCTGTGAACACACTGGTTCAGACCAGCCCTCCTCGCCCACACTGCACCATCCTGAGGCTCCACATACAAGATCCTTTGTTATCCCCTGCTAGGGCGCTCATCCTGTATCCTTTTGTGGCACAGATGATCTCAGCAGAGAACAGGCACAAAAATGTGAGCTGATGTCTAGTTTTGAAAACACAGTTGCATACTGACTGACTGAAGATTACTTCTGGCAAATTACTTTGCAAGAAAATATTAATTTACCAGCACAGAGGTTCTACGATTCAAGTGATCACTCAAGAGTAATAGACAAAGTAAATTGCTACGACTTTTATACTTTTGCTTTTTGAGAAGGGTCTCATGAGGTAGCCTAGGCTTTCCTTGAACCTGCAATCCTCCTGATGTAGCTTCTGTCATTACGCATGAATGACAGGTAGCCACATTATACCTGGCTTCGAGCCGATACATTTTCTTCTTTTGAATTTCATGTTGTCTGGTACATAAGGGATGTCTCTCTTGTAAATGTCTCAAGTGTTACTTTCATGTGGCAATTCAAGTGCTTTAAGAGAATACAGTCAGTGCATTTTGACCTTCAGAAACACATCCTGAAGACAAGCGTGCACATCCTGCAAACTTCGCCACCATACAGACACACACTATCTACATGTTTGTAACTCCGGAATAAGAATGTTTGCAGCAGTGGTGCTGTCTCTACCTGGAACATTTCACATGTCTATCAGCAACAATATGGATAAGCATATGTGCACAAAAACACAGCATTCTATAGTGACACTAGCAAACAGCTGTGCGCAAAAACATGAATGTATCATCTCAAGCATTAAAAAAAGTTATACAATGGGCCGGACTAGAGACAGAAGGAAGGAGAACGCGGAGCTTGGAGAGGGGAAAGTGAGAATACAAGCCCTTTAAAAACTAAAGCCAGCATTACCCAATAACACATCAGCCGCCAGCAAGTGATCCATCACGCTGTCCAGAACGTGGGTCTGGAACTCTTTCTGCTGAGTTCTTGTAGATCTCTCAGGGGAAGCCTGTATATTAAAACAATACACACACATCAGAATCAGAAAGATACTAACTACATAAAACATGGGCCCCACCATCCTTACACTGTAAACTATGTCAGAAGGATGAAACCAGCCCAAGCTGGTCCACGGAGGAGACTGGCACAGGAGGGCCATCTGTGCGTACAAGCCACAGAATCTTAAACAGTATAGAGAAAAAGCCCCATCTCCGAAATGATTCTTTCCAAAC
This sequence comes from Mus musculus, assembly GCF_000001635.26. Lineage (NCBI taxonomy): Eukaryota > Metazoa > Chordata > Mammalia > Rodentia > Muridae > Mus > Mus musculus. Next base: position 101,891,073 of record NC_000071.6, read on the forward strand.
CCTGAACCCAAAAGGGTTAGTCTGGTACTACAATGTATTCAAAGGCCAAATACTGTATCCCAAGGCCTGCTTGCTCCAAGATGAACGAATCCTTGCATATACCAGCTTCTGTTGTGTAAACCTTGCCCCAAATTAACCCTGATTTATTCATAAAGATCCCTACAGCCTGTAGCTGGGAGGAGAGGTAGGCAGGGCCGGAGGTCCCATTGGGGTCTCAGGCAGGGACCATGGGAGGAGAGAGGAAGAAGGAAGAAGCCACCATGGGGTAGGTGGACCCTGAGCACATGGCCATGAGGGCTGGCCTGCTGGAGTAGGAGTGGCCCAAGCTGAAAATGCCAAGTTATACCTTGGGGTTATTAACAGAGAAGTGGACAAAATAGCAAAGAGCATTGATATCTACCCAGCTCTAGTGCTTTAAGACTTATTGTAAATATAAATGCTTTTGTGTCTTTTATTTGGGAACTCTATCATCTAACTGAAGTAACCCCCCCAAAAATAATATTTACTACAACAATAATATGTGGAAAATATTTGGTAACTCACCATTATATCTCATTTCAGCAGTTTATAAGGAAAAGTATATGAAATAAGCCATAAAGTCATTAAAGTAAATGTAAGAAGTCAAGAAATACAGTAGCCAAGAGTCGTCAATGGGGAAGAGATATTCAAAGAAAAAGTTACTTAGGCCCACAGTTCAGTGTGGAGCTTCATTTCGTTAAGAGGGAGGAAGCTATGGGTTGTATGTGCCCATCTGTGGAGGGGAGCACTGTGGCTGGCTGGAGCCAGTGAGGATGCTCCTCCAGCTGTCTATGGGCAGTGCCATTTGTGCACAGTGAACAGCTGTGCGGCTGGCATTCTGATGGAGCTCTGTGGAGTGCTTATTTTGAGCAGAAGTTTAGGACATAGTTGAACTACCGACTGAGAGCTGTTTCTGTTGGCCATTAGGCAGAACAACCCAAGCACCTAACTTTCAAGTACATAGCCTGGCAAATGGCAAGAAGAATCCCTTTGCTATCCTCTTGAAATGCCAGACCTCTGACACACAGTGAACAGTTCCAACTGTCACAGCATTCTTGTGTATGTAGGTGGCGGCATGCTGCTGGTGCTTCACAGACAAACAGGGAACCACAGCCCTCTGAGTGTTTCTGACCATCCGACCTGCTCCTCATGGCTTGGCTCAGCCTATTTCCTATACAACCCAGGACCACCTGTCCAGGGTTGGCACAGCCCACAATGCCACCTGGTAGTGGCATGTCCTCAATTGAGAGTATCTCTTCCAAAATGACTCTAGTTGTGTCAAGTTGACAACCAACAGTCACACCCTGTCTCTAAATGGGATGTATCTATTTCAAAGTGGCAATTGGCAGTTAATAACATAAATGTAAATACCGAGGCCCTGCAGCTGGCACATAAGAACACTCTAATGGATCATTTTATAGGTCACAGTGGTGCCCACATTCTCAAAATTCTTAAGTTTTTTTCAAAGCTGTGCTGCTGTGACTCCCAGGAGGACCATCTGAATTAGGCAACTCAGGCCAGTAACAAATATGAATTTCATTGTCACTCTGAAGCGTCAGAGGACTAAATGCATCCACAACTCCTTCTGAACTAGAGACACTTTGAGTAGCAGTAAGTCCTGATGTAAGAAATCCTCGGGGATGGATCTGCCCTGTTTGCTACAGAGGCATGTTCCTCTGAAACCCCATTCCCTCTTTGTAAAGGAGCCGTCAGGTTGTTTATTAGAAATGTCCTAAGACATTTCTACCTCTCCCTGTTCTGTTAACAACAGAGCTCTGGGTAGGTCCACTGTCTAATGCTCGTGTCCCCAACCACCTCAAGTTGGCTGGGACACTCAGGAGGACTGCAGTCTCCAGAACTGTCACATACTTGGAGTGGGCAGTGCTACTCCTGGGTCAACCGAAGGCGCAAGCCTTTGGGTAACAGGGTCACTTGCCCAACCCCAGGCCATTTTAATCAATCTATCCCGCTCTTGTCACATAAGGTTCTCAGCCTTTAGCTGCAGAGGTAGAGCAGACAGGCCACGGTCACACAGCCCTATATGCTGGTATTCTAAGACTGTCTGTTCAAGTAAGATTATGAACAACAAGATGCCCTTCCCTTTTCTCAGAACAGAGCCAGGAGTCTTGATAGAGTCCCCCGCCATATTTTGTCATCTAAAAAATTAATGACATCACGCAGAACAAAGGTAAATGTTCATGACCAACCTCGCCTGACCTGCTGGCTTTGACTCCTCTGCTCCGCTCTCATGTGCTCCCCCCCCCCCCCCCGTCTCAATCTGACCTGTAGCAAGTCCATCTACTCTGGCAGAGGCCTTGAGAACAATCACTAATAATAATCTTAATAATCTTTAATCATTAATACTCTTAAGCCAGGCCTCTTGGCTTTCCTATATGTCAAGTGCCGGGACTACCAACTATTACCTGTGCTATCTTGTTGAATGTTCATTTTAGTGATCAGAGACAGGCTCGGTTGTTAGGTCACTGTATAGATGAATAGACAGTAGCGTAGGTACAGAGCTTGACAAGGTCACAGAGCTGGAGCCTACACACAAGGCTCTTCAGGATTACTGGGTGACATGCTGTCTTGTTTGCCCATCACAGAGCTCTGCCATGGAGCGCTATCACCAGGCTCCATCAGTGAGCTCTGTCACCGACGGCTACCACAAGGCCCCACCAGCAAGCTCAAGCTCCAGCCCTAGCCCCGTGACCTCCTCAAGGTTCCCAAAAGAACAAGTTCTATCAGACAAGTTTTTAACCACGTGGCTTACTGCTGACACATTATTCTTTCTGCCCATTTGAAACACTTGTAGCCTGGTTAAGATGCTCCTGAATTCTGTAGCGACTTCTTTTAATTGAGATGTTTTTCACAGGAGTGGTTTTGAGGCTGCGTAACTGCATCTACCACTAGAGGGAGCAGAGGAACTGCTTGTTTGTGGAGCTGAGGGCTTGTCCATTCCTCCCGCTGAAGACAGCAGCCCCCCACCCCCACCCCCACTAACCTCACATAATGCACAGCAAGGCTCTTTGGCACCTTGTGCACGCACTGGCCAGAAGAACCAGCCAGGGATGAGTCATTTAGACTCTCTCTCTTGATCTATTTTCTTTAGTGATGCCAATAGGTGAATATTTTCTCATCTTGATCATTCGATACCACTGTTTAGAATCAAAGCCACACCCTTGTACAGTCTCCCACAGGGCGGCACACCCAGCTCGAGATGAGCATCTGAAAGCAGTTTTCAGGGATGGTTCACCTCTACAGCCAGCCATGATGGCACTCGAGCTGCACAATCTCTCTTCTCCTGTGCAGCTGATTCCTGTCACCCGTCACAGGAAGGGACGAACAGGAGCCTGCTGCCTGTGGGAAAAGTTTGTAAGCTGCACCGGACAGGGATAGAAGTACTGGGTGGGAGTGGCGGTGGGTGATTGCGACTGCTTTGAATCAGGATATGGGGAAGAGGGAGGGCTGGCATAGCCCTGTCTCTTCCCTAGTTCCTTCATAGTAGCACTGCACAGGGGAAGAACTGTGTCACAAACCTGCAGTATCATTTGGCCCTTAACAGAAAAGTTTGCCATAGGTGGGTGGGGGGGGGGGGTGATAAAGGACTAAGGCAGAAGGATGTTTAGAGAATGAAAAAAGCAGAACGAATAGAGAATAACACGTGTGTAACGTTAAAAGCCGTGCACCCTCCCATGTTCTGCCCATGTCATCCAGAAGAACTGGAGGCCTAAAAGTATTCTGCACAGAATGCAATCGGCGATGAATGCTCTCACTATAAAAACGATGCAGGAAGGCGCTACACACGTTTCTTTGTCGTTACCTCCAACAACAGATCAATCAGTGGCGTCTGCTTGCTGGCTGGGGTGAGACAGAGGTTGTCGATGATCAAGACTCGCATGAAGTCAAAGACGAACTTCTTAGCTGGGTGATTGGTCAGATAGGTCTTGGTGCCCACGTTGCAGTACTCGGACTGGCTCCTATTCATCCCGGTGTCCGCAGCGAAGGCTTTAAACTCTTCTGCTGGAGACCCAACCTCGTCATCCAGATCTGTCACCTAGCGAAGGAAATCAGGCGGGATCGAATCAGAGTTTATGTAGCACCTTCACGGCACATGTGCTAAAACAAACAAACAATGAAAAACCAAAGCTAAACAAAACAAAGCAAATCAAAACTGTGACAGCAGCAGGGGTGCCATCGGAAGCGCACTACCTGCCCGGAGCCTCTTCTTCCTATTCAGCTTATCACATCATGGCTGTATACTGCTTCCAAGGCAGCCATCTGGCACTATGCCATGTCACTCTCTGACTGACCGTGAGTAATATAACCTTTATAGGGGTTATAAACACTTCACATAAATGAATTGGTAACATGAGGGTGATCGTCTGCATATGGGAAAAGCCAATGTCACAGGTAACGGAGGGATATAGTATAATGGTGACCCCCAAGGGTTGAGGTTTCTCTTTTTTTTTTTTTTCAGTAAACAAGACACAAATGCTGATAAGGAACTTTATATACAAGCACTCACAGGCTCCAGTGCACAAATGAGCACACACTCATACGCACCCACATGCAAGCATGCACACACGCACATGCACACTTTTTAAACCAAGCCTAAAACGATAATCCAGCCAGGTGTTGAGGTCAGGAATCACCCATGTGTATCTCTTTACAAGTCTGGAACGAGCTTTCTACACTTACAGAAACAGAAAAATTAGTGTGAAGAAGGACCATTACTTCAGCCCCTGTAACATGATAGGAACAAGAATCAGCTGTGTCTTTGGGCCTGTGTAAGAGGATGGAATTATCTGTGTTGTGTCTGACCACAAGCCTAAGGTTTTCCATTAACGTTTGTAACAAAATAACAGGCTGAGCGAGGTAAGAAAAGCTGAGCAGAAATAATCACATTCGTTTTATCATTTACAAAGAAAGTCAACTCTGTGAGTCACTTGTTAAAAATGAAGTCCAGCAAACATCTACTTTTCAAAACAGAGAAGAAAGCAGCTCCATTTGGCAACAGTCCTGTTCTCCCTAAGGACACAGCCACCATCCTATGGGCAAGGTCTGCAATGGCAGCTGCCTGGCTGGGGATGTCATCAGGGAGCCTGGGGGAGCACGGAGAAGGGCGGAGGAGAGCAGGCCAGAGCTCAGGCTCTGAGGGAAGGCAGAAGGAGCAGACAGTGACAGAGAGGTGGGACAGAGAGTAACAAACAGAAAGCTGGTCAGCAGCTTAGGAAAACACAGGTCTGCTCTCCACCAGAGCAGACTGGCTCCAGCCTGACCGTCATCTCCATCCCCTCCCTTGCCTTACCATCTCTGAGTACGGGCGGATGTTGAAGGGGAAGACGGTGGCTGCTAAGGCACACAGGAAGTCGGGGCTCAGCCACATGGAGGCGAGGTCTGGGACGTTGTGGTACAGGTACCTAAAGAACTGCATCAGGGTCACTGGATACTCTCGGAGCCACGAGCCCTCCTCTTCCGACTGCCATGGCTAATACCAAGAGAGAGAGCGATCGTGTTAGCCATGTGACACTTCTAAGAGCACCCAAGCTGGGCTTGTGGACCGTGGGGAGGAAGACCAGGAGTTAAGGTCATCCTCGGCTACCTGGTTTAAGGTTAGCTTGGGCTATGTGAGACCTTGTCTCGATTCAGAGAGGAGAAGGGGGGAGTGTGCAGGGACGGGGACTTATTATGGTATTTTTCAACCCTGCAGATATCATTGATCCAAAACTTTATAAATCACACATGAGCAAAGATGTGTGTGCCCACACGTAAACCAATCTAAAAGCCAGAAAACCAGCCACATCCTTAGAAACGTGGCCAGCGTCCCCACAGCGCAGCTAAGAACAGTTGCTGCTCTCAGCGTGAGTATGGCCCGAATCCCAGAGGCTCACTGTTCCTGTGCATCCTGTCAGAAAACGGGGAGTCAGATAAAGATGGAGAGTCGTCATCTCCCTGTGAGCCTTGCGCTACAGCACAGTGCAATACCAGAACTGACACTCCACAGCACTATAGGTGAGCAGGAAAGAAAAGATGCACATACAAGCATTTGAAAAATACGTATTCCTGATACCTGCCCCGAGAGTGGCATCTTCCTTAATACAGACATTTGGCTATGAACCCAGCATGAGAGTGAGACCCCCAGGTAACCCCAAGGGGACGCACTTAATGTTTTTAGATGATAGAACAACAGTGTGAATTAAAATTGCAGCCCTCGGATATATCGAATTCAAGGAAGCTAGGTCAGCCTCCCTTCTGACACACACTTCTAAGCTGTGCGTGAGCTACGTCATCTTTCACTGGACACACGGGGGGCGGGGGCGGGGGCTGTCACTTCTAATTCTTTATCTCTAAGTTCAAAATAAGACAAAGTGTGAAAAAGAAAAGATTTGCCTGTTGATGTTTTAACATCTAAATGAGAGTAGTTTAAGAATCTCAACATGGCGGGGCAGTGGCGGCGCACGCCTTTAATCTCAGCACTTGGGGACAGAAGCAGGTGGGTTTCTGAGTTCAAGGCCAGCTTGGTCAACAGAGTGAGTTCCAGGACAGCCAGGGCTACACAGAGAAACCCTGTCTCAAAACACCAAAAAACAAACAAACAAACAAACAAAACAAAAAATAAAAACCCAAACAAACAAACAAACAAACAAAAAACCCAAACCAAACCAACAAAAAAAAAATCTCAACATGTAACCATATAATATACACATGATACCATGATTTTATATGTGTATCTATTAATATATCTAATGTTAGTGATATTAGTACTTATGATACTCTTAAAAGTATTTTGGATGTATATTTTTTCATTAACTTCTCACACACTACGAGGTAAACACTGTTATCACCAGACATCTAAACTTGGGAAACAGAAGTACAAAGAAGCTAGCATGTCTGGAACACCAGGAGCAGAGTATGAAACCCCAGCTCACACATGGCAGAGAAATGGTCTACCACAAAGCCACACCCCCAGCCTCTAACCTGTGGTCTTTTTTTTTTTTTTTTTTTTTTTTTTTGGTTTTTCGAGACAGGGTTTCTCTGTATAGCCCTGGTTGTCAGAACTCACTCTGTAGACCAGGCTGGCCTCAAACTCAGAAATCCGCCTGCCTCTGCTGGGATTAAAGGCGTGCACCACCAATGCCTGACTACCTGTGGTCTTACTATCCATCCTTACACCAGAGCTAAGAAGACAGGGTGGAGGCTGGCGGGACAAGGAAGTAGGTGGCCACAGGAGATACCAGCAAGCTTTGTCTGTAAGGCCGAAAGCATGGCAAGCGCATCCCCAGCAGCCAGCATCACGTGCAAGTGCACGCAGGCCCTCCCGCCCTCCACAACTCACCGAGTTCAGCATGCTGCGCAGCATCCCAAGCAGCAGGAATGCAGACTCTGTGCACACGTTGTGGATGGAAGAGACCACCGTTCCGCTAGAGGCAGGGACGCCAAAGATAAATGTCCAGATGGAATCCAGATCAAACTGCAGATCAAACGAGCAATGGCCAGTCACTACCAGCTCTTTTTCTAGGCAATCCTTAGAAATTCCGATATCCTAAAATTTCTTTAAAACTACTTTTCTCTCTCTCTCTTTCTTTTCTCTCTTTCTTTCTTTCTTTCTTTCTTTCTTTCTTTCTTTCTTTCTTTCTTTCTTTCTTCCTTTTCTCTTCTCTTCTCTTCTCTTCTCTTCTCTTCTCTCCTTCCTCCCTCCCTCCCTCCCTCCCTCCCTCCCTCCCTTCCTTTTAAACCAAGTAATGATAAACAGGTCAGCACTAACCCTCTGTTCCGTATGTCAGAACTTGGTTGGTTAAGGAGCCCCCCAGCAATCACCCTGCTCCATCTCAGCCTTAGTTTCCAAGACAAAATATGGCCACAGCCCCCACATGCACTAGCAAAATATGTTATTATAAATGCGACAGTCTCAAGCCAGCAGTCTCTAGAAGCACAGTTAATTCGATCTCCAAACTCAGCAATGACTCGAATTTACGCTACTTACAAGTAAGATCTGACAAGACAAGACTCCTGAGAGCAGTTTAGGTAACACTCATGACCACAGTGCAGTGCGAGTCAGGAGCACCCGGGAAAGGCACACCCTGCTGAGCCCAAGTCTCTGCCTCCATTTCACTAAGGGGGCTACTCAGGATTTCATGGGAAGTGTTTGCTCAAATAGTGAAAGTGACTCGAATAGCGAATATCAAATACAAGATGGAAGCAAATCTGAATTTAAAGGCTAAAGTCTTACGAAGCCACAGACATAAGCTACATTTAGACAATTTTAGCAGTCTTCAAGGACACCTCGAATCACTGGTTTCCTGAGAATGTAAATGTTACTCAGCCATTGAGAATTTTTCAAATCAAATTCTCGTGTATGTGTGTGTGTGTGTGTGTTCACAGGTGCGCACACATGCAAACATACACAATAAGCAGATGTGTGTGGAGACCCAAGGCTGACATCCGGTGCCTCTCCTTCATCACTCTCTCGCCTTCACTCTTATGTTTTGAGACAAAGTCCCTTCCTTGATCGTGAAGTTCACCACATTGGCTCACATAGGATGTGCAGTCACGGTGGCTTCTTACTTGGGGTCTGGGGATCTGAACCCAGGTCCTCAAGCTTACACATGAAGCACCTCACAGACTCAGCATCTCCCCGACCCTCCCTTCATTTATAATGATCTGAAAGTGAAATCCTATTTTTAGGTAAAGTTACATTACTCAAAACAATCCTTTAGACCATCGTGACTGTCACCCAAGGTCCGTGTGCACAGATCATCATACAGAACAACCAGAAAGAGAAGAAGCAAAACAAAAAGCATGTCTTTTTAGGACAATTACCTAGCAAATGTTCAGGTTTTTAAAATTCTCAAATCAAACTTTAAACGTCAGAAGTAACGGTATCTGTAAGTTTTACAGTGACACCTTACTAGGTAATTCCTACCTGGCAACCCTGCTTACATCGGCTGCTGGTGACAGGCACACTGACCTGCAGGTTCTCGGGCAGCTCGCTCACTGGCTGTTGCAGAAACAAGGCCATAAGGAGAAAATAGAGGGCAGGGACATTCGTGTGCTTAGGGAGGAAAGACTGGAGAACCAGAAAGCCGGGAAAATGGCAGGCGTCCCGGTTAATCTCCCTGACCGTGGATCTCCCTCCGGCACTCCTGCCCACATTGAATCCTAGAGGAGAAGAGTCGGGAAGAGAGTTAGCAACCAAGAGCCCCAACGCAGGCGCGACACACCTGTCCAGAACTGCCGGCTAGCTGCCCACGGCAGACCTCAGCTCTCTTTAGCCCACTCTCAGCTGATGGCTGACCCATCTTTAGCACAGCTGCCCTGGAGGATACAGGTTCTAATAGAGCTGGGAGAGCCACATACAACTCTATGAAAGCTTCTCCTGGTGAACCAAGCCCTGGTTCATTAGAAGAGCGACCTTGATCCAAAAGAGTGCTAACATCCCCATGCTCAGGTTTCCAAAAGAATTACGTGGAGCTGAGCCAAGAGTCAAAGAGAAGATGGTACATTTCAAAACACACTCAGTAAAGTGAAATTAATACATTCCATTTATCCTCAAAACAAAACAAAAAAAAAAACCCATAAACTTGTTGCCCTTAAATTATGCATGGATTCAGGTTTAAGAAGACATTTAGAAAAGATGACTTCCCTGTACATCACAGTCTGTACTGTGTCAGAGGCGGCCAGGCCTGGGAAAGGCAGATCCAGGCCAACGGTGGGTGTGGTCCCAACAAGCTGAGTGGGTTACCCACGGTCCTCTGTAGCTCTGTCAGAGATCGCTAGGAGAGAGTCACTGCTATGGCTAAGAACATGCATCACCTATCAGCCGGCCTCCACAGGAGTCCCCGAGCACACATGAGCTTCAGCACACAGCCCAAGCATGGTCTCTCTGCCACCCCATTCCTAGGACAGTGCTCTGGGCTGAGTGAATGTCAGCCAGGATCCAACAGAAATTGGTGAACAGAAGCCACTAGATGGACGACTGACTTCCACTCTGAAGCTATTTAAATTCCAAGTGGAGACACATTTTTTTCTCATGTTGTGTGAGGATAAGAGTAACTGTTATTTAACACAATAAAAGAACAATTTATGTCTGGGTTGCTTTTAAGTCTATGTACCTTAATCAATGGCCCAGTTTGACTCAGTTGAAGAAAAATTGTACAGCAATCTACCACACTTGTGCACATATCTCATTTTGGATCACAACAATGACATGACTTAGATACTGCCACTTACATCTGAGTCACTGGGGCTTAAATTCTGACACCTCCCAGCTGTGTGACTGACTTCAGCCCCAGCCATGTCTTTGCCTTTTAGTCTGAGCTGTGGAGGACACATTTATGCTTCACAAAGACACGTGGCAAATGGATAGCTATGGACAAAGGAAGCACAAACTCCTGGTCCCTCCTACTGGGCAGTTCCTCTGTCATTTGCTAATTATTGAGTTAATGGTCAAAGAGGGCTGTATGTTCCAATCAAAGCACAGCCAGTTCTTTACATTTCCATGCTGTAAAACTCTCTCTCTTCTCTGGTGTTAGTTTGAGTTTGGAAGACTATAAGTTCTTCTTTTTATTGTTACTAAAATCCACAACTCCCAATGGCTATGATATGGATTGAGAGACACAAGATTTAAAAAGCAGAGAATAGCTGCTTATTTTGAAGCAGCAAGCTCCTGTAGTTTCTTACCTAACACAGTTCCAATCTTGTTTGTCAGGACGGAATCTGTCTGCTCCAGCCAGCCCCCGCCACTGAGTCCCTCTTTAAACTTGATTAGAATGGACTGGTTACTCAGCAGGACCACGAGAATCCTCATGGCAGCCGTGACTGTGGTGGGATGCAAGTGCTCTTCCATGAACATCATGATCCAGTCGAAACCCAGTGTCCTGACCAGCTCTTCACAAGCCCTGTTCAAATACAGGATGGCTTCAGTGAAATAGAGTCCATGTCAGGAACTCACATCTCATTATTAGAAAAAATACAACTGAGCCTTGTTAATGAGACACTGTGAGTTTCAGAGTTCAAGTCAACTCATTAAAGTCCATGCAAGTCTCAGAAAGTGACAGCATGCAGGACTAGTGGCTCATGTTCTCCCTCCTCCTCCTTCTTCTCTCTCCCCTTCCTCTCTCTCTCTCTCTTTCCCCCCCCCTCTCTCTCTCTCTCTCTCTCTCTCTCTCTCTCTCTCTCTCTCTCTCTCTGTTTTGGAGACAGCCCTGGCTGTCCTAAAACTCAATGCATCGACCAGGTTGGCCTCGAATGTATAGAGATCCACCTGCCTCTGCCTCCTGAGTGCTGGGGTTTAAGTAGACACCACTACTACCCGGCCAGGATTATCAATTCTAAAATGGTTTCACTTACTGTAAGTTAATGTTTGTCTTTTCTTTAGATGTATAAACCAGCTTTAGCAAGATGTCTAGGAGCCTGTTCCTCAAAAGTATAAGGTTAGCAGACACAAGACCTCCAAACTCCTCTTCTGCTCCTAAAGGGAAGGAAACACATTATACACCCCAGAGGTAACGGATAAAACGCCCACTCTGCACCTTGACATCTCCAGGAAAGCTTTCCACTAGAGCAGGGAAGGAAGGGAGCTGGATAAACAGTTTCTCTTTAGGACCCTGACAGTTATGTCTCCAGCATTACCAAGAGCTGTAACACTGAAAACTTCAGGCCTCTTTTATATTTTAACTAACATCCCCCTCTCTTCCTCAGAAGGAGGAAGCCCTCAATTAAGACTGTATGAATAAGAACAATGTCTCCTACAGAACCTCCTCTTTCTTTACAGAAGCAGGTAAATGCAGCACAGTGAACTCACATTCCCTGAACAGGCAACACCCATCTTAAGCCTTTGATACACATGGCAGAACTTTCCAATTATGAAGACTTGGAATGTTGCAGATCCAGACCCAGGCGGCCTTAGGTGTCCACTTTTGTGTCTGAACTAAGGTCTTGGAGACTATCTGTCAAAACCTTCTAAAATGAAGCAACTCAGCAGACAGCTGGCTTTCACCAGCCACAGTTCAAAGCACCTTGAAGCTGATGTCTGACCTCACTGCACATGTTTCCCTGCCAATGGCTCTTGCTGCCCCACACGTATACCTGTGCATGAGTCGACCTGTGCATGTGCCTACCCGTGCATTTGAAAATCTTGGCTGACTTTGTTCTGTAACATTCTACATTCTTCGTGAAACATTTCTACATTGAAACGTTATCTGAGGCAACCTGAACCTATGTCCCCAGGCCTCAGTCACTCATTATTGGCTCAAGAATAAACATCCTCTTCTTACTCTCTTTGAGATGAGAGCTATGTTTGGTGCTGAAACTCGGTTTTAAAGTTTGTAAAGAGGAATCAGTTCATTCAACACATACGATACATAAAGCAAAGTCAGACAGAGGCAAAGCCCACACAAAAGCACAAAAGAACCCGGACTAAACCAGAGGAGGACTGGCTCAGAGGTCATCTGTAGAGTGTCCCGGGAGCCCAGAGTGTGGACATCACTAGCCCTCAGTGCGGGGCATGCTACACCATGAGAAAGCTGTGTGGTTGGTCACTACCCACGCTTCTACTTCTGCTAGAATCAAAGGTCAGCATAAACTCTACCATGGTTTTATGTTTTTTTCTAGTTTGGCTTGTGGACTATTGAAACTTTACACTGCCTTTTAAAATGGGGAGGTAGCTGACTGTGGTCACAAACTAACACTCCGGAGGCAGAAACAGGCAGATCTCCGTGAGTTCAAGGCCAGTCTCATCTGTAGAGTGAGGTCCAGGTCATCTAGAGATACACAATTAAAAGAAGGGCATAGTGGGGCGTGCCTCTAATCCCGACACACAGAATGCAGAGGAGCCTGGTTTATGTAGCAGTTAGGCCAGCCAGACAGGAAGTGAGATCACCCCCAAAGTGAAGGTATTGCTTTATTCCTTACGAGGCTTTAGGTTCACAAAGGGGGACCTAAGAATTCCTCTTCCAAGTAGTTAAAAGTGTGAGCAAAATCATACCCTGGTTGCTAAAAATCGCTAGTTATAAATTGACAATATGTATAGAAAATTAAAACTCTCAAAAAAAAAAACCTTACTAATTTTTATTTGACTTCCTATTAATGCTGCATTGCATCCTTTGGTTTTTGGATATAGTTTAGAACCCTGAGCTCCATCTGAAAGAAGCACCCAGGTTCCTTCCCTATTTTGCACCTAACACCACTCCAGCTCCATCATGGACTGTTTAACGTCACTTTACACTCATTAACTTATCAATGTTGGGCACCATTTCCTCCAAGCTACTCTCGGGAAGGTGTGTATCCTGAAGGTGTGTAACCTGATTACTATGCCTACTACTTGAAAGAAAAAAATGTGGGTCATTTTATTTACTTATTTATTGGACTATCATATCACGTTCAATACAACTCACAGTGAACAAATAATGACTGTCAACCACACGCTATTCTTTCAAATGGCAAGAGAACAGCCTAATCAATAAGCCTCCCAACAGAAAATTAACTATTTGTACATCCTCATGACCGCATTCACCATCAAGAATTTACAACACTACCGGGGTTATTGAACTGAATGGCCACAAAAATGTATGGAGGATAGAGAAAGGTTTTTTCCTGCACCATTTGCATAACTGGAATAGAAACATTACATATTTCAATGATTTTTGAGGCATTTTCATTTTCTAGTTGGTATCTTCTCAGCGTGTATTAATGAGGTGCTTATAAAAAAACTGTTGCATGTGGTAGGTTAAGGTAAAAGCTCATATGTCCTTAGAAATCCTTCCTCATGCACCAGAGGAGGGGGTGCAGGGGAGAGACGGGACCTGGAACAGGAGGGGAGGAAAGAGGGAAGATGGAGAGGAACAGCTAAACAAAGGGTCATTTGCTGGGTCACATGGAAGCCTAATACAGTATATATAGGAGCTATCTCTCGCCGCCAAGTGAATCTCCTGGGAATGGGCTATATTTAGCAAGCTGTTGGCCAAAGATACCCCATGGAAACCCCAAACAAGCCAACTGTACTGGCTGCTTTTCTGTGTCAACTTGATACAAGCTGGAGTTATCACAGAGAAAGGAGCCTCCCTTGAGGAAATGCCTCCATGAGATCCAGCTGTAAGGCATTTTCTCAATTAGTGATCGAGGGTGGGAGGGCCCATTGTGGGTGGTGCCATCCCTGGGCTGGTGGTCCTGGGTTCTATAAGAAAGCAGGCTGAGCAAGCCAGGGGAAGCAAGCCAGTAAAGAACATCCCTCCATGGCCTCTGCATCAGCTCCTGCCTCCAAGTTCCTGCCCTGTGTGAGTTCCTGCCCTGACTTCCTTTGGTGATGAACAGCAATGTGGAAGTGTAAGCTGAATAAACCCTTTCCTCCCCAACTTGCTTCTTGGTCATGATGTTGGTGCAGGAATAGAAACCCTGACTAAGACACCAACCAATTGCCAAGACAACTGGAAGGCCCTATCAACACATACATACTCACTGACGTAGAGAAAAGTCAAGTTGGTACCTATCTTGAGCCTCTGCCCCTACTGACTATGGTGTAGGAAGGCACTCTGCACACCACTAGAGGAGAAAGTTAAACTCCAAACTAGCCACAAACTCTGTGATCTACGATGGTGACTGCCTGCAACACACTGGCACTGACAGCTGTAGAAGTAACCAGGCACTATCTGATTGGTTCCACTCCATGAGATAGAACCCATGGCCAAGCCTGCTCAAGTAGCCACAACCCCTGACTGCTCAATACTTACCAGGAAATGATGTTACGAGTAACAAAGACATAACTTTAAAAACCAAGTCATTTCAATTACTCAAGTGCACACCATAAACCTAGTGTCAGGAAAGATTTCATAACCTTTAAAATTCTGAGGCCACACTACACTTCTGCATACTGCATAGGTTTGATATATGATAAACGTGTCAGTAAAAAGCCAAGAACTGTGACATGAAGGGAAATCCCATATTTTCACATATAATCCAGCCCAGTGTGTGTCAGGAGGGCAGAACATGAGCTGATGGCCTCCTCTGGCCAACTCACCCGGGTCTGGTTTCTCTTCATTATTTATTTCCATAACCACGAATTTCTCACAAACGGCAAAGGTGGGCAAAGTAGAAGAAATGAACTGGCCAAACCTTAAAGTAGAGCAGAAAATAAAAAGGTTTCATTTCTCTTTTCTCGAAATCACAAAGTACGAGAGAGAGAGAGAGAGAGAGAGAGAGAGAGAGAGAGAGAGAGAACACACACATTCCTGTCTTGATTCTGTCTATCTCTGGGCGGCTATATTCAGTTTACTTCCTCTTGGACCTAATGACATCAATACAATGTTGTCTCTAAAGCCTAAGAACTAGGTTTTCAGAAGTCTGAGCTCTGTAAAGCACTGACCCCCAGGGCCTAAGCAAGCCCAACAGCATGGCTGAAGGAGCCAGCGATGGATAACTTGGGTTTTATAAATGCAGGCTATGTTATGTATGCAGGATACATATACACGCATGCACACACACACACACACACACACACACACACACACACACACACGCAGCAACTAACTTTTTAAACCATGTGACCTGAAACAGGTAGCACAAGTTCTCTGGGCCCCTGTTTCTTCATTTATGAAGAAAATGACAAAGTTAAAGTTTTGATGAGGTTTGGCAGTAATTTTTCATCTACACGATCACTGTAAGTGATCATACGGCAGAATAAATTCTAATAAACAATGGTAATAAACATAACTGGGCCAGGCAGTGGTGGTGCACGCCTTTAATCCCAGCACTTGGAAGGCAGAGGCAGGCAGATCTCTGTGAGCTTAAGGCTAGCCTGGTGTACAGAGCTGGTACCAGGGCAGACAAAGCTACACAGAGAAATCCTGTTTCAAAAAACAATACATACATACATACACACACACACACATAAAAACACCTCCCTCCCATTCAAAGCTCTAGCTCAAATGTTATAAAATTAAGTGTAAAACAACTTCCTGTGGGGAAAAAAAAGAAAAAGAAACCTCACCTCCTTTATGTTAAAAAAAATATTAACTATGGCAGGCACACAATAGACACGATAGAGGTATGTATGACTGTGGTGTAAGAGTGCGTGCAAGGCTTGTTCTCCCATGTGTAGGTGTGAGCGCCTATGTGTATGTGGGGACCAGAGAATGACACTGGCATGTGTGTGTGACATACACCTGTGAGGTTTAACAGGCCTTTAGGAGTAAGGAGGGGACTGGCAATTCCTATACTAAGTGAGCCAGTGGTTTGGGGTCATTTCCACCCCCCTTTCCATGCTTTATTTACTGGCAATACAGTTGTCCCACGAGCACAGGACCGTTGGGGCCGGTTCCACTCACCCCGCTCACCTCCGCCTCAGTCAGCAGAGCCAAACCCACCTGAGCAGATCGTTGCTGTTTGGGAAGCCCTGCAGCAGGAAGCTCAGCACGTTGCTAATAGCAGCGATGGTGGGCTGGGACAAGGACATGTCTCGAAGGGTCAGAAGCAGCTTGGGGATGAGCTGAAATTCCCTCATCAACTTGGCGTTCTTGGAAGCCTCACTGCAAGAGACAGACGACTTAACGCACTGCAAGATACTCTTTCCTACAGCTAACCACACGAGTGCTGACGGCTACCTGGACTCTGTGAGCAGTTCTATGAAGTGTTCAAATAAAGAGAGATGGAGCTCGTACGGCGCGTGAAGCCAGACCTGAAACAAAACATAAACAACCGTATACTCAAGGTTGAAAACGTCCCCACTGTCAGTCCGCCAAAATCAGGTTCAGCACATGGGACAACCTTCAGCTATGTATTTAGCTGGATCCAGCAGGATATGAAGGAGAAACATCAATCACTATAAACAGACCCAAAATGATAGAAAATGGAAAGCCTATTTATTATAAATGGTCTACATATTTAGGAATGTCACAGAAAGGTAACCATGATCACCGACATTTTTAAAGTACAGAACGATGAAAATGGCCAACCAGATGTGCATCTTATGCAAAACCATCTTGCCACAAACACAAAACAAAACAAAAGAGGAAAAAAAAACTTCAGAAGGGAAGACTCCTTGACCCCGAGCACAAGGCAGATTCCAGCTTTACAAGCCGAGACTGTGGAGTCAGGCTGAGAGGACGCAGCCGCAGTCCCCAGCATCTAATCAGATGGTGCTCGGTTGCCTGCAACTCCAGCTCCAGGGGATCTGAAACCCCACTGTAGCCTCCTTAAGTACCACACACAGACAAAAACACACTTAAAAAAGAAATAAAAATAAAATTCTAAAAATGCTAAGGAGTTGGAAATAGTATATAGCTGAATTGGAAATAGCATATATGAAGACTTTTTTTAAAAAAATGCATTTTACAAATAATTGATCATTAAAGAAAAAACTATTCTGGAGATCATAAAATTTAAAGAAAAGCACACCTCCACAAGGGTGAGAAAGAAGAAATGAAGACAGTATAATAGTCTTCAAAAATAAACCACATTATTTTAGAGTCTGAAAAATAACTAAGGAAAATGTTTGAATGCTGTTATGATTATTTCATTTATATCTGTCAAATTGCTGTTTTTAAAGAAGGGCAGAGGGACTATTTACAGACTATTTGTGGCTTGGTAAAGAAAGTTCCAGGAAGTCAGTGTACAGGCATTGTGAAACAGAGCCAAACTTGGGTATTGAACTAAATTTATGATGTCTGTATATTAAATATTAATCACAAATTTGAAACCAGAGGAAACTCCTGAGGAAACACAGGCCAGCAGGCTTAGGTCTTCTTACTACGTAGGCCAGTGGACTTGGCTTGGGCTTTTTACTGCAGGGGCCAGCAGGCCTCAGTGGGTCTCCTTGCTGCAGGGGCCAGGGGCTTAGGTGGTGGGTCTCCTTACTGCATGGGTCAGGGGGCTTAGGTGGGTCTTCTTGCTCCAGGGGCCAGGGGCCTTCAGTGGGACGTCTTAATGAACAAGCCAGCATGCTTACGGGGATCTTCTTATTGCTGTTGTCCCTCTGCAGGCTTTGAACTTTAGCTTTCTCAAATATTTACTTATTTATTTCTTTGTTTTTCTCTTCCAATGGACTAGCAAGCAGCCTGGATACGTGGGCCTTTATATCTTTAACAACTAATGCAGTGCTTGGTTCAACCAACGAGTGTCAGGTGTGGTGGGCACTCACCTTTAATATCAGCAATCAAGAGGCAGAGGCCATGACTTCAAGGCCAGCCTGGTCTACATAGAAATTTCCAGGCCAGATAGAAATGATGATGACGACCACGATGACGACAACAACGGCAACCACAACCACCCTCATCATTTTCATCAAAAACATCTAAGAACTAGACCTCTGAAAACTTTATTGTGCAGAAGAGAGAGATCTAAATGAATTCTTGAAGATGTGATGTAATCGTGTCTTTAGAAAAGAATGAGCCCTCCAAAGGTGGACAGCACAACCTGAGGAATAAGTGACTGCGGCTATCCCGGTACGTGTGAGGAGAGCTGACTGAGAGGCTCGCTAGGAGGCAGTGGAGGCAGAAGGGCAGACACTGCACAGCGTGAGGGTGAAATGGACAGGACTTCATACCCGACTGTTCACAGACAGGAGGAAGAAGGCAGCTGATTTCATAATTTCAATCCCTTGGAATGGCGGAGTTACTAACAGAAAGAGAAGTTAGAAGGAAGTGCTAATTTGGGGCAAGGTTGCCAAATTCAGTTAAGGCGTTGTTAGGGGACAACAACAGAAACACTGGGTAGGCAGTCAGAAGTCAGTCTTGAATTGGAACGCCAAGGTTCGAGACAGATGTGAAAGGTGACCATGACCTCCAGAGGTGAAGCTTGCTTGAGGATGTTATGGAGACAGAATCATATCAAGAGCAGCAGGATGGGTGAAAGGACCAGGATGGTGATCATGACTGAGAGCGGGTAGAAAGAAGATGGAGCTGTAAGGAGAGAGCAATTACATGTGCTGTCTGGTGTAGATCAGAAGGGCGGGTTTCCACTCACAGGGGAGCTGTGAATCAGCTCTAAAAACAGTGGTGAGAGGATGCCGTTCATTGGCTGGACCAATCGCTGTGCTGAAGTCATGATAAAAGACTGAGTTGGGACTCAGCAATAAGCATTGTTTGTCATCAGTAGGTCCTGGTGACATCCTGGGTGGTACAGACACCAAGATGGAGACAAACAGGATCTTCATTCACGATTCCCAGAGATCCTGACATTTCCAAGGGATGTACCATGAACACTTAGTATAGCGACTTGGAAGTGGAAAGAGATTCGAGGTTCAATGAGCCAAGGCTGTGAGCATGCGGTGTGTCGAGAAGATGGCAGGACACGCTAAGGGTGGTCTTTTAGTTGTTGTTTTCTTCAAGACCGGGTTTCTTTGTGTAGCCCTGGCTGTCCTAGAACTCATGGTATAAACCAGGTTGGCCTCAAACTCAGAGGCCTCTACTTCCCGAGTGCTGGGATTAAAGGCATGCGCTGCCACAACCTGGCTGAAAACCTTGGTTTCATTTCATAACATTCTTTTCCTATGTAGCTGCTAATATCCAAATTAAAGGTCTAGATTCTATTTAGTATGGAAAAGCTTATATTAGAATTGCTTAATGGAAATGCTTCCTTCTTGTAACACCTGACACAGTAGGTATGGGAAGTGTCAGGGTATGTATTATGTGTCTAATTTCTGTAACATTCGTAGACCAGAATGTATTTGGAGAAAATGAAACATTATTCTACTTCTTAAGTTTCACTATATGGTGCTGATACAATCATCAGGAAATTGTAATTTCAGAGACATATCTATGAGATTAAAACATCTTAACTCACTCACGATAAAGAGAAAGAAATATATTCATCAACTTTATATTCCTGGTCAGTATGTATACTTACTTCAAAATCACAAAGCAGGTCCTGGAAAGCGGTGGAATTGGGAATAATGGATGTCTCATGGCCACTGTCAACTGTCCCCACCAAGGAGAATGTCAGGTGGAGGATATGGCTGTTGAGAAGGGAGCGCTTCTTTTTAAGCAGCATTGCCAGCAGCTGGAGGAAAGAAACAGAGCGGTCTGTTGACTGAGCAGCGTGGAGCGCACACCCTATATAGTGGACCTTGAGGGTCCCAATCTACTCAATGGGTTGATTCTTTGACAGGTTCCTGACTTAATGGCATTGTGGCAGGTGAGGTCTCATTGGATAAAATGAGCCACTGGGGATGGACCTGGAAAGACACCTGGATCTTCAGGAACAACAATAGTATGTTCATTGTATAATGGTTGTCCATTTTTGAGTAAATGAGGCACCAAAAGATGAAGGGGTGTGAAGTGAAAGGAAGCCACAAAGAAAATGGGGAGAGCACAGATAGATCATCAGCCCCAAGTGTCTTCACCGGATCTAATGTGACCCGATTTCATTTCACTCTCTACTGCATGAAGAGAAAGAATGTCTAAGCAAGCAAACTGATCTGAAAACATGGTTGGTTTTCTCTATCCATGGGTTTTTAATGTACAGATTAAGTCAAGTGAATTTAGGAATCCAATTTAGAAACTATGTACAGACATTTCCTGTAATTATCCCCTTACTACTACCCTATATAATACCTGTAGCATTGCATTCACAGTGTATTAGGAGCGATGAATATCTCAGAGGTTATTCCAGCTTGGTGGGTACACGCAGGCTATATGCAAATTTATGAGGTGTGCATGGAGACAGAGCAATGTCCTGGAACCAATCCTCAGGACAGTGAGCATCCATCCACACAGAGCATTAGATGCATCAAAAGTGAAATAGCTTGGTCTGCTGAACATGTGAATGAGCGAGGGGAGCTTAAGAAACAAAAATTAAACTAAGCCACATACATACTTTCCAGTTTACGTGGGTTTTTTTGTTTGTTTAACAAAAGCCGATGGCTTTTAAGTTCATGTGGACAATATAATGCTTCCAGAGTTTAAGAAAATATGAATAATGGCCATGAGCTCCCATGGTGTAAAGTGACAGCACAGACCTGGTATCCCTTGATTCTTTCCATCTCCTTGCTGGCTAGCGGGTTGCTCTTGACTACACAGACCAGGGCCTTGACTGCTGCATACAAGCCTTCCACATCAGAGGCCATGGCCACTAGGCCAAGGATGGCTGCAGCTCCTCCAATGTACTGTAAAGTAGTGGCGACAGGCTTAGGGACAAATGTTCTTACTCCTGATTGAATAGAGAGTGAAAATAGTTACAATACATTAACTGTGTAAACAAGACATGCATAAGCTTTAACTATTTTCATTAAAACGTTTCATACATTTTTTTATTTAAAAAAAATGCTTGGCAACAAATTGTAACATTTCAATACACGACAATGCTGGATTTTGAAAGCTACTTTCTAAGGCTCTCAGGGTGTGACTTTATAGGGAAGAAAAGTGAAGTCTAAAGAGTGTAAGTGGTTGGCCTGAATCACTAAGTATGAGGGCGGAAGCTGGAGCCTGCTCTACAGAGGCTTTGTTTATTGCTTTGCACTGTACCACACTCTGGATGTAAAGCAGTGCTCCCTAGATCAGTGCTCCCTAAGTAGCTGAGGAACAATTAAGACTGTTTGTTAATCTAACAAGGAATTGGTACCACACACAAACTGCTCCTGAAGACTAGGTAGCTCAACTGCATTGTTTAGATCTCAGATCTTGCTAACCACCAACGTCAACTCTGTATAAGGACAGAAGGCACAGTACTCCAGAGGATGCAGCAACTCTGTCAGTCATTAAAGCTACACCCAGAAGCTCTTCCCTCTGTTGTTTGGAGGCGCTGGGCCTTGAACCTAGGCCTTCTCATTCACTAGTCACGGGCTCTCCTAGGGAGTTCCAGTTCCAGTTCTTTTAGCTCGTTGCTAGGTAACAGGAGCTGGACCATCACTAACCGAACTCTGATGTGACCATCACTTGGTTTGCTCTTCACTCCTTTTCTATATGCCGTTTGCAGCCAGTACAGGAGCACACGGGGTAAGGAGATTTCAAGAGCACATGATTTTTAAATTTGACTGAAATTTGGGACTAATCTGTAAGCACTGCAGGAACACGACAGGTCAAGTGCTTCAAAATATTAGCTTGAAACATTCCCCCACCCCCATTATTTGTGTAAACAAAGATGGTTTAACGCACCCAAGTATCCAATGAGAGCGGCCCCGATAGTGCGAGCCGGCCCGTTGAGATGGCCTGCTGCGTTGTGAACCAGCTTCACGGGAGTGGCGTTCTCGTGGGAGGAAATGCCTAACTGGAGAACAGGAAGGGGAAATCAATGGAATCACAGGAGAAGGACCTGGCGTTTTTACATCACTTCTATGGCTGGCAAAAAAGCCTTTCTGTCTTCTACTTAGGACAATATGTAAAGTGTGAGGAGCCTTTTAAAAAAATGTTGTTTTTTTTTTTTAATTGGGCAAGCACTTCCAAAGCGTGAAACTTCATAAAAGTAATTTAGAAGGCAGGCTACAGAGATAAAGTTGGCAGAGACAAAGCAGGTCTCTGAGAATCGTCCTGAATGAATCTTGCACTTCAGTTGGCGGCTGTCCGTTACTCGGAGCCTCACAGAATACTGTCGAAGATTCAAATTTATTCTCGATCAAATCAGGTGCATTTGTATAAAAATGTCAAGAATACAGATGAACCAGGACTGCATAAAGAATATATGGAACACATAGACTAGGCTCTATTGCCACAGAGCAAGAAATAGATAGATAGGTGTTTTAATTAATTTGCTTAAATTGTAACAACATCAGTTACAAAACAAACAACAACCACAGAACCATAGGGAGATACACGTCAAGGTCCAAGCTTAAAATTTCAGTGTCCCGGAGCCTGAGGCAGGGGGACTGCCAGGTGAAGGCAGACTTGGGCTAAGGAGTGAGAACTTGTCTCAGAAAGCCACAAAATAACCAAATGGATTACCAAACAAACAGGCAAAACCTCAGCAATTGTGATATTTATTGTCACAAAGTTTACCTTCTTAATTAGCTTGCTGTGGAGCTGGGATCACACCCAGGGCCTTGGGAAGTAAGTTAGTGTTGCACTGCTGGGCCACACACATGGCTAAAGTCTAAACTGCCAACCTCGGCTCCGATACTCAGTGAGACATTCTAACTTTCCCAACTACACTAAATATCTTAATGCTTGGCCTAAATTAGGAACAAAATAACCCAAGTACAAATGACACATGCCGAGATGTTTCGACAAGAGAGTGTTCATGTTAATCACCTGCCGATGATTAATGCTAATTAGACAGATATGCTAATTAGAGTGCCTGGATAAAACTAAGAAAATGTAGTAGAAAGAGGTTTCTGCAAATATAATTACTGAAAGTTAGTGAAATGTGAATTTATAGTTCAAGAGAGTCAGTGAACTCATGACACAAATTTCCCCCAAAGCCTAGGTAGAGCACACTTGAATTTCTAGAGATCAACTATTAAAAAAAAAAAAAAAGAAAGAAAGCATCCAGAGAAAAATCACTTCAGATGTTCCAGGGTTGCATCAGAAACTTGCCAACGATACAACAAAGGGAGAACTTTGGGTAGCCTGACTTGTCAGCTTGACATATTTGAGAGAAAAGCTTCCAAAAGGGAACTGTCTAGATCCTACTGGCTTGCGGCTGTCTGGGGAATTGTCTTACTGATGCAGGCAGAGTTGGCCCACCCTCAGTAGCACCATCCTTAGGCAAGTCATCTTGAACCATATAATAAATCAGCTAGCTAAGCATAAATGTGTGACGCAGCCAGCAAGCAGGGGACCTCCACTTTCTGCCTCCACTTCCTGCCTGAGCCCCCAACCTGATTCCATGATGGACTGAAACCTAAGAAGAAAGGAAACCCTTCCTCCCCTAAGCTGCTTTTGGTCAGAGGGTCGTGTCACATACTGAGCGAAGCCAGACCAGGAAGTGAATCCATGAGAAGTGCATGAAGAGAAGGCTTCACAGAGCGTAATGTTCAGTTACTCTGCCCTGAAGGGAGAGAGACCCCAACAGTCTATGGCTGCTTTTCCAATCACCATCAAGTTAATGATGATGTAATTTTACCATCTTAGTTCTGAAGGTCTGATTGATGTAAGACATAGTCCTGGCAACCTACAGTGGAGGTGTCTGCAGGAATGTCTTGCTTGTGGGGAACCGCCCACTTTCTTCCTACCTACCCATGGCCTTTTTTCATCTTTAAAGCCAGACATGTCCCATTCTCCCAGACTGGGCTTCACCACTGAGAGACCTTCATGGTTCAACTGGGCCCATCCCACACTATCTTCCCAGGGAAAGCCGCCACGGCTCACTGAAAGCTCTCAGCTTACCTGCTTCGCAATGGCTTTGCTGTCTAACTTGTTGTAGACTTTCCGGATTCTTGCCACTGTTAGGGAGGACACGGACAGAGCGTAGAGTCCAAAGGACACCTTTTCCTCTGCGACCAGAGACACGGGGGACGGGGTGACACCTTCCGACTTTGCATCTTTACCTTCAAAAGAGGAGGGATTCTTTTCACGCTCCACCCTCAGAACAACGCGTTTATTCTGTCTCTTGCCTGGGTGGACTTAAATATTGTTTTAAAGTAGGAAAGCGAGCCAGATTTGAAGGCACTTTACTTCATCTGTAGCTCTTGTCTATTTCTTTGAATGCAGTATAGGGAAGGACTTGCCAGTCATACGCGCCTCACTGTTTGACTCTTAAAGTACCTTCCCATAGGGCCCATTGTAAAGGAAGCAAAAGAACGTTACCTGTTGTCTACCAAGTCATCAGACCTCGATTGTATATGGAAAGGAAAGAAAACACCCAGGTGTCTGCAAGCTTAGAGGCCCTGACCCCTCTTCTCACGAACTCACACGTACACCTCCCACGCTCCTCAGGACCACACTGCACCGCAGGAAGCATACATGCTGTAAATCTCACTTTTACTTAAAAATCTAAGCGGCAAACCTACTTTGTCTGTCTGTCTGTCTGTCTGTGCCTCAGTTTCCACATGGGTGAAATGGGAGTGATAATGGTAGGAGCTAACACTTGGTTTGGAGATGAATAAACATACGTGAGGAGGGTCTGGGAGCAAATGTGGCCTTTGGGTATACTAACTGGCTGAGCGCATGGCACGTTCACTCTTCCTAGACGCTCTGTGAATCAATACTGAGTGAACAGAGCTCAGTCATCGCCCGGTGATTAAGGTGTACGCTACCTTGTCGAAACATCTCTGAGACCATGCTTAGAAAAGAACAAGGAAAGGCAAATGTGACACATCTGCACAGCCCGAACAAACCGTAGCCGATGTCAGTCCCTTTATTCTGTATTTCTTTTGAAAAGGGGGATTTCAAAAAACGGACAATCAGGAATAGGAATAGCTTTAAACTTGAGAATACGTTTGTTTCCTCAGTAACTATTAAATATTTTAAGTCACTCCATGTAATAGAAGTTATAGAAAGAAAATAGGAAAGAGGTTGCTCTCTTACAGGGTAAATACCCTCCCGTTTGATACAAGAAGGAACCCTGGAAAATTAGCAAACAGATAACAGATCAGAAAGTGCACTGTGACGGTGGGAGAAACATTATACTTCATTCCATCCACCTCTTTAATTGCAGTGCTGGGAATTCACATCAAGGCCCAGACATTCGAGCTAAGCATGCTAACCCTGAGCTAACCCTGAGCTAACCCTGAGCTCTATCCTCACCCCGCAGAGGACATTTTCAACAGGAAGAATCAAAGAAATCATCCCAAAGCAAATGAATGGAAAGAACTCTTTCCCAGCCAAACACAGGCATGTCCAAGCGCAAGTGCACGTGCACCCCCCCACACACACACACGTGCATACACACACACATACATACACGTGCAAACATACACACACAGATTCACACACACACATGTGCATACACACACTCCCATACGCACACACATACATACACGTGCAAACATACACACACAGATTCACACACACACATGTGCATACACACACTCCCATACGCACACACATACATACACGTGCAAACATACACACACAGATTCACACACACACACATGTGCATACACACACTCCCATACACACACACATACATACACGTGCAAACATACACACACAGATTCACACACACACATGTGCATATACACACACACACACACACTCCCATACACACACACATACATACACGTGCAAACACACACACACAGATTCACACACACACATGTGCATACACACACACACACACACACACTCCCATACACACACACATACATACACATGCAAGCATACACACACAGATTCACACACACACATGTGCATACACACACACACACACACACACACACACACACCCCTATGTTGCAGGACTTACTCCCTGCACCGTGTCAAGAATGCATGATAACATGAACTCACATGGCACGCAGACAGCCTGAAAGCTTCCAACATAGTTTGGTCCCAGTTCATAAATAGTAGTCACGCTAGAAGGAGGTAAAACTTCTTCCAGAAAATGGGTGGGCCCCAGGCGCCAGACCAGCGAGGCGATCTGGCGCTGCGCAGGTGGAGTGCCGACGTAAGCATAGACTGTGCTCAGTACTGGGGGGTTTGCAGAGCCTGAGCCCCCAGGAGTGCTGTGGACATAATGCAGCTGCAAAGAAGACACAGGTGTGAGACGCGGACACTTAGCCCAGGAATGGCTACCTTATTGTACGTGTTCTCCTTATCTCAAGACCCAGGACTTCAGAGATATCAGAACCAAGCTGAGAAACACAAGGCAAGACCGTAGGGTCTGTAACTGGGCACTCAGTGTGGCAGTGTGGCTAGATCTGCCATCAAGTTCTCACCAAGTAAACTATATCTAAAAACGGTAACAGTTGTATACAGGGACGACGTCACTTGCTCACTGCAGTCTCCTTGTATTCATGACGCTTCTCTGCAAAGGAGGTGTTCACAGTTCTACGATAACCACCTGAGATGTGAGCCTGCTAACTTAAAGTATCTCGAGTTACAAAAGTCAAGTGCATGGTTTATATGCATGTATATTACCTCAATACAAGAGAGGCATGGTTAACTGACATTCTTAGAGTTGAAAACACTTATATTTACTGATGAGACAACTCAATTATCAACCAACCCATGTTAAATAAATATATATTTAGGCAGGCTGTGAGATGAGAAACTGAGTTACTGCTTGTGAAGGTGGCCTCTGTCACAGGGGAGGCCATTTCCATTGAGTTGTTTCTTCATCAACATCAGTCAACTTCAGATCACATCTATTATTTTATGTATATTAAAGAATGGTCCCAGGGTTGTTTCAAGCATAGTGGTGAAGATCTTCATGTAATACTACCCCTGATTACTCACAGTATGTGTGTGTGTGTATATGTGTGTGTGTGCATGTGTGTATTCAACTATCTATCTATCTATCTATCTATCTATCTATCTATCTATCTATCTACCTACCTACCTACCTACCTATCTATCTATCTATCTATCTATCTATATCTACCTATCATCTATCAATTATCTATCAATCTACCTACCTGCATACCTATCTATCATCTATTTATCTATCTACCTACATGTCTATCTATCTGCATATCTACCTATCATCTATCAATTGTCTATCAATTGTCAATCAATTAATTAATCTATTAATCTACCAACCTACATACCTATCTGTCTATATATCATCTGTCTGTCTGTCTGTCTGTCTGTCTGTCTGTCTATCTATCTATCACACACACACATATATTACAAAGAAATCAATGGACACTGCAATGGGATATTTTAGCACTTACCTTAGCATATAACATCACAATAAAACATCAGTACTTTTAGGAAAGGAAAATCATTCACAGCTGATTTTACACAAAAGACCCATTTGAAAAAATAGCACTATCAGTCTAAGATGGATACTGTCTTACAGAGGTTAAGGAATTTTAACCACGCCAAGTTCTGTAGATATTAAGTACAGCTTATAGCCTGGTCTACAGTGCTGAGGACCAGAAAAAGTACTTTACAGCATCTTCCAGCCCCTGGAACGCCTGTGAAATCTTTAGCACTCTGAAAATATAAAATTTAGAATACGTCGAAATGTGCAGATTGTTTTATGACAGATGCTGGCACTAAGACAGCTTTAGAGTTTGGAGTATTTTGGACATTAGGTTTGGGGACATTCACCTGTGACAATATCTTTATTCAGAAGAGACTGTTTAGTACTTCCCCTCTCCCAGCTGCTCCTGAAACTAGAGTGTGGAGTTCTCCATGAATGCTCATCCCCCATTCTGTCAGCAGAAGGCTGCAGATATAGATACAGTGGCTGCTGCTGCTCAAGAGTGAGAACCTAGCCTGGACTCTCCGCACCCAGGTGAAGACCGAGCGCTGGTGTTTCGGGGTACAGCATGCTTACCTTGACGGTGCTGACCAGTTGCCCGTCGAGGTAGAGGGCCGCGGTGCTGTTCTTCAGCATGCCTCTGCTCATGAGCAGAGCCAGGTGGTGCCACTGTCCCTCCACTACCAGCTCTCCACACCGGAAGCGGGCACAGCACGGGAGGATCTCATAGAAAGAGGACTCTTCACTGAAATCATCAACTAAATAAGACAGAGGGGAAGGACGTGAGCGTGCTTGCCCACACTGTCCCTGTGCTGGATCACAGATTTCTAGATCAGCAGATTCAGATAGTCCGTGACACAGAGGCAGCATCCTGCGCATCCCACAACCAGTTGCTGGTCTGTGATCATCCTGCCAGAACCACAGGACAGCAGCTGCAGGGAGCCCTGCTGCGTGGCACTGGGTACAAACTATCTGCTGTTCCAAGTTCTTGCTTCCTGTGAGAACCTTGTCCAATAGACACCCTCCTCTGCCAGCACTGCCTAACTCTACCCTCTGATTGCTGCTTAGCACCAGCCAGACTGTGCTAAGAAACAGTAGCTTTATTCACATGTAAACAGTAAGATAATACCTTCTCCTCTTAGTTCTTTATTGTTTATTTTTGAAGTTGTAATTTAATTACAACATTACTCTTTTCCCTTTCTTCCTCTAAACTCTCCCCCACTCTCAAAGGATCCCAGATCCTTCCCATCTCCATATTCAATAAACTATTTTGGTCAACTACAACAAAAAAGAAACAATGGGGCTATATGAATTTCATTTTCACATTTGTCTAATTGAAAATTAATGTTCTGCCATTGGTTTGTTGTTCTTAGTGGTGCTGGGAGTCAAATCCAGAGACAGACACGAGGCTGCACATATTTTTATTCTTCCCCTGGGCTAGAACACAGTCCTACCCTTTCTCAGTGTTTGTAGCTGAGCAGACGACAGTGAGAGACAGAATGGAGAAGCCCACACAGGAAGTGAACTTACCTGGCCTCAGGAAGTCATAGTTACAGACAGAGGGGTGTGAAGGATGTCATAGAGAGCACAGGGCCAGCATGTGCTTAGCATGTACAGAGCCCTGGTCTCAATCATTCCACACACACAAAAAGACGTGCACATCAGCACTGCCAAGAGGGCTTCTGGGTAAAGGCGCTCACTGCTAAGCTGGATCTGAGGGGCCCACATGCAAATCACATCACCAACCACTGTATCAACTTGTGTACATTTACAGTGGCACAAATTACACCCCTCCCCCCCTAAAAACATTCAGAGCAGAGAACCGAGGTTTGTGTCTTCCACTTCCTTACTAATAAAACGGTAAATATCCTCTAGTACTAAAGAGGCCATTACTTAAAAATGTCAAGAGAGGTAGGACATAGCTCGGCTTCTAGGGTGCTTGCCTACCATGCATGAGGGCCTGGCCTCGGTCACTAATGAGTGACGTTGGGGTGGGAGGTGCATGCCGGTCATTACAGCACAGGGAGTGGAGACAGGATCAGGATTCCCAGGCCAGCCTTGGGCTCACAATGAAATTTACATCTCAGAAATAAACCAACAGGAGCGGTGTGGGAGTTTCATTTTCGGGGATGAACCTGGTTGTCATACAACAGTAAGCCGGTGCAAAGTGCTGCAGTTAGGGTTAGCCGCGCGGGCGTCTAGCTAGCGTATTAGCTGAGGGTTGTCAGCAGTCAGGATAGGAAGTAGAGGGAGAGGTGGGTTTATAAATAAATGTCAGCTAAAGACCTGCTCAGAATACTCAAGTATTTAAATGCAGACTCCACTCTGCGTGTGGAAATACAAGCACCAAGCTTAGAACACAGACAGATTTTTTTAAAATGCTTTCTTGGTTCCTGAGGTAAGGTCAAGTGGCCCTCAATAAACAAAGAGTGATGGTTTTTACTTCCAAGGGAGAGTAGATGGATACCAAGTCCAAAGGACATTGATTTCAGAGGGAAGATGTAAGAAGAGATCAGAGGGTATATGAAAGGGCTGCCAAACAGTGAGGTGACCAAGGGGGCACCCCAAAGTGCCTGCCTCAAAGGGTCTCAATGCAAAGGCAGTGTTCCCCAATGGAGTGCGGGGGGAGGGGAGGAAGAGAGCTTTTCAATTATCTGTTTGCTATCAAACTGGTGGAAGGCTTCGCCTTTCAAAATGTGATCTCCAGCCCTCACGATGAGAACTTTGAGATGAATTATACTGATGATAACTCAGCGCTGTGAAAGGCACCATGAAGAACACCGAGAAACTGTATAATTAAATTTAAAAGCAAGCGCTTATATTCCATTAGTATTTACCATCAACCACGTGCCAATCAATGAAATATCTTCACTAAAAAGATAAAAGTTAGATGATAAAAATTCTTTTTATGTAGTTTTTATATTCAGGACAAAGGCAACTGAGTGAGCCCGGGGTTCGTGTTTACAAACTTTTAGTTAGATCTTCATGGGTGCCTTGAGTTTGAGGTTCTATAGCACTCCAGAGTCGGTGACTGTATGTTGGAGGGAATTATTTACACAAATGCACGGAATGCCTTGAAGGAGAATGATGGGCGAAGTGACTGTGATGTTGCTGCTGTGTGCGGCACAGAGCTGCACACATGGCACCCAGGTGTGCAACGAATGCTCCTCACTCTGCATATACACAGTCAACCATCACTTCAGCAAAATGGAGCAAGCTCGAGAGCTGCTTCCCAAGCAGGATCCTGAACACTGGTAAGCAAGATGCGTCCTCAGTCAGGCTCCGCCTCTGTGGTTTGCCAAGTCACTCTTGACAATGCTTTAATCAGGGAAGTAAGTATGTGTGCGTGCGTGTGTGCATGTGTGCATGCGTGTGTGATAGTTATTATTTGTTTAATTATATACATACACACATACATATATATGTGTGTGTATGTGTGTGTATATATATATATATATATATATATATATATATGAATCTTAAAATTTACTGGCAAATATGCAAGATTTCCTATAACCTGTTCTGTGCCACCCTAACTAAAGCTAGATGAGGATTATCACTTTGAACTTAGAAATAAGTGTTAATTACGCTGACCATAGTTTTGGAGTAGCTCCTCCTTTGTGGAAACGATTAAGGACCGGTCTTTTGCAGACAGAACTATGGCAAGGCACACGTAATGCTGCTCAGATGAATTCGCTCGCCGCACGACAGTGAGGAGTCTGACGGGGTGGTTGTTTGGCGGGGAGCTGAAGTGCTCGATGCAGAACCAGCAGGAATAGCTCAGGCCAGAAGGCGGGGGGAAGAACCTCTCACCTGGAGTCAGAGGAGAAAACCAGGGAAAGGGCATTGGGGCACACATTCATGTCTTTAAATGAGGCAATAGCAGTACATAATCTATTCGTACAAACATTTACTGAGAAAGGAATGGCACTTACCAGAGCCCATGCCACTGACCACGGCCCCGTCAGTGAGACCCGTCGTGACAGTGTTATTGGTAGGGGCGTTATGGGGAGCCAAGCTGGGCAGAAACAGGCAACTAGTAAAGAAAACAGAGCTCAGTTAGAGATCCGCTCTGACCTAACGCGGCGGACATGCAAAACTGCAGCAAGTGATTGAAAGACAAGTATGTAACTGCAGCTAGAGATGAGAGATTATAGAAAACATCTGGGGGCTGGGCAAAGCCTTTCCCATGTTTTAATAACATGAGCCGATCAAATGGTGTAGTACTTAAAATCCTCTAACAGTACCCATTTAAATTTTAAATTATTTAAATGTCATGGTTAAATATGCATAGGTAAAACAAACATACAGTCTTAATAACAAGCACTCAAGTAATTTTGTTATCACAGAAGAAAACTCCCTGGATTGCTTCTTCATAATACAGCCTTGGACATAGGTGTGCGTATTTGGACACATGTGAGCTGGTGGACCTGACGGGTTTGCAGATTCACTATGGTGTCTTTGTTGCTGCTTCTGTAACTGTAGCAGCCTTGCCATATTTAAGGTTACTCATCTGAGGTCAGTGTTGCCACTGAAAAATCACGGCTGACGGACGATACCATCTAGACGGTCCAGAGACAAGGTGGCAAAGACGAGTCAGAGCTTACATCTAACTCCCTCCTTCTTCCATATCTCACACTTACTCCACCAGGACTTGGCCAGATTTCTGGGTGGAGCCCCATGAGACCCCTGCTTTGTGCAGGAAACTTCCTACTAGGGTGACACAACTCTGCAGCTCAGAGAAGATACCTGAATGGGCTGCACGTGACCCCGTAAAACATCTTCATCCACAATCACACTTAAAATGCCCTACTCAACCATGGGCCTTCGGTTATAAACTCCAGTACTACACCAGCATAGTTAATATGATAAATAATTCAAAAGGCTAAACAGAAATCTTCAAACGGCATGCTCAAAGAACTAGAACCACTTGACAATCCGTGTCACAGCACATTGTGACCCAGCAATTTAAACCCAAAGTCTGTTTGCAAAGCCCTCAATGAGAGCAAGGCCTGGCACCCTTGTAGTCTCCTTACCCAAAGCCTTCAAGGGATGTGTCAAATTCAACAAAAGCCGGAGTGACCGATGACCCATGAAGTCTGATGTCATGAGGGGTCGTCATGGAGACGAGACACTTTACCCGGGTCAAGGGCACAGTGCTTCCTTCTGCGGACTTTACCAGACTTTTGCTTATCCGGTAATGGTTATCTTCATGTGAGCTGAAAACATTGTCAGAGCCCAGACCTTCCAGAGAGGTGATCACGCTACCTGCGAGACAAAATATCTTGGGGAATATTCAGAATTTTACAGGAACTTCACCAGACTGATTTATTTTCATATGGCTGAATTTTTCCCCCCAATACCACAGGTACTTGTGCAGTCGCAATGTTGTATGTTCCCTTTCAGTCTTGAAGAGCTTGCTTTCCTTTTTAAATTACTATCGAGGCAACATACATACTGTGGAGACATCAGACGCTAGAGTATTGAAAGGAATAAACGCGCCCACAAGCACAGCTTAGATCTCAGTTAGTGGAGTGCTCTTATTTCACAACACTGCTTATCATTTCTCTTTGGAAGGAAAGCGTTTTCCCTAAAAGCACTGTAACAGAATAAAACCGTGCGGTCTCAGGGATAAACTCGACACTCGCTTCTCTTGTCTTCCTCTGCCTTTTGAATCCTTAAATCTATCACAATAAAACGACCATAAAAACACTGCATGTAAGGATCCTACACACACACACACACACACACGGTGATAAGCAGTCCTGTCTTTCCAGAAACATCTCAGACAAACAAAGATAATGTTCCCTTTGAAGGTGAACCACCCCTCGGATGCACAAACCATCTCCCTTCCATGTGTCTGACACTGGATCAACCATAACTGTGTTTGAATACTCTTGCAGGGAGTACCTACTCTTGTGTCTATGCTCCACAAAGGAAATCACAAAACTCAATTCTAAAGGAATGTATATAATACAAAAAAGGAAAAAGACATAAAGGGATTTATAATAATTAATATGAAAAACTATCATACAGTCTGCCTTCCCATGAAACCATGCTGGAACTCAAAAGATCTTAACTCTTCCCTGAGACAGCACTCAATAGCACTGGTGGTCATTAGGAGCAGAGAGCAATGGCTGAAGGTTGGTCCGCTGACTTCAGCAGTCTCGCCTCAAAACTGCAGGGAATGATTAGATACACCCTGCTGCCTTTCAAAGCCTCCATCATGGATGGGCTTGGAGGATATATCGGATAGAGCAGCTGCCTAGCACAGGCGAGGACCTTGGACTAGTCACCAACTAGCATGAGGACCTTGGACTAGTCACCAACTAGCACATCAAAAACCAAAGGACAAACCAAGGGAAGGTAGTCTCTCTGACTTCCTAAGGACCGTCCTGCATGGTGCACTGGCATTGAATACGTAATCATTACTCTAACTCCACCTTAGCAGCCTTAGCACCATGGCTAACAGTGATCCAAACGGAATCTCTGTAAATAGAAAAGGCACACACGACCTCAGATTTACCATGGAAGGAAATGCAAAAACCACAGGATTCACCACAGGCTAGAATCCAGTAGGAGGCCTCACTAAGCCACTGCCCACTAGTTTCTGTGGATGGCACCTGCCGGTCTTCCATGAACCTGACTGACAATTGGGCAGGGCCTACATTCTGCTTACTCCCTTGGTTGTTTGTCTTCCCTCTGCTCAATGTGACTTCTCCTTGGCGGCTACTCAGCAAATCTACCACAAATGCCTAGGACACCACATCTCCCCTGGTCTCCATCATTCCTCTGTGGATTCTATCTTGTGTTTTCTGTGCCCATCCAAATGATCCTGCTGGATGAGAGTTGTTTCCTTCAGGTGAAAGATCCACAGGACACTTCCCTTCCTATCCCAGGACACCTGCCTTCCAGTCCCAATCCCAGGATACCTGTCTTCCAGTCCCGGCCCCAGGACACCTGCCTTCCTGTCCCAATTCCAGGACACCTGCCTTCCAATCCCAGGGCACCTGCCTTTCAATCCCAGTCCCAGGACACCTGACTTCCAATCCCAGGACACCTGCCTTTCAATCACACCTGCCTTCCAGTCCCAATCCCAGGACACCTGCCTTCTAGACCCAGGATGCCTGCCTTCCAGTCCTAGGACACCTGCCTTCCTGTTCCAGGACACCTGCCTTCCTGTTCCAGGACACCTGCCTTCCAATCCCAGGACACCAGCCTTCCAATCACTGGACACCTGACTCAGAAGCCACCCAGCTCCCCTTCTTCCTTGCAGGCCTAATTTGCCTTCTGTTGTGATTTCTAATTTCCCAATCTTTAGCTGCCCTGCAATCACACTGCTGCATTTAAACAAGGTAATCGACACTCCCTGGTCAGGGCAGCATAGGCCACACCAAGGACTAAACTGCCTGTATCCTTACACTGCCCATCACCCTTTACCACCCCTACTGACCTCTCCCTCCATTAACCAACCTGATTGTGAGTCACTGACCAAACAGCAACAACCTCTTCTCTTTATAAAATTCTCATACAGACCCACCCCCATCCACACGGATTTCAGTGACAGAAGAAACCGTGACCAGAAATCTCAAAACTCAGCTCACTTCTCATCTCTGGCTCGAAGCTCAGCGAACTCGGCTTGTGAACCCTGTATTGCTTCAGCAGCTTCTTGTCCCAGGCTCCGCAATTCAAAGGGCTTGCCAAACGCAAGAACTCCCTAAGGAGGAGAAAGCAAAGTGAGTCCCTGGCTGAGAACATTACAGAACAAGACACCACCATATCAAGGGGTGGGGCAGGGGGGTCGATGAATTGTAATGGAGCAGTTACAGCACAAGAGAAAGTTACTATGACACATGGTGTTAATTTCATATTATAGTCACTATATAGCTCTACATCTACTATGCACCCCAGAGTGCCCCAATCCCTTATGTCACCTTCTACCCCACATCACCAAAATGTGTTTGGAGTCTTCTCGGTTACTTTGCTTTCTACATTCATAAAATCCCCCAATCATGCCGATCCGACTTCCTAACCGCCTCTGACGTGCTACCCAGGCAGTGCTCTGATGGGACCCAGACCAAGCGCCCTATTTCTGTATTTAGCAGCAGTCTGTGTCACCTCTAGTGGCTCCCACTGGGTACCAACACAATCTCCTCGCTGTCACTGCCTTGCTCAAGACGTCAATGACTGCGCATTCCTGGCATGTGGAAACCCCAACTCCCCAAAGGGCTGCCAGGGAAGGCCTCGGTGACAGGAGACCTACCTTCAACGCCCCTTCCACTGCATCCCCTTTTACCCCATCCACAAATCTGATTTGTTCTGCACTTTACAGGAATGTTGTATTGCTTACAGGGCCATGACACCTGTCTCTCTCATTGCAAAGGGACTGCATTCCTCACCTGGATCCAATCTCAATAATCGTCTTCCATTCTCTATTTCTACACTGTCATTCCTCTAAAGCCAACCTCCCTAAAATTTTTGGATAAGCTGCCCTTAAATTCTATAAAGCTCTATTATGGAATCTACTATGCAGTATTGTAACTTCCTGCTTATGTGATAAAGCCCCTTCTTACGTTACCTATATTTTCTTACGTCTCAGGTTAAGGGTTCAAATAATAATGTGTCATACTAGGCAAGCCAGATCCCATACCTGTAGTAGCTATAAAAGAAGCTACTTCCGCTCTTGTTCTAAGCCCCAGAAAGGGTGTAAAGCATTGGAAAGGGCTAGGAAATACACGTCGTTAAGCATGTCCTCCTAGACATGGCATGAACACAAAGCATTCTCTAGGAAAGGCACCCAGTAGGGTTCTTTTCAGAGTCTGGCATGTAAGCTGTCATGACACCTCATACAATTCTGTTTGACACATGTTTACGTCAAGTATTTTCTTTAATCAATAATGATTTTGGAATGGGCTTTTAAAAAAATCACAAATAATATCTCAACCATGTTTTTGAAAAGTCTTTAAAGTGTCATAGGATGACAGCACTTCAACGGACGACAAGAATAATCACAGAGACCAGGGACGCTCTCAGAACAACAAGCTGTGGGTATATTTTTTAAAGAATGAAAAAGGTAATGCATGACTTGTATGACTACATCTATTTGGCTGTATGATAGGTTTTATTTTTTTAAAGATTTAATTTTCTGTGTCTGAGTATTTTGCCGCTATGTATTGCTGTGCATTGCATAAGTGCTTGATGAACATAGAAGCCAGAAGAGGGCTCCAGATCCCCTGGACCTGGAGTTAAAGGGCATTTTTAAGTCCCAATGTGTGTTCTGAAAACCAGATTCGGGTTTACAGCAATAGCATCCAATGCTTTTAACTGCTGAGCCACTTTGCAAACCCCTGCTACCCAAATGTAATAACTGAGCGAGTCCCATTTGTAAAGACAGCATTTTTCTCTTGAATTCAAACATACGCATTCTTCTTGAGCTGCAGAAATAGCCCAGTGGCAGAGTGCTCGTCCAGTAGACAAGAGCCCTGGGGTGATTCTCAGAATACACACATATGCTCACACGTGTGTGCACTATGACAAATAAACACTAGCAATCTATAAATGTCACATATATAGGATGTGCGCAAGCAAAACATTTCCAACATGACAAAATCATGGAGCTGGGATGCAGAGTAGTGGCGTACGTGGGTTAGGGACAGCGGGAAGAGTGGCATACACGGTTTAGGAATGGCGGGAGATCAGGCATGTGTAGGAGCAAGATACGCATGGGATCTAGAACTGTGCAGTGGTCACAGAAAATACACTTGGGGCATGCCTGTAATCCCAGCACCCAGGAGGCTGACTCAGGAAGATCGTGGGTTTTAAGAAATAAGCTGTCTGCACTACCCAATAAAAGCCCATCTCCAAAAAATAAGGATGTACCTACACATGGACCCCAATAGAAAGAATTAAATGCATATGTGCACATATCACACCATATCATTTTCCTGCTGATACTGTGGTGCCCTGACAGAGGCTGGAACCACAGGAGGAAACTGGGTGAGAGAGATCATGAACTCCGGTCTTTGCAAGCACTGTAAAATAGAAGTACTTGAAAATATAAGTTTAAAGAGCTACCAAATATATATTTCAGTTAACAAAGCACTTTTTTGAAATTTTATCTTAGTTGTAGTTGTATGTCTATGTGTGTTATGTCTCTATATCTATGTGTGTATGTCTCTATATAGGCTTGCGAGTCCTGTAGTGTCTACCCAGGGCCGAAGCTGTGTGGGACTCCCCTGGGGCTGGAGATGCAAGCAGCCGTGAGCAGCCTGATAGGATACTGGGCATGGAACTCCGGGCCTCTGAAAAAGCATGTGCTCCCAACCACTGGGCCATCTCTGCAGTCCCCTTTAAAGAAAGAGTTCTACCAACAAAATAACGTTAGAGACAAAATAGATATGACTCCTATACTTAAGAAATATGATATTATTTTAAAGGAAAATGAGTTTTCTAGATTCAAGGGGAAGAAATAAGCCATGGACTGAAATGCTGTTAGTAAGCACACATGCTTTTATTTATTACTTATTCATTCATTCATTTTTAGAATCAAGGTACCAATCACCTTATTTATTTATTCATTCATTCATTCATTGAGTCAAGGTATCAGTCATCATGGTGCACCAGTCTGGCCTTAGCTCATCTCACAATCCTCCTGCCCAGAAGTCATGAGAGCTAGGTATGGAGTTGTGCCACTTCTAAATAGTTTGTTTACTTTGGTTGTGGTTTGTCCACATTAAATATCTACTAAGCCCATGAAAGACAAGTTGTTATTTTTTTGTGGTCCTGGGATCTGGTTCCAAGACTTCCTGCATGCTAGCTAGGCAAGCACTCTTGCGCTGAGCTACACCGTCAGACTCCATTCTCTGTTCCTCGTGAGAAAGCACGGCAATCGGTCCTCCAGACTATCACCGCCAGTCGAGCCTTGCATCTGTGATCCCCCTGTCCCAGCTTCCCGAGACCCTGAGGTTGCAGGCCTTCGCCACAGGGTCAGAACAGAGCGCAAGGACTCCCGGAGCTGCCTTTACTAAGTTACAGAGTAAGTATGGAGAAGCGTTAACTCACCTCAGCACCATGGGCTCCAAGGCCTGGGAGGCTAACCGTTCAAACATGCGCTGCAGGGGCGGGTGCAGGGAGTGGTCCTCGTCAGCCAGGGCAGCACCACACCTCTGCAGCAGCCGTGCATGAAGACCCGCTTCACACATGACCTGCTGGTTCCTCTCCGTGTGCACTAGCGATTGTAAAATATTGGCCACGGCAAGTTGAAGGTCCAAAGCATGCTAAAGTTAACAAAGAGAAGTGTGTCACCGGGGCATCCTTAGTGACACGGGTTCTTCCGACAGGAAGCACCCCTTCTAACATGAAACATGTTATCTGAAAACATATTCCCATCATAGAAACTGCAGGTGTCAAGTTCTCTTTTCTTTTTAAGACGGGGCTTCACTACGTAGCCAGGAACTTAATATGCAGACCAGGCTGGCCTCGAACTTAGAGAATGGCCTTCCTTTGCCTTCCAAGTGCTGGTATTATAGCTGTGTGCCACCATATCTGGAGTGTAAAGTCGTTTTCATGGTGGTAGGTAACTAGCCTTAAGCAAGTTGGTCATTCACATTTGTGACACTTTGGGGCTTAGAAACCATATAACATTTTTAACAAAGATGGTCACTCCAAATGAAAGCACCCCAAACTTCTTGGTGCTCCACAACAGAACGGATCAACACAGGCTCACTGTGGTGTTTCCTTCTGTATCACACCTCTGAGGCATTGCCAGCACTGAGCACGACTCTCAGGAAACAAAGTCTCAGAGCAGAAGCAACCACCTTCTGTTACCCTACAGGTAACATTAACCATACTCAAAACTAGACCGGGTATCTGGAAGGCCTGGCTCAGAGGGAGATCTCCTATTGTGGATGTAACGGGCCAGCTACATTGCATGTTCTTCCCGGTCCTTACTCAGGTAAACACACGGTCCCTTCATTCACTAAACAGAGAGATACCAAGACGCAGCTTACTTCTGGCTGTGTCACTGAGCCCACAGAGGCCAGCAGGTCAAGCATGGCTAACATGGCTCCAGGGTGGATAATGACAGCATCAGAGCTCTGCAGAGGTGAGCTTGTCACCTGAAGTTTCAGGTCAGTGACATTTTTCGCAGGATACACCGGGGGAGTTGAGACGCAATGAAATGCATGCCTATGAATAAATAAATAAATAAATAAATAAATAAATAAAGCAAGCAAGCTTATTTAGAACCTGCTCAAAACCATATCCATTGTTCATTTTCTTCATCTCCTCTTGCTTTTAATCACTGATATGCAAAAGCCTTGAAATTCAGGGAGTTACAAAAGACCTGCTGGATGACAGGTTTATAAAGACGAAACAATGTATCCACCCTCACCCAGTAAGATGGAGACGAATGATCAATTCCTGGTTCATACCATCTGTATTATATACTCTTTAGGCTGTTTCATTAAACACTACTACTTGCACCGGAAGATATTTTTTAAAAACAGGTGAATGAGTGATTCAAAACTCCAAAAGATGAGAGTTTAGATAATATCGGACTAAACTGCATCACTCAATGAGATTCCTTTGAAACTACCCTGTGGTTCCAGTCTTCTCTTGTCCCAAGGGCAACAGTCCTGGGCTAAAAAGATATTAAGTGGTCTTTCCTAGCAGAAGCAAGTGACCGAGCGTTTGGCCCAATTGCGAAGCCTTTGGTTTATCTAGAACTACACCCACAGACTGGGTACCTCTCACTATTCCTGAAAGCACCCAGCCTTTATGAATGGAGAAGGCGTGTTTTATACATGCTTCTATCAGATGCACAGTCAAGCCGTTCCCGGAGCAGGCACTTCCCCTCCCTTCAATGGTCTCCCCTGTCTACCCCATATGATTCTCTTCTACAGTTCAGGAGAGTTCAAGCTTTTGTAGGAAGCCAGGAGACGGTGCTGTAGGCAGAGCCTGTGCATGCTCATGCTCCAATAGGTGGGTCTCAGCCTGACCCCAGCAGAGCTCTGGGTTGCCCCATCCTTCCAGTCAGGATGGCTTGGAATCACAGATGTCTTACATCAGTGACTTCATAAAAGAACTGGCACGGCCATGTTCTCTGAAAAAGGTACTTTCCTCTTTTTTTTTTTTTACAGAAATTCTAGGAGAGCATTCAGCTGTACAAGTCGGCAAGCCTGTACCCATTCATGGTTTCAGTCTCTGGACTTGGCTGGTTTGCATTCAGAAAGATGTGACTTCTAAACCTATCAGGAAAGATCTGTGGGCTGGAAAGATGGCTGGGAGATTAAGAGCACTTGCGGCTCTTGCAGAGGGCCCCAGTTCAGTTCCCAGCATCCACTTGGCAGCTTACAAGAATCTGTAACTACAGATGCAAGAATCAGGCGCCCTCTTATGGCCACCATGGAGTACAGCAGACTCCTATTTAATTCTAAAAAAGGAAAAGATTTCTAAGCACATCTTACTAACCGTACTTGATTTGTATTTGTTCCCTTTGTTCCTTATATATTTCATCCTTCTATATTTTTAAAAGAGGTTTATATTTTTTTCTACAGTGTCGCTGAGGTTCCCATCAACTGAAATTTAAAAACTCCATAGAAACAACAGAGCCAACCAAATTTGATGAAAACAGATTTCAGCTATATATTTTACATTCTTGCCTTTCTTTGAAACTTATTTCCGAGTTAATAGTTGAACTCAAATTTTAAGTTAAATCATGGTCATACTCAGGAAGCTACCTTCTAGTGCTTAGAAATTAAACTCTTCATAAATATTATAGTAGCAAATTTCTCAAACCTTGTATGACAATAATGGCATAATCAGATGCTTTTCAAACTAGAATAATACAACAAACATTTTTAAAAACATAAACAAGGGGTCTTTAAAAATTAACTAATAAAATTAGGTGCATTTGACAGGATAGCAACAACTCTTACCAAGTAATAGGTATGACCACTTTTTAAATTATGGATTACAGTAAATTTACTAGTTAATTCATAAGCAAGGCCTGTTTGAAAAGGGAATAAAATGACATTTCAGATATCAGCTAATATGACTGTGTAGTCATTTGTAGTTACTAGAAACTGATGCTTAACATTCCAAATTAAATTTTTCATAAAGTTTCATTCCTGTTTTGGTAATACAACAGCCAAACGGCCTACGCTGGTTGTATTAGATATCTCAAGGCCCAAGGCTGTGTGCAGTAACTAGTGGCTGTGGTCTTTCCCCACACAGATCTCATTTGAATACTTCTGACTATTTTACTGTTTGCTGGCCCTCTCGCTGTTGCTTAACTGAAGCTTTGTCCTGGTATTTCTCTTAAGTTGTAAACAACAGAAAACTCATGTCTTTCACATTCCCAAACTCCAGGCTGGCTAGTTCTTCCTATTTTAAACATAGAGAAGAAACCAGGTTTTTCATGTAAGACAAGGGTCACAAGTGCAGGCTTTGTCAGTGTCAGAATGTTCCACAGATCGTACAAACACAATACAAGGCTGGCTCTGGCCTGTCATTCGCCAGCAAACCCAGTCTGTGCTGCCAAGAGGAAGAGATGCCCATGAGCTGATGTCATTTGTTGAAGAGTTCTAGAAATAATGCGACTACATGACTATAATTCTAATTTCAAAGCCTGCTATATTTGGACGTGTGAATAAATATGCAGTGTTATTTGCTTGATTATAACTCAGGAGGGGGCAACCTGTACCTGTTGGTGTAGGGGCTGGGGATGCAGCTCAAGGGGAGGATGCTGTCCTAGCATGTGAGAGTGGCCATCGTTAATCCCGAGCAGTCGAGCAGTCGGGGGAGGCAGCTAAAGCATGGACGTGGTCAGGTGGCATCGGCTGTAAGACTGAGGGAGGATGCACAGGGATTGGGGCTCCTGACACGCATTTGCTGCTTGGGGGACAGCTTTTAATGGAGTCAAATCCCCAGTCTCTCTACAGACAGCGGCATGGCAAATGATGAAAACACATTTCTGATTTAAACACAGGAACTCTGTACAGACCCATTTTTCTCTCTGCCAGTTATCATTTAAATAAGCCACTCTTCCAGAAAAGTTTTAAAGGAAATATATTCTTTAGACTGTCAATTTCTACTTTCTGAGTTTCACTGAATAGACATAAGAACTAAATGTTTAGGGACACAGCAAATTACAGGCTTTATCATTTATGATGTGGTCATTTTAAAGTCAGGAGTTTTAGTAGTTTCAACTACCTCACGAATATAATTCTTTCTCTAACATTTACTAATTTTTTGAGGTCATAAACACAGTAACGTTCAAAACTTACATGTCTTTTACCACACTCAATTTGCAAAAGAAAGCTATGAGGTTAAACTAAAATTGTCTAATTAATTTACAGCTTGTTGAATTAAGCTCAACGCTTTAGGAGAAAATAATTTGGCATGCACAGAGCCCTGTTTATTTATAATATCACACAAAAAAAGAAAAAAATATTTGAGGGTACAAATATGTTGAACAATGAAGATTTATTGACTGCAACTCATGATTAATTGTAATGAGATATAAGCCCCTATATAAATTCAAGACAAACAACAAAAAGTATCTTCATGCCCCAATGCCTGTTGCTATAGCGTTTAGTTGGCCTGGGTATCCCCAGGGGATTAGAGCCTAGACCCCGGGGTGAGCCAACTCCATGTGTGTTCAACTTTCACTTATCAAATGGGATGCATTCCCTTACCTATATTACTTATCATACCCTATATAATAGAGGTGGTTCTTAGACTAAATCTGTTGGGCAATAAGATGAAAAAGCTCATATGCATTCCATGCAAACCAGACTTCCAATCTGAGGCCTTTTAAACTTTCTGACACAGAAATAAAACACATAAAATATGATACCGCTGATCCATCATCCACCATAATATTTGCTTTGTTATCCGAGCAACTGTCATTGGGGTGAAAACCACAACCTAACAGATTCTCAGTTTCACTCCTCACAAACCCCAGCTGGCGATGTTTGTATCAGGGTTCAGGATCTGCCACCGTAGCCTCCGAGGACAGCCAAGGACAGAGGCGAGCACTCAATGCCAGCTGCACAGACC
The DNA here is from genome assembly GCF_000001635.26 of Mus musculus. Classification (NCBI taxonomy): domain Eukaryota; kingdom Metazoa; phylum Chordata; class Mammalia; order Rodentia; family Muridae; genus Mus; species Mus musculus. The sequence continues at coordinate 101,934,882 of NC_000071.6, forward strand.
GATCATGTTAGATGCAGGTTGTACACAGACTCTGAAATGGATCTTAACTGTTCTTGGCCAATCAGTTGCTGGCTTGATTTTTTTTTTTAATTTATAAAATTTAGGTGTTTGATAAACTGGACCAGCTTATATACATTTTCATGGAACATACAAAGTAAAAACCTCAGGGTTTTTGTTTTTGTTTTTTTTTTCCTTTTTTCAAAACTTACGAGTTTTGTATCTGTAACACCCTACTATTTCAACTGGTTAAACCTGACAGAAAATAAACATTCCAGGGCTATGAAGTTCACTTTGCAACAACAGTAAAACCAAGAATGACCCCAACAATACCCAAGGAGAAAGGGGAAAGTTGCCTACTTAACGAGGCACCGAGACCACCCTGGTTACTCATCTTTAAGGGCAGCCTTTATTCGTACACTGCAGCGTAGGGCAGTGGTCTCGGAGAACCTTCTCTGCACGGCTTCCTGGCGTGTATTCGTGCTGTGTGAGCAGAACGCTATGATTGCTCCTGTAGGAAGGAGCACAGGCGTGCACCCGGTAATGTGTGGGGAGGTCAGAACGCACCCTCAGGCAGCTGTCCTTGTACCCTCCTTGTTTGAGCCAGGGTCTCTTTCTTGTTTACCACCGTGTGTGCCAGGCTGTTGGTCCACCACTCTCTGGACAGCCGCCCATCACTATTCCGCATCTCCCCGCTCAGCACTGGGATGACACCGGCTTTACAAGAGTTCTGGGGATCTGAACTCGGGTCTCCAGACTTGTGCAGCCAGCACTTCACCACTGAGCCATCGCCCCACCCAGGACAATATCCTTAATAGAAGGTATGCCTGCTCTACAGATAAGAAGTGAAAACTACATAATAAAGATAAAGGAAAATTTCTACATATCCCCATATTCCCATAGAAGAAACACATTTTATTTTTATCAACATATTCTAGGGAAACCAGTAATCTCAAGACGTGAATAGTATCATTTTTATCTTTTTTTCTTAAGGTCCCAAAGCAAACATAAGCAAGAGCCCTGTGTCCCACAGCACACTCACTACATCAACCCATGAGCAGGCAGAGGAAACCATGGCAACGCGGATGGGCTTCCTGTGTGAGATCAGTACCTTTTCCTGGACAGAGCTGGTGTTCCCCAGGGAGAGGGGAGAGAGGACTCGCTTGTCAGGCAAGGAGGGATCTGCTCTGCATGGCTACAGACGACAAAACAGACACGGGTTAGAGGTTAGGAGAGAGCACTGCCAGCAGCTGCTTAGTCTCACGGGGGACGCAGGGTCAGGGGTCATGAGAAACAGCTTCCGTACTCTGCAGAGCGGGGACCCCAAGCACAACGCACGCACCGACTAAAGCAGGAAAGGCTGCCGGAGGCAGAAGCCGCTCCTACCAATGTTAACACGGACCTTGTTATACCGACACAGCTGAAGCTAAGGGGGTCAGCAGCCAAGAGGAGGTAAGAAGCAGTCTACACACATCCACACAGCTCATCCCTTTAGTACATGGGTTCTACACAGCAGCCTGCTTCCCGTAAGCGAGAAACAGGTTAGAGTCTCTCCTGTTACTTGGTCTCTTTGTGGTTGAGATAGGAAAAAAAAAATCACTTATTGTACGGAAGAGAAGTGGAGACTATTAAAAATGACAATGTTCAAGCTGGAGAAGCCAGAACATGACTACATTGTTTTCAAAGAGGAAAATTAATTGAAAAACGTAGTCAAGGCGATGAAAATAAATGACCCTGGGTAAAGTAGCTCTCCTGTGCAGAGCCCGATTTCTCCATCACAGAATGCGTCACCTTACACTACAAATATTCACGTGCACGTTACCCATGAACGATGACCGGGACCCAGATGGTACTGTGCAGAGTTAATATCTCAGGGCCCGAATGTACAGTGGCCTGGCATGCAGCAAGCACTTGTTCCCTTCCTGAAGGACTAGGTAAACGATTCTGATGGACACTTGCCTGGGATGCCCCAGTGTCGCATGTCTCTTGGGGAGGCATGCCATCTCTCAAAGACTATGAAAGTGTGACAGTCTATCTGCAATCACCTGGCAATACGTATCACAATAACCATGTTGTCCGGTTGGTGACCAGGATGAACGCACCCACACACACCTAGTGTTCTCTGAGAGTAAGGAACAACACTCATGGCTCAAAAGGAAACATCCTAGAAGCTGTTCTGTTAAATGCAATGGGCGCAAACTGAACGCGCATTTACTCAAACACACGCTCCTGTGCTGCAAACTCGACGCCCGGACGAGGCTAGGAAGGGTCCTGAGCAGAGTGACAGACCTCAAGTAAATAGAAGATTCACTGGTTTTCACCCTCCTTCCAGTTAACCGGAGTCTAATGCTGAGGCTGTGCTGGGCACAGCCTGCAATTCAGACAGCAAAGCGGGGCCCATACCTGTCAAAAGAATCTGTGGCCACTTTGTAGAGATAGATAAAGAGTTTACTGCAGTGCCGCAGGGTCGGTGACACAGAGTCCACGGACACCGCCCCTTCCTCCAGCAGTCTCTGGAAAGGCTGCGTGTTTGACGGGAAGACGTTCACGGCACTTATTTTCCTGAGGTCTGAGAAGCAGCCAAGGAAGCGGACAGCGTCCGCCAGCTTTTCGTACTGTATCTCGGTCTTGAAGAAGTGCGAGTTGGCCGGCTCATAGCGCAAGGCTGCCGTCAGCGTGCAGAACACAGTGTGCAGGAGCTCCAACACCTGGCTCTGGCTCACCTTCTCCCAGCCGTTCTTGGGAGGAGAGCTCAAAGACCTCTCCATAGCAACGAGCAAGGATGTAATGTACACAAACCCTCCCACTTTCCTAAAGACTGTTCTTGAACGGTGGCTTTCTCGAAGGACGGACAGCAGGGCCTGCAAGGAGAGAGAAGGGAAACCGGTAAAATACATAGTGTGACATCACATGACCACGAAAGCTTGGGACTGTGTAAGTGATTATCAGGTGGGTTATTCTAAGGGGGAAGACAAGGAAGCGCAGCTGAGACCTGAGGGCTCTGATTCAGGCACAGTTTCTCAGGAGAGAGGACTTAGACATCTGTCTCTCTAGAAAGAATTAGAACCTGAGGCCGAAAAAAGGACCCTGCCCCATCTGACCTAATAACCACAGTGAAAGCAAGCCGTCCTGTCACCCACTCGGTAACACCTGATTTAAGTATGCAAGGCACCAACACTAGGCACCCTCACACTCTGCCTTCCGTAGTTGCTCAACAGTGCAGTGTGTTATGTAAGGCGGGGGCTTCTTAGCCAAAAGCCTTAGGTCCAGGAAGTCCTTCAGCTGTTTTCAGAGTACACATGCAATGATATACCTTAAGTCTGAACAGGAAATGTGTGTGTGTGCGTGTGTTTAAATACTTTTATCTATGACACAAAGCTCTACCGTAGGGGATTCTCTACATGGGACATCATGTTAGAAAGCTCTAGGATTTGAGGCTGGAGTGATGACTCAGCAACTATGAACACGGGCTGCTCTTGCAGGGGACCCAGCTTCAATCCCCAGCGCTACACGGGGGAGTCCCAGGTGTCTGTAACCAGGGGCCCAACATCCTTCCTCTTTCAGCCTCATAGGCATGTGGTGCACAGGCATCTACGCACTGAACAACAAATGTTTCTTAAGTTTTAGAGTTTGGAGTTCTTTTAAATTTTTGATTTTCAAAACGGCTGTTACCACCACCACCACCACCACCACCATCACTGCGTGAGGAACTATGGTGATTTTTAAAGTTATCAAGGATTCTGCACTGGGTTAAATGAATGGCCAGGGAAGGCTTAAGCTTAGGGAATTCCACTTCCCTAAATGCATCTACACACAATGTCGTGTTGTCCTGCTCTGTGGACTGACATCTGTCGACCTACGTTTCCGTTCTTATGACAACAACACTCTGCTGATCCGTCTTAATATCAGCAGCTGTGGTATTTCAGAAGGTCATTGTCTTCAAATATTACATGTTTCTAAGGGAAGCCAAAGACCGGGAAAGGCCATGCGCTAATACAGGTTACAACTGCATACAGTGTATGTAGCCATCTGGGAAAGGCCATGTGCTGATACAGATATAACTGCATATATTATATGCAGCTGTCCATATGACACACACCACTTCAACAATGATAAAGACTTCACTATATACTAAAACTTAGTTATTTTAAAAGAAACTATATAAGCTGTGCATATTACTAAAACACCTAGTATGTTCCTTCCACTCTTTTGCTGGGAATTTCCATTTTAAAAAGTATTTGGTAGCAACAGCATTTCTTTGTTGTCAAGTTTAGTAAATTATATTCTTAACAATTATAATTCCTGTTAAGACATTCCAACATTATAACAATCTTAAGGTTATGATATGGAGTGGATGCAGATCAGAGTCGAATGCAGGGATTCCAACTCTGGCTCCAACAGTAAACTGCGTTATCATAGCACTTACTCTGCCTGCCTGTGTCATGGCTTTCAGTGAGTATGAGAGAGATAATTAGAACTCTCCAAACACACACACACACACACACACACACACACACACACACACACACACACAGAGTTTTGTAAAGTGGCTGGCACATAAAGCTATCACTATTTTAAAGACACTAGGGCAAAATGTAACAAGTACATGACATGTGTAACTTTAACAACAAGGACACGAGAAATGACTCTACTGTGAACACTGTCCTGTCACAGGCCTGGGGGGGCGCAGCCCACTACACACTGAGGTTAGCATACACTGTTGAGTGGACTGTCACAGGCCTGAGGGCCCAGCCCACTACACACTGAGGTTAGCATACACTGTTGAGTGGACTGTCACAGGTCTGGGGACACAGCCCACTACACACTGAGGTTAGCATACACTGTAGAGTGGACTGTCACAGGTCTGGGGACACAGCCCACTACACACTGAGGTTAGCATACACCGTAGAGTGGACTGTCACAGGTCTGGGGACACAGCCCACTACACACTGAGGTTAGCATACATTTCCCTAAGAAAGTGGTTGCTTGCTGAAGATGGAAATCGTATCTAGAAATCATGGATCAGTAAGTTAATGAAAGCATAAGAATTTTAACGACTCTTCTGACTTAGGCAGATGCTACTGAAATGCAAAAGGAGGTTTCTAGAGAAAGCCCATTAAGACTCTTTCGATTAAAACTTTGTTTCTCACACTGCAGAAGTTAAAAGCACAATTCTGTGGGCAGTCTGACCGTGTCCTCCACCCACTAGACTCACACTTCAGATGTCTAATCAAGCTACACTTCAGGTTATAGTGTCTAAAACACAGGGAGGGTCTGGGGGCAAGGTCTCTCTAGCATAGCTTAGGAACTGCAAGAAAATAAATCAAATTAAAAAAAGTAAACTGTTACAGGGACACAAATAACACCTATCTTATTAGCAAAAGGCTTATGTGAGTGGATGCCTGTGAAATGTGCACACAGGGATCTGTGTTAGTTGCTGTTATAATTAAGATGGTTTTTTCTCGAACTTAGAAAAACAGCTTCAAATGCCACTCAATATTCTTACACGCTATTCCTTGCTTGAGTCACCAAAACTCACACGGAAACAAATTAAAAAGGAAGATGTCTAACTTTAGTTAGCTCTGGAAATGTCTCACACGGCAATGGCAGTTATGCCAGCAACTCGAGAAGACACAGGTGCGTAGGTCCTAGGAGGCAGGATGGCGCAGCAGAGAGCGCGTGTAGAGGCCCCACCCAGAGGAACACAGCCAAACTCACTGCCTTCCTCCTCTGCAGATCAGTGCGCTGACTGCTCTGCAAGCTTGCTATGGCGTGAGGCAATCAAGGGACACATTAAAGGAGACCGTTAGATATTTACTAGGGTCTACTACGGACACGGAAATGATAAACGTGTATATGCAGCATCACGTAACATGTTTCACGTATGCGTAACATTGGATGGTGAGAACCTAACAGATGATATACATATTTAGCTTTTAGTCATTCCACATGAAGCCAATGAGTCAGGACAACTGTTGCAAAGGTCAGTCCCTAGAAGGACCTGAGATACGGAAAGACAAACCCCAAATGCATATAAACTGTAGAGGCTTTGTTAGTTTGGATTTTTAAAAATTTCTCTTTGGTAGGCTGCAGATTCAGCGGTTAAAAGCATGAGTACTGCTCTTACAGATGCCCAGAGTTCGATTCCCGGCATCCCCGTTCCCCTAAAACTCCAGCTCTGTGGGATCTTAAGCCCCTGCCCTTCACTGGCACCAGTTACACTCACACACGGAAAACACCCAAACACACAACTTAAAACAGTGATAAAGAATGCCCTTGTTGTGTATGTGTGTTTTAAGATTTATTTATTATTGTATGAGTACACTGTAGCTGTCTTCAGACACACCAGAGGTGGGCGTCAGATCTCATTACGGATGGTTGTGAGCCACTATGTGGTTGCTGGGATTTGAACTCAGGACCTTCAGAAAAGCAGTCAGTGTTCTTAACCGCTGAGCCATTTCTCCGAGCCCCAAGAATGTCCTTGTTGAAACTAAGTCCATTTAATTTCAAAAGGACCCCGGACTTTATCAGTAAGGAAGCAGACATATTGGTCAACTGTACCCTTAAGATGTCAGTCTTCAGCTGCAGCTCTGTGGGTGGGGCTGAATGCATGAGCCCCAGGAGAGTACCCATGTCGTCCTCCCCATTGGGAGAGAGCACCAGCTGCTGGATGGTCATCAGGGCGTGCTGCCGGCACTGCGGGTATTTCACTATATTGTGGGCGCACCTTGCTCCGCCAAACTCTCGGAATATTCCTAAAGGAGGAGGAATAAGGTCAAAGGTCTAAGTTAGAACATCCAGGGCGAGTCGGGCCTATTAAAACGTAACTGCTTCTGTAGGAACAGGTAATTCAAGAGAACTGCTTGGGAAGCTGACATACCTATCTTACTTTTTATATTACAATGTAAACGTTGCACTGTAGCATACACAGACACTTTCTATCGTTTTAACATACAGTGAGTGCTCTGATACAGTCACCATGTCATTACTGTCTGTGTCGACCAAGCTGACCTCAAACTCAGAGATCTGTCTGTCTCGGCCTCCTAGGTGCAAGGTTTAAAGTCTTGTTGTGTCACACCTATGAGCCACAGCTATGAAGAAGTATTTTAGAAATAATTTCTAAAGAGTATACAATATAACTTTATAAAATAAATCTAAAAGACAATATACTATACAAAGCAATAAAATGTTTTAAGACAGTAACAGCATTACAGGTTTCGCCCGGAAGGTATAAGCCAAAATGTCTCATTTTCAGGCTGTGACGTTTCCATTACCGGAATGACTACCATTACCGAACTGTTGTGATCCTGATTTAATGGATTCCCAAGTTGCATGGGAATTCCCACATTTGCTTGTAAAATGCTGAAGGTTCTTGTCCCCAGTTGGTTTTTGATTGACCGATAAAGAGCCAATGGCCAATGGCTGGGTGGAAAGAGAGGCGGAACCTTTATAGTTGAGTGGGCTAGGAACTGGGAGGGAAGCAGAGGGAGAATCACCATGACTTGAGGGCAGAGGGATGAGACCTAAGAGCTGTGGGACAGAAAGGCAGCCAGCCATGTAAGAATTCAGGTAAGTGGTCCTAAGGGCCACTCCCCCATAGGGCCTGGGGCAGTTGGGCGGGAGCTAGTTGGGCTAGCAGTGGGGAGATGTAAAGATGCCTGCCTGGTCATTAAGCTAGTCAAGGCATATCAAAATTAACTGATGCTCGCACGCGCGCGTGCGTGTGCGTGGAATCCAAAGAGCTCTTGGGCGGGTGCAGCACCCACTGAGAGCACCAAGCTGTTAGCAAACTCCCTGCAACACTGAACAACTAACTTTACCATTACTAAAATGACTACACCATTACTGAATGATTGCACCATTACTGAATGACCGTCCTATTACTAAACAACTGTACAATTACTGAATGGCCACCATTATTGAACAATTGTACCATTACTAAATGGCTGTACCATCCCTGAATGACTGTACCATTACTTAATGGCTACACCATTTCTAAACAGCTGTACCATTACTAAACGGCTTTACCATCCCTGAATGGCTGTACCATCCTTGAATCACCGCTTCTCCTTTAACAGCAGAAGCCTTAGCAGACAGACAGAGCCACTCCCAGAGCTCTGGCCCGAGGCTTTTCCTCTCACCTGCATTTGTGTTGGACCCTTGAAGCAGCACGGTCAAGGCCTCCATCACCAACAGAGCCAAGTGTTTTTGGTCTTCAACTGAACTATTGTTTCTTGAGTCCCCTAGAAAATAGGTTCAAAGATTCAAATCATAAAAGCATTGTTTTCTGGCCAGTTCCACTTGAATTATTAATTCTCCTTATTGTGTCTTTCACATTTACTTTCTCCACTATCACACATGCTAATAACATACCCTTTGAAATAACACATGCCCAGCACCTGCCCAAAATATGTTCAAATTGATGTTAACAGATTTTTATTTTAGTGTGGGAGGAGCTAATTATGTAACAAATATTCCAAATGAAAATGGCAAACCCAGTTAACCCCATCGCTCTCACTGATTCTAATCAGAGAGGCCGAGCAGAGAATTCTGAATATGAGTCAGAGGCATTTACTCACAACTTAAAGCTTCCTAATGGCTAGATAGGAGTACCTTCATCATATTTACCAAAAAGGCACCCAATGATGTTTATGAAGCATCCTGAAATGGACCCATTTGTCTCAAAATTTACTGAAAAACATTTTCAGATACCCACATTTCATGGTACTTAACTATAAAAAGTAATAAGCACAAGTCATGACAACCATACTTACTTTCCCCTTACTTTGAACCCTATTCTACTACTGTAACATAATTCTGGGCGCCCCTTACTCAACTCCCTAACAACAGGTGAAAAAAAGTCAATGCTGGAGACACTGGCTGGAACCCATCACACTCACAGACAACAGGAGCTCGTTCATATCGGCAGTCCAGGCACGCCCCAGCCCCAGAGCCTCCCTGACTGACTTCCCAAACCGAGCATCAACTGGGGAAGTGTTTACCTTGCTCATTGAGTGCCTGAGCTGGATCCTTCAGGAGGGCAGCATACTTATGCAGAAGGTTTACCATGACCTCCAGCAGGCCCACCTCCCTGAAGACATCTTTAAATATGTAGTCGTGCCTTGTAAACTTCAGAAGGGTTTTCATTGCAATGATGCTACAGTGGTAAGAAGAGCTGGACTTTAACAGGATGCTGACGCTAATGAGTTCTTTACAGGGGATATAATTCAGGCTAAAAACAACAAACTCCAGCATCTCGAAGTATTTGTTCTGTACTTCTGGGAGTTTAGAGATCTTCTCTGCGAACTGCGAGAGGGTATGCTGGGACTCCAGGATGAAGTAATTAGCGTTGTCGGCCATATAAATGTTTGTGATGGCGTCCAGGATGATTTGGGCGAGGAAGTTGGTCTTTGCTTTTAAAAACGCATTCTGGAGAACTGCGAAGGCCTGGATGTTTCTCACACTGTGTCCTGAAACAGCAAGCAGGGACACACGTGGGTGCGATGCCACGTTAAATAATCATAGAGAGTCTGTGTCAACACACAGTGAGTGTCACCATCTATCTGATATTTAGTATGACAATGTATCATTTTCAGGTAAGGTCTTATTTTTCTTCATCAAGTTCAAATAATTAAAAATAAATAGAACCAATAAAACGTTTGAGGCATCGTTATGAATATTTTAAAAATACCATATCTTGCCGAGCGGTGGCGACGCATGCCTTTAATCCCAGAACTTGGGAGGCAGAGGCAGGCGGATTTCTGAGTTTGAGGCCAGCCTGGTCTACAAAGTGAGTTTCAGGACAGCCAGGGCTATACAGAGAAACCCTGTCTCGAAAAACAAAAAAACAAACAAAAAAAGAATACCATATCTTGACAACTCAGTGCTTGAGAATGAAAACGTATCTCGTATATTCAGCCTCCTGGCTGTGGAAACAGTTTACTGAGCGTGGCTGAGGAGCGGTAACTCACAGTTAGAAAAAAGGAAGCTTTTACCCAGCAGGCCACGGGTAAGGGATGCTCTTTCATGTTCTCCTGTGTAGAGGCAACACAGGGATTTTCACAAAATTTAACTTGGAAATCTACTCAATTTTCAAGCTAAAATTGGGATTTATGTAAAAACATTTTTCTAAAACCCATGGTCATTAGTACTATCTCTAAACTTGATTTTTCAGATACATCAAATGGAACAGGTTAAACACCTTCTGGCATGGGTCGTGTGAGAAAGTTTAATAATGATAATTATAAAAAAATTGCTATAGAAAGTTGGATTTGAAGTACAGTAAAACAAGTGCTTTTCTATAAAAACTGTCGCTGGGCTCACAATTACTAGCCACATATAGAAAGTGACAGAACTGAATTAACATCAAACTTTACACAATCAAGGAGACCCTAGAAAGGGAGGTAACTGTAAGCTAGAAAAGTTCACTATGGGTCAGAGAGTCGCTCAGAAACAGCGGCCAGCATGGACGTTTCTGAAAAAAAGTAATTCAAAGTTCCCCAATTTCCAGTGTGTGTATTAGTTCAGCTTTCATTTATTATAAATATAATATATAAATATAATATATTTATATAATAATATATAATATACATATATAAATATAATGTACACATTCATACCTGACTTCTTTTGAGAACATACTTTTCCTATCTGTAGTCAGCTAAATGTCTTAGTCAGATAATGGAAATACAAAGGAAAGCTAAGAATGCTGAACACCACTTCAAATACTTATTTGATTTATTGAAAAATCTTTATTACTGTCATCAAGAAAACCAACGAGTCAGGTTTGGCAGCCCAGCACCTGAGAGGCGAAGGCAGGCAGAACTCAGTGAGTTTGAGACCGGCTGGCTGCTCTATACAAGCAAGCTGCAGGATGGACAGGGATACACAGTGAGACCCTGTCTCAAAAACCAAAAACAGAAGAAAGAAAAGAAAAAGACAATCCACAGCAACCAATGCTGATGAGTTTGTGGGGAAGGAGGAAGGCCGGCCACTGCTGGGAGGGACAGAGACTGCTGTACCCAGCCATGGAAATCAACACCCTGCTTCAAAACGCCAGCAATAGCACCGTTGTCATATGACCCATACAACCCCTGGGCCAATGCCTGAAGGACTCCAAGTCTGCATGCCACAGAGACTCTTGCACACCCATACTTACTGCCACACTATTTATTACAATGCTATCGTTTTTCGTATGTGCATGCATGTGCATGAGTGTGGGTATGTACATACATGATCATGCACCTGACTATGTGAGCCACGATGTGTACGTGGAGGTCAGAGGACAACTGTTGCAGGATATCTGATCACACTGTGAACCCTAAAACTGTGTTCTTTCCTGGGGAAACCTGCTTCTAGTTGTGTGTGGCTCAGCCTTGGCATACACCCATAATCCCTCTGACTTGAATACAGACATGACCTAGTACACACCTTTAATTCCAAACAGTGAGGGTAAAGTTTGTTCATAGAAGGAAGCATCTTGTTTAAAAGTGATGTCTTATTGAGTGGCAGAAAAATCAGATAAAGATCTGACAGAATAGGATATGACCAACTCTCACAAGAAGAGAGAGGAAAAGAAAGGCTACTTACTTATGAGGGAGCGGGGCAGAGAGAGAGGAGGGAGGCAGTTTTTATCCGGAGAGTTTTACAGAGAGGTTGCAGAGAGAGCGAACAAGCTAGACACAGGTGAAGACAGAATTGGCCAGAGAATGAGAAGGAGCCAGAAGATTAGAACAGATTGCCAGAGTTAGTATAAGGCCAAGCAAAGCAATTCAGGAGAGGCCAGGAGAGAGGCCAGAATTGAACTAGTCAACGAAGAGAGATTGAGCCAGAACAGCGAGCTGACCAGCTAGCCAGAGTTCAGAGAGAAGTAGGGAGGGGTGAGCTGTTCAGGAGTAAGTCTCACAGGCTGAAAACAGTCTAGGCCTAGATGAGATTGTACGGAGGAGGAAAAGAGGCCTCCAGGACGAGGCCTAGGTGAGCAGACAGAGGCATGGAGACAGCAATTGCATCAGGAGAATAGAGGTTGCTTTTACAGACAACCCTGTGGAGTAGAGTAGACTCTCTTCCACCTTTGATTGGGTCCTGGGGATGAACTCAGATTGGTAGACTTGCAGGCCAAGTTTCCTTTACCTGGCGAGCCTTTTGGCTGGCTTCTGTGGACCTATCTTTCTCTCAGCTCACGAAATAAGTGAAATACCCAAGTTTTTAAAATTAGAATTTGGAGAGATGACTGTGTGTTCTAGAATATGGAACTTTGAATGTGTAACAGCCTACATGCATTTCAGAGGACCTTTTAACTGGTCAGCCTGTGCTCTGAAGGCGCAGCTCAGCACAGCACACACAATGCACACAGCACAGCATAGCCCAGCCCAGCCCAGCACACAGAGCACAGATTACATAGCAAACACAGAACACACACAGCACACACAGAACACACACAGCACACACAGCACAGCATGGCACAGAACAGCACAGCAATGAGTTACTCTCTGCCTACGCACATTTACTAAGAGTGTTGATTTCAGAAAGTAAGTAGGCTTTATTGTGAAATTTAAACTACTACATTTGGTATTTCTGCTCAGTTAAATTTTACATAGGTTCATCATGATCCTATCAAATATTTAATTAGTGCCAAAGGTCTGGAACTATTTTAGAGGGTTCTATGTTTAAATTTTGGAGACTGGCTATCATGCATTAAAAAAGCCAATCAAGGGGCTAGAGAGATGACTCGGTGGTTAAGAGCACTGGCTGCTCTTCCAGAGGTCCTGAGTTCAATTCCCAGAAATCACACGGTGGCTCACAACCATCTGTAATAGGATCTGATGCCCTCTTCTGGTGTGTCTGAAGACAGCTACATACATGTACTCATAAAATGAAAAAAATGAGAAAAAAACCTCTGACCCTAACTTCTTCTAGATTGGAACAAGGGAAAGAGGCCGGATGCAGAGATGCCTTGAAGGATCTGGTAAGTCTGGTGATGTCTCTTTTTTTAAAAAGCCAATCAATTCTTGACATTCTTACATCATTAATTTGTTTGTTTTGTAATCCAAGCTGTCCCCAAACATGCTGTGTAGTTGAGACAGACACTGAGTTTGTCATCCCCCTGCCTCCATCTCCCATTGCTGGGATTGTAGATATTTGCTGCTATGCTCAGCTAATAATCAGATGCTCTTATTACAGAGTAAGATTTTCTTTTTTCTTTTCTTTTTTTCCTTTTTTTTTTAAAAGATGTATTTATTTCATGTATGTGGGTACACTGTAGTTGTCTTCTGACACACCAGAAGAGGGCATCAGATGCCCATTGTAGATGGTTGTGAGCCACCATGTGGTTGCTAGGAATTGAACTCGAGACCTTTGGAAGAGCAGCCAGTGTTCTTAACTGCTGAGCCATCTCTCCAGTCTGGAGTAAGTTTTTCTGTAAGGAAGTTTGAGCCTCACTACATAAGGATCAAAATGCAAAAAAAAAAAGTAGCCAAACTTACTCCTGGGCCTGAATGAAACAATGTAACAACTTCTCTGTCTGAGGTTTGCAGGGCTCTGAAATGCCAGCACTCACACCCATGCTTTCCCTGTGTGCCCGGCAGGTGTGGAGAATGGCGGTGTGCTGACCTCCACCTCCACACAAAAAACAGCACAGGAGCCAACATCCAAGGGGCAGATCCCATGACAACAGGCTTCAAATGAAAGAATGTAACACAAAAATCTCACCTGACTTAATAATATTAAACAGTGGTTTCAACTGTTGGTCTATCAGACTAAAGACTGGGGAAACCCTTCTGCAGGCTAGCCATGGACAGAAGGACCTTAAGGAAAAATAACAATGATGTTTAGGCAGTAACACCCACTAGGAGCAGCCGTTGGGGCACAAACCCCTTCGTACTCTAGTCCTAGGAGCTCAGCATCAGAACAGAGCTGGTAAGAACTCACCTTTGCCTGCTGGCTGAGGTACTGCAAATCCGGGCAAGAGGAAGGGGGCCCCTGTGGTGACACCAGCCGGCTTCAGCTCGCTGACCCCATATGTGGTCAGAGACGTCACCAGACTCACCAGATCCTTCAAGGCATCTCTGCACTCGGCCTCTTTCCCTTGTTCCAATCTAGAAGAAGTTAGAGTCAGAGGTTTTTTTCTTTTTTGTTGATATTCTTAAATTTGACACAGAATTTCTTGTCAACTTCAGATTCATCAATTAAATGTATAAAGTACTTACAGAAGTATCTTACATTTTCTTCCTCATATAAATATATACTTTAAAAAAATCTAAAGATTTTATTATTCTACCTTATGGTACAATTTGAAGATACCCAGACCAATAAGCACAGCATTGAAGTTCTGTCACCAATCAGTAAGCCATTTATCTTTGGTACGAAGGCGGTTTGCTTGCTTTTTTAAATATACTTTTTTAGCAGACAATATTTGAGATAAAACTTATGCGAAGTTCTGAGAGCTGTGTGCCACATGTGATTGTGGAGGGGACACCGCCCACTTGAAGCTCTGAGAACCCAAAGCAAGCTCCTGAACGGAGCTGACTTCCTCAGAGTCGGAGGTCATGAGACACCCGTCATGAGCAGTCAGCCTGGAGTCGTGAGATGGCCTCTGAGGTCATGTGAGCAGTCAGCCTGAGGTCATGAGAGCAGCCAGCCTGAGGTCACAAGAGGCCCTCTGAGGTCATGAGCGGCCTGCCCGAGGTCATGAGAGCAGCCAGCCTGAGGTCACAAGAGGCCCTCTGAGGTCATGAGCGGCCTACCTGAGGTCATGAGAGCAGCCAGCCTGAGGTCACAAGAGGCCCTCTGAGGTCATAAATTCCATGAGGAGGTGACTTTTACTATGGCTTTACTGACAACAAAAAAACGCTTGAAAGAGTCTCATTCTCTTAAAGGATAAGCTTCCCCGGGTCTTTCCTTACTATAGTCTAGTAATTCCCATCCATGTAAACTTGGGAAATGCAAAGAACTAGGAATGAAAAAAAGATCCGGTCAGCACTACAACTCAGATGATGAGTTTATGACGAGTTCTCCGTGCCAGTGTGCTTGCCAAGTACCGTTTGGGATCTTCATAGGATCTGTGTGTGTGACCAAGTCCGCCCCAACTCTCACCTCCAAGTCCATCTACACCGCCAACTCCTGCTTCCTCCCAGACCCTTTCCCACATGCAAAGTCTTTTTAGCAATGCTCGTACATACTTAAGGACAAGCTGGGCGAGCAAGCATCTGTGGGTTCTCAAACCATTTTCAACTAAAGTCAGTCTCTACTTTGCTCACTTCCCTACCCTATTCACAATGGTAAAGCCTCCTGTCTCCTCCCCATACAACAGTGTTAAATACGTGCTCCGGGCCTGCAGAAGCTCCCCTCCAGAAACATGCTTCTGATAGCACTCAGGACAGCTCATATGCTAATGGACTTCTGATTGAGAGTCCTATCCTCTCACCAGAGATGAAAGATTGGGTCTACGTCCTAAAATACACAAACTACTATCCCGTGGCGATGCTCATACACCTTCTCTCACAGATGGGGACCTATGTGCAGAGGCACTGATGTTAGCCAACAGCAAATGCAATACACTTGCTTGATAAACTGTTATTGCAGGAAGTAAGTTCACAAGTTAGTGGCATCTTGTAATACGGCAAATATTTTAAAGATAATGAGCATCCAAGGTTCGGCTGGTGGGGAGTGGAGGAGAATGCTACAGTTTCTACAAAATACAGACCCAGCCATTTTCAATGTGTGGTATTGGGTCTGGAAAAGGAAACAAAACATTTAGCAGTGACTAATTTGTCTTACATATACACTAGGGCAGTCTCTACATAATCGTTCTTGCCCTTAACTTATTAAAAATAACCAGAAGTTATATGTATAACAGTAATTAAAGAGGCCATGAACTTGAAAGGAGTGAGGGGGGTATAGGAGGGTTACAGGTGTGTATGTGGGGGGATGACCCAAATGTAGTACTCATAAATGAAATCTCAAAAATGAAATAAAAATTTAAAAATTAAACTCTCTCTCTCTCTCACACACACACACACACACACTAGTAAGTACTATAAAATGAGGAAAAGCAAAACTGTAATTAATCAGGAAGAGTTCACATTTGAGAGCCAGGCTAACTGGTTCTCCAGCTGTTTCTGTTTCCTGAGAAAAAGGCCACTCTGCTCTCCTGCCTAAGTCTAGACTCAGTACTGTGCTCTGCATTTGACCTGCTCACTCAAAACTCACCTCCTGCCCTCTGATGGAAACTAGAAATGAAGGGGGAGCAAAGCCAACAAGAACGCACCAAGTGTTTACTGATTTCTCCTGATTATCCTGTGGTTTCCATTGAAACTTAAAATGGACCCTTAAGTTGTGGGGTTTACCTGAGCAAGAGGTCACAAAGAAAGTTATATCCTTGCCATATCCGAAAATCATCCAGCAGTGTTTGGGAAACATCACTGGAGTCTTTGAGGAAACAAGAAAGTCCCGCAAACATTTCAACAATTTCGAGGGGAGACAGGTCATCTGATTGCTGCATATTCTGGACACACGTAGACAAACATTCCTTTTCTGTAAGAATAAAAATTTAAGTCTGTATTATTTACGGCCATTGCTTAAGAAAAAGGTGCTTACAGAAGCCTCAAGTTTTAATGTACGTGCAACACGGTGCAAGGTAAACAAATGCTCGTTATTCTAAGGGCAAACAGAGTTTCAGATGCCAGGGCAGGTTCTCTAAGCTACAGTAACAAAGGATGAGCGTGCTGGGGACAAGTTGACTTTTATCAAAGATCTTTCATCACACTTTGATGTCATTATTAAACCAAATCTAAATCACTGCTCACTGCCAAATCATTTTTGATCTCTTTATTGATGTATTAGGTTTCCCACGGGTAGAAGAAAACAAGTAGTTGAATTAGTTAATTCAAAAATTTCAGGACACTTTAGCATGTATGTGTATCCATGCAAAATAAGTAAACCATTTGAGAAGTTACAGCAATTACCGCTCACATAAGCATCTCAAAGGACAGGTGATACTATGTAGATACTAGGCAGATAATTCTCTTTAATACTGATTTTCTTAGGTCCATCTATTTTAACTATTTTGTATCAGAAAGAATACCTGAGTATTTATGAAATGACTTCAGAAACACTGGCAATAACTGAAGGGTTCTCACAGTCCCCAGCATGGCAAACACGGCTCTGGCAGGCCTGGGCCTTCCCCCATTCCCTCTGCCTTGCTAAAAGCCACACTAGATTACATCTCTTAAGCTAGGCCTCAAAGGCTATTCCTTACAGGCTAGTTCCTCTTCCTGAGGCTTGCTACCAAAGTACAGCTATCAAAGTATTGAAGCCCAGCAACTGGCTTACCTAATTAACATGCCCAGTCAAAATTAAACACTCATCCTAACACAGAGTCTCTTTTTCCCTTTATAAGCAGACATTTATTTACCTATGGGCCATATCTGTCTCCTCTCTATCTAGAGGCAGAGGCAAATATCACTTCCCTTCTCCCTCATTCTCTATCTCCTCTCTGTCTCTCACCCCTTGCGCTCTGTCCCTCTGGGGCAAATCAATCTCCTTAGTGCTGAGAACTTGGTCTTGGGGGTCCTGCACCAATCCTGGTCCTTTCAATTATAGCACTTGAAAATACTTGCTTCTTTTTGGTAGAAGAACAATCAGTCAATGATAACCTACACCGAATTAAAATTGAACACTCGCACAATGAAGAAGTAATTTTTAACTTGCTCATATCCATTATGTGGAACCTAAGAAAATGTCTTGCGTCGGAAAAGACCCAACAAACCAAACAATTCTCTTCCTGCTGGCAAATTTCTGTGTTTATGGATCTGGAATACGGAATCCTAGAGACTGGACACTCCCTCTCACAGGCTAGTCAGGTGGTGCGTGACTGAGCTGCTCTCAGCCTTGGTCTTCCTTTCAATCTAGGAAAGGGTCTCACTAAGTCATCCGGATTGGACAGAAACTCACTTTGTGGCAGTGATGAGCCTTGAATTCTCCATTTCCCTGCCTCAGCCAAAGAGACCTGTCAAATTTTATGTGTAATTAACTAACTGAAAGTCCAATCTTTGGGCAGCCTAGAGATGACAAGAGAAACAAGGAAGACAGTGTGGTCCTCACCATGAATATACTTCACCACGTTCACGCTCAGCCCGTGGCGGGAGATGGTCATGAGGACCTCCCCCGCGCTCTTCCTCCATGGCAGGTTATAGGGGGGGCACCAAGAGGTTATTGCACTGAATAAAAGCTGTAGGTCGTCCTTCTGGGCCAGCTCCTCCGCCGGAGAAACAAAACTGCAGAGTTTTACTAAGATCTAAACACAAAGGAAAGGAGAGAGTGCAACACAGAACCGTGATGGCAGGCAGGACAGAAGTGAGACCAAACATCACTCAGCTTCAGAGAGGGTGCTGGGTGGTCAGGATATCAGGATCACTGCTTAACATGTTACAAAGGCATCTACAAAGTTACAAAGGGTCTAGGTATATGTTAAAGAGGCCTTCCTTAAAAAAATATTCACTTTCCAGTCTTCCTTATACCTTTGAATGATTCATTTGGAATCAGGATAAACAGCAATACTGTATTTCATGGTTAGTTCAGTAATGTTCTCTCTCTCTCCTCTCTCTCTCTCTTTTGGTTTTTTGAGACACCATACTCCATATAGCTCTAGCTGTCCTGAAACTCAGTTGTAGAGCAGGTTAGCCTGGAACTAACAGAAATCCTCCTGCCTCTGCCTCTGTACACCACCACAACTAGAAGTTCTAACCTTCTAATTTAGTTCTTTATTTGCACTGGTAAAATATAGTTTTCTACATTAAAAGGCCTAACTGACAAAAAAAGACAGCCAAAAGAAAGTGAGTATTAAATTGTTTCCAGTTTATGTACTAGGAGGAAATGTTGGATAGCGTAAAATTACATCAAATTGACAGAAACTTCCTGAAGTCCTGCTTTCAACTGCAGACTCTAGACCAGCGGGGTTCTCAATCTGTGGGTTGTAACTCCGTTGGGGGTCAAATGATCATTTCACAGAGGTCACCTAAGACCTTTGGAAAATGCAGATATTAATATTATAATTTGTAACAGTAGCAAAATTACAGTAATGAAGTATCATCAACAACAAAACTTAGTGGACGGGGTCATCACATCACAAGGAACTGCATCAAAGGCTGCCGCATTAGGAGGGTTGAGAGCCACCCTCTAGGTCATCAGTTCCAGAAATGACCTAACCATGATGTCCGAGCCCACTCTAACTCTGTGCTTTGCTGTGCCAGGGTCTGTTCCACAAAAGAAGTCCAAATAGATTTTGCCCTCAATGGTACCTTTCTTGTGATCCAAGTTTAATGTCAGGAATAGTTAACTTCTCTGTGCTAAACTCCATCTTCTAATTTTTTTTTTGAGATATAAAATACTACAAAATCATTCCATCAGCTTAAAGACATTCTACATGAAATGTGGATGTCTTGAGGCCAGTGAGAATGTCGCTAGATGAACTAGAGAAAGGAAGTATGTGGCATACCATGCCTGGCAAGCTACATTCTCCTTGTCTTCTTGGAAGCCAAGACTTTCTTAAATAACACAGGCTTCCTAGCTCATACTGCCACCCCACAGGAAGAGAGGAGGACTGAGGAGTGAGCGGGCAAAAGGCTCTCTCCCGTGGTTAGCAGACACAGGCATCCTCTCTACAAAGGTCTGGAGAAACTTCTGTGTGCAGAGCATCCGCTCATGTGTGCATGCATCCTTTCCTCAAGCAAACACAGCACGGAGGGGCTGCACATGGAGGAGGTGTCAGCTCTGTTTGTTTCTGCTTGTGGTGCTGCCTTATGCGGTTAGGACAGACACCATCCCTCTAATTCATAACAGAAAACAAACCAAAATAGTAAAAAACTAGGAAATAAAATCCACATTTAATCCCCGTTCTCAAAGTCAACTATATTTAATGGTTCCTTCACTGCTGAGCCCTAAAATAATTGGCTCCCAAATTTACGGTCAAAAAGACTTTTGCAAATCATTTAACCAGATCCTTTCCGGTGGGCCGGAAGTGCCGTCAAATGCTTCTGCCTCTCCTCCCCCACAGTACTTCTAGTTGTAGGGAAGCAATTGTGGTGGAGGAAGGACTGTTTGCATTGGCCAGACAGGGAATGCCTGCGCGAAGCAGCAACCATCTGTCATATAACACAAACATGGAGATTCCATCTAGCTTGAAACGTTTAATAAGCTGCCTCAATCAGTGCCCTGAGCAAAATGATAGATAGGGTATGTAGCCTGGGATGGCAGGAAAGAAAGGGACTGGAACAGTGAAGGAGCACTGGGCAGGGAGAAGATGGGGTCCACGCCACGGGTGGGAGGGGGCGGAGTCCTCACCATGGGTACCTACTGTGGGTCATACACATGACATCAGGTCTCACAATCTTGAGGGGCAAGTCTGGCTGAAGCTTTCCTTTGCACCTTAGCACTCATCAACTGTAACATGTTAACATGAACCCCAAGCTAATTTATTATTATTGGGTTTTTGTTGTTGTTGTTGTTGTTTTTTGGTTTTGTTTTTTTAAGACAGGGTTTCTCTGTGTAGTCCTGGCTGTCCTGGAACTCACTCTGTAAACCAGGCTGGCCTCAAACTCAGAAATCCGCCTACCTCTGATTCTCAAGTGCTGGGATTAAAGGTGTGCGCCACCACTGTCTGGCTAAACCCCGAGCTAATTTAAAGTCACCACCCATTGCTTTCTAACACCTGGGATTTATTAAGTTCTTAAATAAAAAGTGAATTATGCTTATGTAGATGCTAGAATTAGAAAATCAGCTTCCATGGTGGCTTAGCTAAATTTTTTTAAGACGGGCTTCATTGAAATGAGGCCAACGCTAACCCACTACACTCATCAGCAACATCTCACATCTTTTAATTCCAGTGATGCATTCCTTCACTTAATCCGACATCTGCCAACTGCCAATATAGCCGTTCTAGAGAAGAGTAAAGGCTCTGAAATTAAATAGCTTCTCAAGTTACAGGAGACAGTGTTAAATGTTAGATCAAGCATCATATGCGCTGAACCAAGTGTTCAGAAGATATTTTATTTGTTTTGAGCCAGGTTTCATCTTGCACAAGATGGCTTTGAACCCCATTGGTACAGAGTCTGATCCTGAAGATCTGACCCCCTGCCTTCTAGGATTACAGGTATGTACCACCATGCAGTTCGAGGAGTGTGTGTGTGTGGGGGGGGGGGGGTCTGAGCCCATGACTTCCTGCGTGCTAGGCACTCACTCTACCAACTGAGCTACATCTCCAGGCCTCCCAAATATTTACTGAGTTGGTGTTCGGTTTGATGATTCACGTGTATTACAGCTGTCCCTCTGTCCTTGCCCCAATGGCACCTTTTAAAGGTGACAACTTGTGGCAACAGCAGCAAGCAACTCTTAAAAGTTTTTAGCCTGTGCTAAGTAGAGGACTGCAGCTCAAAACTCAAAAGCCTTTCTTTCACTCTGTAGGTCACTCTGTAGGTGGGAAAGCCATATCCTCGGTCACATAACTTCAGAAACCTACATACAAAGGAGGTACTATTGGTTTGCCACTTGGTGAAGTTTTTTAAAAGCTTCAAGTTGATCATCTTTAGCCCAGGATGTGATGGTCTGTAGGATTGAGTATATGTACTGCTGTGCAATGGAATTGTCGAACTTTCCGTGTTTTTCTTTTTGAATGAGTTTATCATTCAGTATGTCTTTTTGAAATAAAAGTGTCTTGTTTTTCTTTTAATTATATTAGGTCCATGGACACACTGTGTTCTCGATGTTTGTAGGTTGCTTGTTTAAAAACAATTTCTTTCTCCCACAGAAGAGCACCGTACAGGGTACTTGTATTACCAGGCCACTTTAGAAAGATCCTTTAATTACCCACTGTCTTATGAAAGAACAGTGGTGGTGATAGGAAGGGGCTCTCCAAAGTGCAGAGGGTGGCAGGAGCTGGTGGGAGGTGGCAGGAGCCAGTATAATTGACAATGTTTTTCTAAGTTCAATATTTACAAGCTTGGAGAATCCTATATATAAAAAGAAATTACACAGACCTTCTTGTCACTATAAGGCGTATTTCCCAAATCTCAATATGATAAATGAATGGTTTCCCTTAGCAATTGAATTTTAGGGCCATTTCTGATGCTTCCAATGTAATTTTAACAGCTGGATCTGTTAGCAGGAACACATAACAGTAAGACCTAACACCATCTTCAAACGCCCTAGGAAAGTACTTCCATATTCCTTTTGTGTTTACATGGAAATTTAATTATGAGGAAAAGTTGTATCATAATAAACAGAATGAGATTCCATAAAAAGTGGAAGAAGCAACCAAGTATGGGGTACACTCCTAGAACCTCGGCATGTGCGAGCTGAGACAGGGGGCTGTGGGCTTGAGGTCAGCCCAGCCTATGCAGTGAGAACCTGATTAAAACACAGAACAAGGCAAAGCAGACCAGCTGGGCCATGCTCTGGCTCATTTTAAAGACAGCTCCAGAAACAAGCGTGCAGACGAGCAGTCCCCTTACCTGTACAAAAGCTTTCTGGAGTAGTCCTCGGCGCTCTGCTAGAGGTAGCTCGTTCTGTGCGCCTCCACCTGCCTCAGGCACATGTGGAAGGTCAAAGAACAGATACAGACATTTAACCAGGGTGGAAGGCACTGACATCGTTGTCATGCAGTCCACGGTTTTCTGGAAAACAAACCAACAGAAGTGAGTAGATAGACAGACGGAAACAACTGTGATGGGACAGCTGGGGACAGGCAGGAGGATGATCTACCAGCGGCACTCACACGTCTGTGCAGCAGGGAACTCAAACCTGACTGATCTGTAGTCAGTTGGTCACTTGGACAAATTTGCTTCAGTCACATGTTGAGACTGGTTTGCTGGTCATGCAGTAAGTCATTTATTAAATGTGTTTCTTATTTATTAGGAAGGGGCCTGTTTCAAAGAACACGAACTTGCAGAATCTAAGAAACCCACTCTTAATCAAAACAAATGGTGAAACTTCCCAGTTTCCTGGGCATCCTCTCTCCCTCTCTCACAAATGAATAGAACTGTACATACATCTCAGGATAAATATGGTATCTAAAACAACAGAATAAGAAATAAAAATAAAATAATAAAATAAAAAGCTAAGCCAGGCAGCATAGGCTGCAATCCTTGCTACCCAGAAAGCAGAGACAGGAGACTCCCAAGTCAAAGTTTATCTGGACAACAGGCCAGTCTCGTCAACTTACTGAGAGCCCGTCTCAAAAGAAAACTTAGAACAGGCCTAGAGATGAATTTGGAGGTAGAACTCTTGCTCTGAGTCTAATCCTGTTACCAAAAAATAAACGAATGAATTAACTAACTCACTAAGCACTATTTGTTGTACTGCCGAGTTTATCTTTATTCTCACTGGGCATTCCTGGGTGGAAGGACATCTGAGAGACAGAGCCATCACCAATACAAATGACACTGGATCATTTTCAAAGATTTGCAAGAGGAAATTATAAGACAACCTTTTAGGAATCACTTCAATATTGCTAAGAAGTATGTTGCCATTAACAAAGCCCAGGGTGCAGTGTGGCATGAGGTTAGACTACGGGAGGAACTGGTATCTTCCAATTCACTCATCTGCTGTCTCATCAAACATATTTATTGACAGGACACGGAAAGCTCCAAAGCTGCAAACACTGGGAAGCCAGCCTTTCAAAGGTCCATACACTATGAGCATTAGCAGATCCATAAGTAACTCCGATATAAACGCCCACCAACAGTGGCAGTACCTACAACCTAATAGGGATAGAATGATCAACAATGTCTGGAACAAAACAGATAATTACAAACAACTAAAATAAGTAGGGGGAAAACCCCACTGCCTGAGGACGCACAGGATGTCAGTCCCTATGGCGGCATATCTGCAGAACCCAAGAGTCCAAAATGGCAGACACTTGAAAACCACAATAATAATGACTCCTCCAGTCTACAAACAAAAGGTCCACAGGTCCATGATTTATCCCTCAGAGTCAACTCTGTACGGCTGATACTAGTCCTGCACGGACCTCACTTTACAGAGAGAGCAACTGAGTCTCGTCGCTTACACAGACTGCTGCAGGTGGAAGGGTTAGCTAGCTGAGAGGATTGGCTCAGTGACCTGTACACATGGGCTCACATTCTCCTAAACTGATGGCTGACACCCAGCCCAGTGAAATTACCAATAAAACAGAAGCAAAATTCAAATCATCAGCCTGGAGTAGCACAGACCACAAACTAGCAGCGGCATCCGTGTGGAAACTCATACAGAAAGCCACAGGAGAGCTGGAGTCTGACCAAATACAGCAGTGGGCGACGGAGAGGAGAGAAGAAGACTTTGAGAGCCATGGCTACACAGACAGCATCCATTCCTGCTTCTCAACACCCCACAACACCAGGTGTCTAGGGAGTTAAAATCTTTGTTGTTTCTCCAACTTTCCCAGATCCAATTCTTTGACCTAACCCTCAACCTCAAAACATTTAATCCCAGCATTTCTACTGTGGAGGGGCTGCACTCACACGTACACGTAGCCCATCACGGTATGTCACGATACTCTACTGTCTCTCCGTCTCCTATATGTAGAGTCAGGACTGCCACCATCTTGGTCTCACGCTGGTGCCAGCAGAAGATGGCACTCAAACAAAAGCAGTAGCATAAGGCGTATCGCTGAATCTGCTTTTTAAGTGCATCATTTCCCAGTCAAATTATCACTAGCTTCCCCTTCGCGTTATGCAAAGCAGTATGGTTCTCATTTTCATCTTACACAACTTGGCATCTAAACTGGCAGCTCCCGTTTGTTATCCTTTAAGTGACGAAGGCACCGATAGACTCTTTTGCTGTTTCTGAGACTTGGTTTCATTACACAGCCCAGGCTGGCCTCTAACTCACTGTCTAGCCTAGGCTGGCCTCACACTTCTCCAACGTCCTGCCTCAGCCTCTTGCTTATAAGTGTGCGTCTCTATGCCAGGCTCCTTTTTCTTAGTCTATGCATTCAAGGACGTAGCTCATCTACATTAGTGAGTTTCTATAGTGCTGCTGTTCCGGGACAACAGTCCACTTACAATGAGAAGACGATTCTAGCATTTATAGAAAGTATTAACATTCAGAAACACTGCAGTGAAGCCATAACACATAGGGTAGCATTCCACTTAAATGTTAACATCTAAACAGCATATGATGATATGGAACCTTAAACCAAATTTTGGTAGTGTGGTGTAGAGGCATTTACAGGTATCATTAACAGCAGATAGAATGGAGGACTTTCCTAGTTCAGTCATGGTCACTGAAACAGTGGTCTATGTCAGGACTATCTGATGGTTCCTCGGGTGAGAGGACACCTCCCCTTGCCTGGGACTCGGGATGTCTGGGATGCAGGGCTTTCTATGCTCAAATGTAAGTAGTTCAGGTCCTGAAAGCAGGACAAGTTGGTGTGGCAGGTTCTCTACTGGGATGCGTGGGTAGAGATGAAACGGTATGCTACAGAGAACATGGGCTGTCCCTCCCAAGAGGCCAAAGTGCTGTGCTCAGCTTTAAGACTATAGCTGCTAAAGGTACTCACTGTCTCTGCGGTGACCAGTCACTTTTATAAGTGTCATGCTAATGACTGTGGGCTTTCTAAGCCCACACAGTTTAGGAAACTTGCACCCACATTAGCTTTCCTTCTGTTAGGTGCCCATACTCCAGATTTTAGAAAACTGCAAAAGCCTTCGCATCCCAAGATGTCTGAAGGACAAAGGTAAGGTATGCAAATGGCTCCGACACAGATGAGGTCAAAGACTTAAAAGTCAGGAGAGATAGAGAGCCATCTCCAGAATAAACCATGTAAAAGCATCCACCAGCCTGAAACTCAACAGAATACTATCAGAAATGCTTATCAATAACCTGCGTCATTTATTCATTAGCTTATGACATCACATGAGTACAGTTTTCAAGCCAGAAGTTCTAGCATGACTGAGGCATGTGGGGTGTGTTGGCAACTTCCCTCTGGCCACCCGTGGAATGGCCACTGTCTTGTTGTGTGTGGGGCTCCACTTTGGTACATTTATGTACATTACAACATGACAAAGATGGAAATGCTGCCTGAGCCATGTAACGCCTCATGAATGAAGATGTTCAAGACGCAGCAGTGCATGAAACTGTCCTGAGACGCGCACAAGCAGAGTCCACAGACCAGAAGCGATTATCGGCAGGATCGAAATCCCACAGAAAGGCTCAGTGACCGAACACAGACCCTGTGCACTCACCTGACCAGAGGATGCCAGCAGGTTAATTGTTGTTAGGAGCATCCAGCCCCTACTGGCTTCTTCACTCTGATTGATCTCCAGGAACTGGACTATGGCCCGACTTGCAGCCTCTGTAAAATCAAAGAGAAGGCAATAAATAGGGAAATCCCGTATAAACCTGAAACACCTGTAAAAGGTACCAGGAGAAGGGTCGCAAGGGCCCATTTTATGGCAGCATTATTTTTTCTCTATGAAAAAAAATTAAACTCAATCTTTTAATGGATATGCTGGTGGACCTATATACTCATATCTCTATGATGGAAACGTAGAAAGGTGCTTTAGGGGAAAGACCATGATGAGCCCATGAGCGGCACTGAAGGAGGAGGGGAGTCCTGAACTTCAGCTGCCAGGGAAGCAGGCATGCCTAAGGACTGGGGAGGCGAAGGCAGCCAGAAAATGGGAGCAAGACATTCAAACAAAAGAGGGGCAGAGGATGCAGCTCGACACCACCGAGGAAGGCAAGCAACTATGCTGTCACCATCCAGAGAGGCCCAAGCTCTGAAATACAACCCCATCAAGACTACTGGTGTGATCAGTCATGAAAGCAGGCAAGTAGAGGGCTGAACTTGATCTGGGCAAGACTTCCATCAAAAGGAAGACACACTGCTTTCAGACTATTAGCCTGAAAGCTGCACACCATGGGGCCAGTGACAATGGCAGTCACAGGATAAGAGTGAGATGCTTCCAGGCTCGGTGATCACGGAAGACTCTGGGGGTACAGACTACATGAGAGGCTAGCCTGGGGAAATAGTAAGGTATATGAGCCTCACTCACAGAACTGTAGACTTAGAAGAACACCTGAAAGTCCATTTAGTCAGTTATGACTTCAGACTTGCCAGGACTGGCAAGATGGCTCAGCAGGTAAAAGTGGCCGTTGCTAAGCATGAATATTAGATTCGACCAGGACACTGGAGGAAGGAGAGAAATGGCTCCCACAAGCTGTATCCTAATCTCTACCAGTATACTTTGGACACAGGAATAATGTATCACAATAAATCATTTTAATAAAGAAATCTACGAGAGAAATCTCTAGACATCCTTTTAATTTTATCAGCAGTTCACCAACTTTAAGATCTGGCATGAATAAAATTTGTCAGGTCGCAGGGCCTCCTGAAGAACCAGGAAGACACCAGAACAGACTTCACACTTCACCAGAAAGCAGGATGCAGGCTAGAACGTAAAACCTCAGAAGTGCCTTGTTCTCCTTCAGTGTAACACAGTCAAATGCGCTTGCATAGGTAACAATTCAAATCTTATATATGGTGCCGTGCCAGGCATGTTCATCTTAACACACTTGAACTTGAAGAAATATCTGAACAGGAAACATTAAACCATTTGTTCTTACCGAGCCTGAACTGTATAAGCACATTTTCAGGACCCAGGTTCTAGCTTGTTCAGGTTTCACAGAACTGGATGAATTATTTCTATTAATAATAGAAAAATTAAAAAATGGACAAGGTATGTACTTTGCCAGCAGTAAACTCACATTTAAATCCAAGCTGTCTCTAGTCTATAAGGAATGAGACAGACAGACAGACAGACAGACAGAAGGTACTGGAGAGTTCGGCTGTTCAGGTTCTGACTGTGCAGGCAGGAGGGCCTGAGTGTGGCCTCCAAAGTCCACGCTAACAAAAGAGAACGGAAGAACAGAGCATGTGTGCCGGTGTGTGGACGTGCGTCTGAACTTAGGAACCTGGCTAACACAGATACAGTTACCTGCAGAAGTTCTGTATCAGACTAGGGCCTCCAACATTTATAGGAAGGGGAGGGACTCAGGAGGGCCCTTTCCTGGGAGACTGTGATGGTGGCTGGGATAAAGGGTGCCACTCTCTTCACAAGCAAGCACATTGAAAAGCTGCCAGCTCACCAGAAAACAACCTCCCGCCTGTGCCCAAGCCGGCAATCCTACTTAAATTCAGTGCTTTCAGAAACAGACAGGAAAGCAGGAGGGGTCTTGTTGGAAAGGGGGGTTTCAGTGAGAGAGGAAAGGGGAGAGAGGCTGGAATTGGGGAGTGATTAAAACACCCACTCATCTCCACATTCACAGAAGGGTTCCTGTCTAAAGGAAATACAGGGACAAAGAATGGAGCAGAGACTGAAGGAAAGGACATCCAGAGACTGCCCCACCTAGGGATCCATCCCATATAGTCACCAAATGCAGACGCTATTGCAGATGCCAAGAACTGCTTGCTGACAGGAGCCTGATATAGCTGTGTCCTTAGGGGCTCTGTTAGTGCCTGACAAATACAGAGGTGGATGCTTGCAGCCAACCACTGGACTGAGCACGGGGTCCTCAATAGAGGAGTTAGGGGAAGGACTGAAGGAGCTGACAGGGTTTGCAGCCCCACAGGAAGAACAACAATATCAACCAACCAAACTCCCCAGAGCTCCAGGGACTGGACCATCAACCAAAGAGTACACATGGAGGGACCCATGGCTCCAGCCACAGATGTAGCAATTGATGGAACACAGTACTGCCACTAAGAGTGTGCTCAGTAAGTACCTGCCAACAGGCAGCCTGACCAGAGTGTAGGAAAGATGTCACAGTGTCACCCAGATCCAGCTCATTGTGGGCAGCTGGGCTTCCTCAACCTTAAGGAAGGGGAGAAAAGAGCTTGTATCTAACAAAGTAGAGACAATCTTATTATACAGAAAAGAAAGAAAAAAAAAAGACCATCACTTGGCAATCCACTTCAGCAACTGTAGCTTGAAAAATTGTTGTAAAAATTGAAATGAAACTACTTCTTACAAGGAAACAAAGAAGCCACTGACAGGGATCAGAAACCATATGCCTCTTGCCCTCAGAGGGATTAAACAGATGCAAGGTAGACATGTCCCCAGGTAGCTGACACTCCTGACCAAAGCAGACCAAACGCACTCCTTATAACTGGGAACTGTTATTTTAGACTGTGTGCCTCCAATTTCAGAATGCAACATCTTTAGAATCTGACTTGTACTTCTCAAGACTGAGCGTGTCTAGTCTAGCATGCTGGCACACGACCTAACAACGACACCAGCCAGTGTCTCCAGTATTACCCTTTACAAGCCAGAGTGTTGGCCTTCTCCTGGTGTAGAGGGCCAAAGGCCATAGACACACACACAGGTTTTGAATACATTTGGAATGGATGCTATTGACTTCAAAAGGAAATGGCAAAATGTGTTTTTTCGCTGCTATTCAAAAGACTGTCAGATACTAACACAGGATGTTAAAATCAAAATATCAAAAACATTTTGATTTTAAACCATTAGTACATTGGGCTTATTGCATTTATCTGTACAATAATAAGCATTTATACTTGAAAGGGATGAGTAGTTTTTTGTTGTATTTATTTATTTATTATTATTATTACCATTAGCATGATTATGGTGTGTGTGTGCGCGCGCGCGCACGTGCACACACGTGTGGACATGTGTGCAAGGCCTTACAAAGCATGAATACAGAAGTTAGAAAACAACTTTGGAAGTGGCCCTCTCTACAACCATAGGTCCCACTGACTGGACTTACATCATCAGACTCCTACCAATCTTGTTGGCTCTATCTGTCTTAGCTTTGAGATTGGTTCTCATGCAGCTTCAACTAGCCTGGCTCACCTGATCTCTCTGCTTCAACGCTGATGGCCATGCCTGGCAAGGATGTGTTTTTTTATATATTTTGTCTGACAGTGAATATTAAGAGACTCTTCATGATTTAAAAGAGCTAGGGGGGAAGGTGACAGGCATGATTCGGTAATAATACTCATGCTCTGTGGGAGTGACAAATAAAATAGTGAAAATAAAAAGAACATAGTATAATCCCCCATTGTGTCTCTTCAACACCTTTGCTGAACAATTTTTTTGGAGCAGGTAGGAAAGACCTAAGTTACACCAGCAGTAGGGTGCAATGGGTGTTGGGCTTTGAATCACATATCCGAACGGATGAAAAGGTATAGACACCTTTATGGCTGGATGATATGGAGAAATCCCAAATTTCCCTGGTAAAATGAGTTATCAGGCTGGAGAGAGAGCCTAGTGGCTCCTTACACACACTGCTCTTACAGGACGTGAGTTCAATTCCCAACACCCACATGGGAGAGCTCATGACTATCTAGGACTCCAGTTTCTGGGGTTTAGATGCCTTTTTTGGTCTCCAAAGGCATCTGCTATCATATGCAAACACACACACACACACACACACACACACACACACACACGTAACTAAAGACAATAATCTTAAGCATCAACAAGAAATATATTACACCCTCATACAACAAATGATACAGAAGAACCTTTCGCTTTACCCTGCCAATTTCAACATACTGTTATTTACAAAGGAATCCCCCACTGTTTATTTAATGAAGAAGCAGGCCGTGTAAGCATAAACTTCATTTATAGCAACTTTAAGACTTAAGACTTTTTGTCCAGGCTGAGGATGTAGCTCAGTGGAAAACCAAACCCCTGACTTCTAGCCACAGACATTGTGTCTATCTTTTAACTTCAGTGACACTTACAAACCTAAGTGGAATGATGACTTAAGGGTTTTAGCATTAGTGAAGACACACATTAACTCAACTCTGAGTTATAGCAAGCAATATAAACCTCACCTTTGCCACTGCATTATCAAGAGAAACAGAAGAGGAAAAAAAAGAACTGAACATGGAGACATTAGAGCTTGAATTAGGTTAACTAGGCAAAGAACGTACACAAAGACACACAGACAAACAACGAATGAGTTCCAGAAGACAAATTTAGAGCAACTAGTGAAGTTGACTCCCTTCCTTCCGCTGTGAAGTACCCTGCAGGCACAAGCTGCTCAATCCAATTATGCTTCAGGATGATGGTGTGAGTCAAATTAATAGTATCACTGCATTCATTTTATTAATGGATTAAAAAGAAGCCCTAAATAGCCTTGGCTATCTCACGAAGCAAAACAAAACAAACAAACAAATAAACAAACAAAATTAAAAGAAAAGAGAGAGAGAGAGAGATCTGTAAATTTACAGATTTCTGCAACCTCTGTATTTGCTTCTTTTTATGTGCCACATGTGCACACCTTGGGAACGAAATTACCTGACGGTGTTGTGGCTCTGAACTTCTTGGAGCACAGCACAATGCTTTTCAGGTTGGAAAGAAAGGCAGGAATGTGTAACTAGGATCCAGGACAAGTCTCTAACCCTGTCGCTGGAGGACTGGGCCATCATCACCAGCCTCTCTATACCCGGCATGGTACCACTGAGGACTGCACTACTGGGTTTAACCAGGGCCTCGGCATGTAGCGATGTCCTCCACGACACACTGAAGACGTAACTAACTGTACAGAGTGAACTCTTAAGAAATCTAAATAAGCTTTAAGATGTTAAAGCTAAATGAGCATACAAAATATGGTAACTATATACCTTATAATCCCTTAACAATGAGATGCCAGCAATGGGAAGAAAATGAGGGGCATCCTGAGATTCTTGCATTATTGCATTGTATTCTTGTATTATTCTTGCTATGTCCTGGGGGGGGGGGTTTATAAACACTTCAAAATTAAATATTTGTGTAACTATTACCATAGTTAAGAATGAAACACACTCTCTATTTAAGACATCCACCTGTCATCTCACCCAAAAGATTGTCTTATGCGTATAAGATCTTCGAGGGAGCAAAGAAAACAAATATGTAGTTAGCACCACGACTTCCCACAGACAGCTCAGCCTGAGAGGATATCAACAATGAGGACAGAGAAGCTAGTGAAATAAGTCTGGGGACATTTCCTAATCTCAGGTGTCATTCCGGACAGAAAATGACTGGAGCTAACGTCACTGAGAAATTTCCCTTCCTGCTACCCGTTCACAGTCATACAAATCTTACATCACAAATCTCTGCTCTGACAAAATTAACTAGAACAAGAGTGTGTGCTAAGAGAGGAGTCAGTTGCCGGGCAGTGGTGGCGCATGCCTGTAATCCCAGCACTTGGGAGGAAGAGGCAGGTGGATTTCTGAGTTTCGAGGCCAGCCTGGTCTACAGAGTGAGTTCCAGGACAGCCAGGGCTACACAGAGAAACCCTGTCTCGAAATAACAAACAGAGAGAGAGAGAGAGAGAGAGAGAGAGAGAGAGAGAGAGAGAGAGAGAGAGAGAGAGAGAGAGAGAGAGAGGAGTCAGTCCCACTTTGGGTGCAGGAGGGAATGAGGTCAGACGTTTTAACCATCCCTTTCATTAGACGCTTTTCAGGTGCTAATGCAATCAAAGCTGCCTCAGTTTCAAATCTATTCATTGAATAACGTATTGCATCCCCTCACACGAATGGAATTAATCCTCAATTAAAGACATTCTAGTTATCCATGGGCTAAGATGAACATCTCAGATCATGTATGTAACTCTAATTGCTGAAGCCAGTGCTCTGGTCTGCGCTGCCATGCCCCTGTGATGCTACACACAGATGGAGCATCTGAGAAAGAAGCAGGCTGGGATCTGGGAAAGGAGCAGGCTGGGATCTGGTCCTGAGGGTGAGTCCTTCACAATGGGATGAGTACTTACACTAGGAAAGTCCTGAGCGCTGGCTCTCTCTCAGCTGAGCTCAGGGAGAGAAGGGAGCCATCTGTAAAGCAGAAAACTACCCAGTACACAGAACAAAGCAGAAACCTAATGCAGAGAGTGCACAGCCTTCCTCCTCCCCTCCTGCCGGCTTTCAAGCTCCCAAGGCAGATATGTCTTCTAAGCAAGTCTGAGTAATTCTCTGGGAAATTTTTCCTCCACTAAGAGAAACATCACCAATGATAGGCTCAGCAAGACAACCTTACTCTGATCTCATGGTACCAGGTTACCAGCCACAACCAGGACTTTTTGTCAAAAGGAGGATTGACCCGGTCCTTGCTACAAGATTGTCCCAGATGACAGTCTCCCTGGGCTCCTGCAGAATGACCTCGCTGGCCTAACCCCTGATTTAGGGTTCCTGTAGCTGATATGAAACACATGACCACAGGCAACTTACAGAGGAAAACATTCATTTCCTCTTTGGCTCCTAGGCAAGGGTCCATAAGGCAGGGGAAGTCGGAGGAACTCAAGGCAGGGGACGAAACAAAAGCCCTGGAGGAATGTCCTTTACTGGCTTGCTCAGCCTGCTTTCCTATAGTATCCAAGACCATGGGGTCCAGGGGTGGCATTGCCTTTTACAGAGCGGCCTGCCCTCCACTCGGTGACCAGAGCCCTCCCACATCAATCATTAATCAAGAAAGCGCCCTGCAGGCCAATCGGGTGAGAACTCTGCTCTCAACTGAGCTTCCCTCTTCCCAAGTGATTGTAGCTTTAGTCAAGCTGGAAAAAACTAAACAGAACAGCCCTTAAGTTACTTATGGTGTAACAGGAAACAGACACACACACACAGAGGCACACACACCACTCATGAAGCTGAGAAACAAAAGTGTACTTTGGAAGAGTGAAAAATGTCTTGATTACAGCAGTCGAGAACATTGCACCAAGGAAGTGTGACTTAATCCAGACTGGTAAGAGGAACTGAGGTAAGCACTGTCCTTAGGGGAGGAGCTTAGTCGGGACAGGAGTGTAAACACAGTCAGTCATCTATGTGGACAGAGAAAGAGCATTTAGATCAAAATACAGGAAGGAAGCAAGAATGAAGAGGAGAACCTGGGCGGGCAGACTGCAGACTGGCCGGGCTCCCTCCCACGGAATTTCAGCAGCACTTTTAGAGAGCGGCTGCCCCCATGGCCCACTTAGGTCAGCTTCTATAAGTACCTGTGGATTTGTTTGAAGCTCTCCTCCGGATCTCCGTCACCATGAGTCGGGAGACTTGCGTTGTGAACTGCAGAAGGTCAGAAAATTTCTCTGTCATTGTATTTGGAGGAGCATTTCCAAAAACCTGTGGATGAGAGAACACATTTCATGACGTACCGGCCTTTTGTTTGTTTGTGTGTTTGTTTGTTTTTTAATTATCAAGTTCAAAATGTGACATAACTTGAAGATCAAGTTACATGAGTGCAGTGACATTTCCTCTGGACCTGTTTACACCTAAAGATCATGGCTTTTGAAAGATCACATCTGGCCACATGTCTTTATACATACGAATGTACCAGGCATAAATCAGGTGGAAAAGTCTCACTAACAAACCTCAGAAAACAACCATTCTCCAAGGAAACCTGAATGAGACCTTTGAGAGACGTCACTCGGGGGGAGGTTCTTCGATGGGAGAAAGCAGGGGCTGATGGACCCTTACTCCTCATTCAATATTTTACAAGTTTCTGAGTTCTAACCACAGTCGTCCCTAATATAAGGCTGTCATGAAAATGACAAGGCAATGGTTAGGAAGCCCGTAAACGAGCTTGCTTTCTTGGAAACTTCGGACAAATGAACTGTGGAATAAATAATTCTTACAGTAAGCTGCTGTGGGCTCAGCAAAGAGGGATGGAATGAAAGCCAGACAGCCCATCATAGAGAGACACTGCATGGGAATACTGTCTGTGAGGCTGTCATAACAGCTCCCACTTATAATATAGTATTCATATTATCAATATCCCAATGTCACTATAAAGAGATCGGGCGCAGTCCACACACTTTCCCAAGCTAACACCACACTATGGTTTTGCAGGAGCGCCCCCTAAGTAAGGCTGGTTGTGACTGTTCCTATAAGCGAACACTACCTGGAGGCTGCTAAAGGAACACTGGGGCTGACTGGGACTATACAACTATCTATCTATCTATCTATCTATCTATCTATCTATCTATCTATCTATCTATGAGAGACACAACTATACCCCCAGCTCAGGAAGCTGGGATGGGGAGCCCGGAGGCCAGAGCAGTCTGTGTCACATAGTAAGACATTGTCTCAAAACCAAAAGCAAACCAAAAATAAACCAGCAAATAAAGAGGCAGAGCAACCCAGAGGGACCCGCATTGTGCTCCCGGGTCTGGCTCAATTAGTGAAAAGGAAAAGCTAGTCAATCATACTCCTCCGACGCAGTCTCCCTAAGGCGGACGCATGATACGGGTATACCGTACGCATGAGGACGTCTCAGTCTGGACTTTTCCATACAATAATAAAAGACTTTATTCCACAGAGCCTAGTAACAGAGGCAGAGGACCTCACAATATCATTTTAACAAAAGATGTTTCCTACATCCTTACATAGACACTGCTTCAAATTAGGCTAAACATAACAGAAACGGTGCAAAGGCTACTCTGCTCAAGGAGTAACCTGTCCCAGCAACTGCACCAAACTGCATTTACAGAATTCCTCTATTCTTCCCTGATGCTTGCTTGCTTGCTTGCTTGCTTTTTCATATTTGTTTTGTTGTTTGAGGCAGGGTTTCTCTGTGTAGCCCTGGCTGTCCTGAAACTCACTCTGTAGACCAGGCTACTTCAAATTCAGAGATTCACCCGCCTCTGCCTGCTGAGCCCTGGGATCAAAGGCACTGCCACGACGACCTGGCTTCTTTTTTTTCCCCCTGCTTCAGTTTTTAAAGTTTAATAACAGTGATTTATTTATACATGTATGTTTTGCCTGCACTTGTGTATGTGCACCGTGTGCATAAAGACACGTTTGCCTGGGTCCGTGGAGGCCAGAAGACTGCACCAGATGCCCCGGAACTGAAGTTATGGTCTGTGGAGAACTGCCATGTGGGGCTGGAAACTGAGTCTGGGACCTTTGCAAGAGACGCCAGTGTCCTTAATCACTGACCCATCTCTCCAGCCCCTCCCCGACACACCATCTCTCCAGCCCCCTGCTACGAGTCTTTGAAAAAAGAACATTTTTAGCTAAATCTATCACCTGTCAAATAAGATGCACAGCTCCCTCTTTTTGTGATACTTGTGTCCGAGCTCACAGCTTCAAGCATGCCAAGCAAGTAACTCTACCAGCTGGGCTACACTGCAAGCAAGACCAATCTACCTCAACAAATTAGCACACCATCTCTCCAGCCTATTCAAACACCTATTAATGATGCACACTTGAATTCTTACCACTTGTAAGAGTTGAAGAAAGTTTATAAAAACAGCCGTTTCTTCTAGAGTACAGAATGTAGTGATTCAAGCAAACAAGGATTTTATTGCTTAATTTTCACCAAGAAATCTTTTCACAAGATTCAAAAGTATTCACAAATAGTTCCTGACCTCTGTCTATGTGTCAAGTGGTGATCTAAAAGTTGTGAAAACACAGGTAAATGAAGACTATACTCTAGATTCCAGTATCTAAGTTCACACTTTAATCCAGATGGTAAGCAAATTACCTTAAAAATTATTATGGCCCAGTTCACCTCGTAGTTAGTAACTAACTAACACACACACACACGAATAGCACAGACTATAATTTCGCAGTTTATAATTTTATAATTTATGCCTATAATCCTATGGCCTGGAAGTCTCAGAACTGCAAAGAGATTCTGCTTCAAAAACCAAAATAACTATTAAAGCTGGGGGTGGGTCCAGCTCAGTAGTGGGCGAGCACTTAGAATGTAGGAGTCCCTGGGCTCTACCGCCACTACCAAAGGTAAACAAGAATATTGGAATTAAAATTAATTTAAAAGGCTAGAGAGATGGCTCAGGCTATTAAGAGCATTTGCTGCGCTGGCAGAGGACCCAAGTTCAGTTCCCACATTAGAAGACTCACCATCATCTAGAACTCCAATATCAGGGGTACCTACCAATGGGGTCACAGTGGTAGAGAGAGGAAGAGTCCGGGTGGCCTGGACCAAGGTAAAATGGAAGAACGCAGCAAGTAAAACCTCAGTGTGGGGAAGATGGCCACACAGGGGGCTACAAACAAAAGCGCGTTCTTTGTGCCTGACTACAGTATCTCCATCCATAAACACCAAGAATGTTTCACCACCTTCAACCAAATGTGTGATGGGAAGGACGGAGCATGGAGCTATGAAGAGACTGGGGTTCCTGGCACGTTCTCTCTAATGCTCTCTCCTCCTCTCCTTGTCTCTCTGTGTGCATCTCTGTCTCTCTCTCTGTGTGTCTCTGTCTACCTCTGTCTCTCCATTTGCATCTGTCTCTGTCTTTCTTTCTCTCCCCTCCATCCCGCGCCCCATCTCTCTCTCTCTCTCTCTCTCTCTCAGAAACTTACTCAAGGATTCCCACCCATCAAGGGAGACAGTCAAGAAGGAGACTCAAGACAGGCAGTGGTGGCACACGCCTTTAAACCCAGCACTTGGGAGGCAGAAGCAGTCGTATTTCTGAGTTCGAGACCAGCCTGGTCTACAGAGTGAGTTCCAGGACAGCTAGGGCTAAACAGTGAGACCCTGTCAAAAAAAAAAAAAAAGAGAGAGAGAGACAGAGACAGAGACAGAGAGACAGAGAGGGAGACTCAAACTCAGCACATTTCATACAAAAATTGTGGTTTTATAATAAATTTGTGCTATTTGTGACCCAGACTGTGGGTTGAGGGGAATGACAGATCTGAGGAACACTACCTGATAACACATTCAATAATAACAATATTTGGAGATGACAAGGATTTACAGTGTTCCTAGCAGGGTTCAAATGCTTAAGACATCATTAATTAAGAGTCTAATTAAGGGCTGGAGAGATGGCTCAGTGGTTAAGAGCACTGACTGCTCTTCCAGAGGTCCTGAGTTCAATTCCCAGCAACCACATGGTAGCTCACAACCATAACGAGATCTGGCGCCCTCTTCTGGAGTGTCTGAAGACAGCTACAGTGTACTTACACATAAGAAATAAAAACAAGAAGTGTTAAAAAAAAAAAACAAAAAAACTACAAAGCAGGGCAGTTCCCTCCTCCCTTCACAGCTAAGGGAATTAAGGATCGCTAAGTTAACCTATACCACACTTAGAACAAGACTACAGACGAGGCCACTCTGATTCTGAGAAGCACTCAGTACTGTTTTCTCAATTAAACTGTCTGAGCCCTACCCCTGTAACTCAGCATACACTATGCCTTTAGCGAGATGTAACAGAACTTAACTTGGTATTAAAAGAGTTATTTTAATAGGTTAGTTTTTAATTTTAACAGGGTCGTGAATCAAACCCAGAACCTTGCACAAGTGAGAGACATGTTATTCCCTAATCCCTCTTAAAACACTAATTTTTAATATCTACCTAAATGTTGAAAAATTTTTCTAAGCACTTGAACTAAAATAAGTATTTCTGACAAATTCAGAGAAAATAAATTAACGGTATTATTTAATAATATGCATAAATTGGGACCCCAGTCTATATTTGTTATTGAATGGTATTATTAAACAAGAAGGAAATATAGGGAATAAAAGAAGTTGGAATGTTTAGAAAACCTTCTACATAAGTACAATATGTACAATACTGACCAATAGTCCTTAAATAACTGTTATGGATATAAAAAATGCAACAAAACACATAATCTGTTTGAATTTGAGATCTTTTTCTTACCTGATTCTAAGCGTGTGTGGCCCTGTCTAAAGCCAACAATTTTAAAAGCAAATGTCACTTGTAAGGAATTTGAACAGTCTTCAACTTGTATACTTCTCAAATAAAAGCTGGAAATACTTTCAAAAGCAAGAAGAATTTCTTGAGGATCGAGTTCATAAATATTAATTTCAAAATAAGACTATGGTGATATACTATGATAATTAACAATGGCCTTTTATGAAATTTCAGACAATAAAAACCTATTCATTTCGAAAAGTTTTGTTTGGAGTAATTTTTTTTTCTGTGAGGTTTTGCTCTTGGACATAAAGGTTAATTATTTTTCAGAATGCCCTCTGTCCTCAGACTCCCCCTAATCCTGTAGTTTGAGATGGAGGATAACAGCAGTTGCCCTGTATGCAGGACCATGACAGAGGCCATGGGAGGCATTTCAAGAAGTGTGCATAAAGCCTGGCCCAGGAAAAAATACTCAGCACATGTCAATATTAACCATGTCTTGAGAAGTAAAGAGTCACACACTGAAATAACACTCACAGGCAAATGTTAGAAGCTATCTGTACAGAGGAGCCTGTGTCCAACCATATGAAGCACAAATTAGTCAAAGTCGCAAAAAAAAAAAAAGTCAACTCATTTTCATAAATACTGTATGAACTGGTTGGCCATAACACCATACTAAGTCATTCAATTCACCAAGAATATTTCCTGTTAGCGGAGAATATTCGTGGATAAATGGCCAAACATTACTAAACAAATAACTATCAATTTGTAGATATTTTTAGAAATGGAAGTTTGTGCTTGTTAGTGTTCATGCAATGAATATAATTTGGAAACTTTAATCAGTTATAATTGTATAGAAATAACATTCAATCCTGACATTACTTGGGAATTTCCTAGGAACTTAAGTGTACCTCTATGGTAGGACACTTGCCTAAGCACACACACAGACACACACACACACAGAGAGAGAGAGAGAGAGAGAGAGAGAGAGAGAGACAGAGAGACAGAGACAGAGACAGAGACAGAGACAGAGAGAGAATTCCAAACCTCGGATGGTCAAATAACATCATACAGAGGTTTGGGAACTGCCTATGCCAGTACTTCTAATCAGGCAGAAGTCAGATACCACGTCAGCGTTCATGATGAACACAGAGAGATCAGACGCAAGCTGGCAGGAAGCTCAGGTGTACACTACTGGTGAGGCATACAGGAGGCTCTAAGTTCCAACCCAAGGAGCCACAATAGAAAAGCTGAAAGCAATTCCTGTAACTGCGCTAAACAATTACCGTGCCTTTGAGATGCTCATCGTCTGAGAGAAGGGAATTATCTTACACCAATCAATAGCCAGTAGAGTATCATATGTTTTTTAAAAAGAGAACTATGAAGTAGAAAAACAAAAACATCTTACAATGTTCTTGTAAATTTTACTGGTTCCAATAAGACTGAGGACTTTCATGAACGGGGCTTGAACCAGCGGCCTGCTCACAGCCATTTCTGCTCCCATGGTTTTGTTTTGTTTTTTTAATTAACCTTATTCGTTTTTGTTTCAAACGATACCCCCCCCCTTCTCTGATACCCCTCCACAACTCCCCCATCCCACCCTTCTTCCCCTTTGACTGTATGAGGGAGCTCCCCCACCCACCCATCCACTCCCACCTCACCTCCCTAGCATCCCCCTATGCTGGGGCATAGAGCCTTCACAGTACCAAAATCCTCTCCTCCCACTGATGTTGGATAAGGCCATCTTCTGCCACATACGCAGCTGGAGTCATGGGCCGCTCCACATGTACTCTTTGGTTGGTGGTTTAGTCCCTGGGAGCCCTGGGGGATCTGGTTAGTTGATATTGTTCTTCCTATGTGGTTGCAATCCCCTTCAGCTCCTTCAGTCCTTCCCCTAGCTCTTCCATTGGGTCCCAGGCTCAGTCTAACAGTTGGGTGTGTGTATCAGCATCTGTATTGGTCAGGTGCTGGTACAGCCTCTCAGGGGACAGCCATACCAGACTCCCGACAGGATTCTGCTCCCACTTTCAAATGGCTATTTTAACCCTCTCCCTCCTCGGGCTCCTCTACTACCATCTCCTCCCTCATCACTCTTGGCAGACAGCGAAGAGAAAAAGCATGTTCTATGAACATATTCGTATTTTCATTCTCTCTGTACTCTATGGAGCACAACCCAACAGATGCTGTGTGAGCGAATCCCTCCCATGCTCCTCCATCCCAGCTACTCTGACTGAGCGCCTAGGAAATCCCAACGCACGAGGTACCCGCTATCTCCATGACAGGACCAACTGGACAAGGCGCAGTGAGAGTACAGTCACCTCCGACGGCCTCTACAATCTTAATACTCAGGAGTCAGCACTGCTTCCCCCTCTCCACACTATCCTAGGCTCACTCTCCAGTCTACCTACTCTAGATCCCTGAAGGACATTTTCTGCCAAAGGCAACAGGAGGCTAAGGTCTCCAAGCAAGGTCTTCTCCGACAGCAT
Source organism: Mus musculus (assembly GCF_000001635.26). NCBI lineage: Eukaryota > Metazoa > Chordata > Mammalia > Rodentia > Muridae > Mus > Mus musculus. The sequence continues at coordinate 101,975,975 of NC_000071.6, forward strand.
CACACATCCATATTCACACCAGCGACAGTTAAAGTAAGGGCTCTAATTGGCAAAGAATGGGATCCTACAACATGGGATGGGGATGTGTGGGAAGACCATGTTGAAGCTGAGAATTTTGAATCCTCAGATTCTCAAGGGTTTGCCCCACCTGAGGAAGTAGTACCCTCAGCCCCACCTCTTGAAATAATGCCTTCCCCACATGAGGAAATTAATTTTGCAGAGTCTGCTCACGGCCCACCAATAGTTTCTTCTAGACCTGTAACCAGACTCAAAGCAAAACAGGCTCCTAGAGGGGAGCTACTAACTAGAGACTATCCGTAAGTTCTGTGACTCTAGAGAACCCTGACTAATACAGAAGTTGGTACCAGGAGTGGTTCTAGAGTAACAGAAGTACAAGGATGAATCTTTTAAAATACTGGAATTGGCTTGTTGATCCACCAGCACTTTCAACTATTGAAACCTCTCCAGATTCTCTCCCTCCTGGGAGCTCAGAGAATTTTGAAGACCCATGGTTGAAACTATATTCCGAACTTAAAGAAGCTAATGCCCTTGATTTTCTTAATGAATTAGGTGATTCAGTGCACAAAGCTTTCTACAAGATGGGGAAAAAATCGGAAAATGATTTTACTGGCTGGTTGCTCTTAGTATCTGTGGAAAAAATGATGAATGAAAGGAAGGAGTTGTGTGATAAAATCGAAAGGCTCCAGACACAAGTAAACGATCTAAAAGTTGCTAAGTGTGTCCTTGAGGAGAATCTTCTCTCTTGTAGCAATAGAGCTCAAGTTGCAGAAAATCAAACAGAAACTCTCATTGTAAGGTTGGCTGAACTACAGCGAAAATTCAAGTCTCAGCCTCAGAGTGTGTCGACAGTTAAAGTAAGGGCTCTAATTGGCAAAGAATGGGATCCTATAACATGGGACGGGGATGTGTGGGAAGACCATGTTGAAGCTGAGAATTTTGAATCTTCAGATTCTCAAGGGTTTGCCCCACCTGAGGAAGTAGTACCCTCAGCCCCACCCCTTGAAATAATGCCTTCGCCACATGAGGAAATTCTCCTCAGCTCAGTTTCTCTGACTCTTCTCTTTGTCCTCAGCACTTATACATAGTCGGCAGCCGAATTCCCAACAATTGTTCAGTCGCAGCTGTGAATGGAAGTCCAAGGATCTAGCAGTTACTCAGTCTCACGCAGCAAGCAGGCAAAGGAGCAAGAGCAAGAGCTAGAGCTAGACTCCCTTCTTCCAATGTCCTTATATTGTCTCCAGCAGAAGGTGTAGCCCAGATTAAAGGTGTGTTCCACCACACCTTTAATCCCAGATGAAAGGCATAGCCCAGATTAAAGGTGTGTTCCTTAAACTCGGAGATTCAATCTTCTGGAATCCATAGCCACTATGGCTCAAGATCTTCAAACCAAGATCCAGATAAGGATCTCCAAGCCTCCAGATAAGGGTCACTGGTGAGCCTTCCAATTCCGGATTGTAGTTCATTCCAAATATTGTCAAGTTGACAACCAGGAATAGCCACTACAATCCACCCCTTGTCAACTTGACACAAATAATATCTCGTGTTCACATGAAACAATAACAAGGTTGTAAATACGCCTAACATCATATAACTATCCCTCGTACAATCGCAAACGCATTAGTAAATTTACAATGGGCATTCATATTACTTTATAATCCTCGTTTCTGCAACTGGTTACGTGGCCTTAATTGGTATTTATAACTACCTTCCTCTACTACCCATTCTGTATTTCCTTCTCCTTCAGCCAGCACCTCAGCAGGTCTTGGCTCTTTTCCTGGAGGATTGACCCATACCTTCATTCCTGATGGGTCTGCGTCCTTTGTCATCCTGCTTGGATTAGGCTGTTGTAGTTTCCCATTGACTTTAATCACAGGACATGGTAGTACTAAGAGACGCCCTAAGGGATCTCCTACACTCCAGAGTAGCTCTGTTTTTCTGACTTCTATGACTACAGCTCACTGCTTATCCACCCACCTGTAACCTGACACCCTGCTCTTCCCTCCTTTGATCTAAGTTTATTGTCCTTTTTTTTAAATGATCAAGCCTGAATATTCCTAATCTTCAAAAAATAGTAATAATAATAAAACCCCCAAATCTCCTTATGTGCTGCCGGGTTTTTGCCTACTTGATACAAACTATAGTCATCTAGAGAGAGCACACCTCATCCATGCGGTGGTCCCTGGGTGTCTGTGGGGCACTGTCTTAATTAATCCTTGACGTGGGAGGATGGTTCCTCCCCCTGCTCCTGTGGGAGTTCCTCCACTGACTTCCCTCAGGGACCCACTATGATCTCACCTTTTGTTTCTCTAGCCTGACTCAGTACCTTCCTTGTCAAGACCTTCCAACTTCTTTCTCACACAAAATGCCCAACCTCAAGTGTTTTGTCATAGGGACACCAAGCTAACAGAACTTCTACCAGTATCTGTTGTTAGAATTTCTTTCAAACCCAGCAAAGCCTAGTATATTCCTTTCTTCTCCCATTCACTCCTCAAGCCACTGCCTTCTAGCTCCACTTCAGACTGTGTCTGCTTAGCCAGGTTAGCCTCTGGGCACACCTGGGAGGGCTGTTTGCTCAGGTTGGCCTCTGGGCACAGCTGTGAGGGCTGTTTGCTCAGGTTGGCCTCTGGGCACAGCTGTGAGGGCTGTCTGCTCAGGTTAGCCTCTGGGCACAGCTGTGAGGGCTGTTTGCTCAGGTTAGCCTCTGGGCACAGCTGTGAGGGCTGTCTGCTTAGGTTAGCCTCTGGGCACAGCTGTGAGGGCTGTTTGCTCAGGTTAGCCTCTGGGCACAGCTGTGAGAGCTGTTTGCTCAGGTTGGCCTCTGGGCACACCTGGGAGGGCTGTTTGCTCAGGTTGGCCTCTGGGCACACCTGGGAGAGCTGTTTGCTCAGGTTGGCCTCTGGGCACAGCTGTGAGGGCTGTCTGCTCAGGTTGGCCTCTGGGCACAGCTGGGAGGGCTGTCTGCTTAGGTTAGCCTCTGGGCACAGCTGTGAGGGCTGTCTGCTCAGGTTGGCCTCTGGGCACAGCTGTAAGAGCTGTTTGCTCAGGTTGGCCTCTGGGCACACCTGGGAGGGCTGTCTGCTCAGGTTGGCCTCTGGGCACACCTGGGAGAGCTGTTTGCTCAGGTTGGCCTCTGGGCACAGCTGTGAGGGCTGTCTGCTCAGGTTGGCCTCTGGGCACAGCTGGGAGGGCTGTCTGCTTAGGTTAGCCTCTGGGCACAGCTGGGAGGGCTGTCTGCTCAGGTTAGCCTCTGAGTGTGCCTGAGAGGGATTCTCTAGTTTCTACTGACTGAGGTAAAAAGACTCACCATAATTGAGCAGCACACAGGAAAGTGTGCAGAGCACTGAGTATTCATCTCCCCCTGCTTCCGACCATGGATGCAGTGTGATCGGTTTCCTCAAACTCCTGCCATTATAATCCCTGCACCACGACAGCCTGTGACTTTAAACTGTGAGCCAAAATGAACATTAAGTTTTCCTTAAGTTATGTTGATTGGGAAATGAGAAAAGTAACCACTTCAGGTGGATAAGCTTATTTCTACTTTACAACCCAGAAAATGAAGATGACTGCCTTGCTCCAAGTGCAATACACATCTGAAATCCTGACTCCAGCACAGACCAAAGACAAGGCAGTAATACAGAAAAACTGGAGATTAGGTAAAATCCTACCTACTGAATATGAACTATCACCCTCACTCCATCCACAACGTAGCTTCAAGAAAACACTTGTATCGAGCTGATAAAAACGCCTGCTTCCTAAGATAAGAGCACAGTCAAGAAATAAGCACTGTGGATATTATGACTGGGAGAGATCTCAACTGTGGAAGCCAGATAACCCAGCCACGCCATCTCAGCACGAGAGCTCCCAATTTACTATACACAAAATCTCCCAAGTATTTTCAGTATCTCATCCTTAAATATCAGCGCAGATTAGGGGAAAAGGACAGCCTGCAGTTTCCAGATGATAAGCCAACAGAGAGAATAATAGAGAGATGGAGTGAGTGAATCAGAAACTAAGGAGGGAAAGGACAGGAGACAGAGTGGAAGGGAAAGGAGATCTCGGAAGGGACAGAGTTGGGAGGAATGGAGTGAGAAATCATAGGCGTGTGTTAGAGAGATGGAGTCAGGAGGAAGAGAGAGAGAGAGAGAGAGAGAGAGAGGAGAAAGAAAAAAGGGGCCAGGAACACAGAGAGATCAGAGAGAAGGGGCTGAGAGGGGATGGGAATGGGGAGACAAGAAGAGGAGAGGGCAGGGAGGAAAAAGAAACTAAAGAGATTAGGGCGTTAGGGAGCAGGTCTGAAAGGGCAAAGGTGACACACCCCAAGATTCACTTTTGCAGGACACTGACTCCTCAGCCAGGGCCAATACACACTGAGGATCATTAGGCACAACTGCATGGAGAAGGGGAGAGAGCAGTGTATGAGGCAGGGGGATTGAATGTATGAGGCAGGGGGCCTGGAATGTGTGAAGCAGGGGGACTGGAGTGTGTGAGGCAGGGGGATTGAATGTGTGAGGCAGGGGGGCTGGAATGTGTGAAGCAAGGGGACTGGAGTGTGTGAGGCAGGGGGACTGGAGTGTTTGAGGCAGGGGGATGGAGTGTATTGTGGTTGGAAGGGGCAGGAAGCAGGTTCTCACAATGAGAAAAGGGCAGGCAGGACAGTGCGATAAAAACCTGTGTTAAGAGCTCCATGACAGCAGCATTAGTGGACAACAGCAGAAGCCCCAAGCCCACCACAGAGCTCCTAAACTTCTCAAAGCTACATGCCTGCAAACCTTTGGTCCATACCAAGAAGTCATTTTAAAAATGGTTTAAAAACCCAGTAGCAACAAAATCATTTTGTGCTGTAATAGCAATACATGAGTCTCTTTATATTCTCTGTAGATAGCAACTCTCCCCTTTTGTGATGTGCCAGAAAGCCAGCTGAACAGAGCACACTGTAGTGGCATTTCCTTTGAGATGGTCTCGCTATATAGCCCAGGCTAGCCCAGTTCTACCTGCCTTCTGAGTGCCAAGGTTAAAGGCGGCACTGCCATGCCACCTGTGACAACTTCAAAGATTACTAAGGGCTTTGCAATTGCGCAACAGAGTAACACAGGACAACCGACAATCTTGCCTCTTCTAAAACCCAGTGTCAGGGCTGAAGAGTCAGCCTCTCTCACTACAGAAATGGAAAGGAAAACAAACACTTTGGAGCCGTGGCTCTCACTCTGTAGCGCAGGCTGACCGTGAGCCCCGCCCCTCCACCATCTTCTCAGTCTCTCCCTGGTGCCATGACTACAGATGCGTGCTCAACATCTGACTTACTGCAAACCCAGAAAGAAAACAGGTCCCATGTTATCGCCAGCAGTGGCCTCCTGGAAGGAATGCTGTGGCAAGCCAGACTTACCCTGTTAAACACTGGCAGCATCATGTATAGCTTCTCCTCCTGCTCCTTCTGGGTCATGTGCCTCGGAGGGTGGCACAGCTCGGTGAAGAGCCGGCGGAGGTGCATCAGGCCTAAGGCGTTGTCTTGCGGGCTGCACTCCTCCTGCCGAGGCCGCCCCATGATCCTCTTCACCATGTTCATCTTGGCTGGTGGGTGAAACACACTGCTGTTTCTGTAAGGAAAATGTCAAGACGTGAAGAGTCAACATGTCCCCGCCTTTGCCTCGACTAAGCCAGCATGTGAGAACTTTAAATAGTCCTATGACGGGCCAACAATCTGCCGCTTCTTTAGACGCAGAGAGGCAGGGTTGATGAGCCCCCAGAACAACCCTATGAACCACGCAACCTCAACTCCATACTGGTTCCCACAAAAGTTATATACAATACAATGGGGCAAGTAAAATCTGCTTCCCCAGTCATTTAATATCCAGTGCGAATCCTAAGGGGATCAGAAACCTTGCTACCCCGTGTGGCTCAACAGTTGAGTACATGCAGAAGGAACACAGCCAGGAAGTGAATCCTGACCTCCCACACCTACAATCAAACCCCACAAGCCTTCTAGTTTCAACTTGAAATTGTCTTGTTGCGAAGGACTCTGTGCATGTGATGAACCATCTGTTAGTCTGAAAACACACGAATCAAGTGGGATGATATCCCCTTACACGTCATAAATGTGAAAAGATTGATCATACAACTAAAGACCACTTTCTTAAACTGTGGTTGGAAACCTTTGTTAAGTCCCATTAACTCATCACAGTCATAGACATTTTAAAGAAATAGCAAAGAAGCCACTGGTGCGTGTGGTAAGGGTGGCCACTCTGCGATGATGTGTATTTTAGGTAAGGATGCATGCATGCGCACTGTGCAGTTATGTAACATGCATCCCTCACTGGACCCAAGGCAATAACTAACCACTGAGTGCAAGAGTCTGTGGACTCAATCATAATTTCAAAAAGCATCAACAGCCATTCGGTTATTTCCAACTGTGCCGGGAATTAGCTGATCTCAGACACAAAGCCAGGAAATCTAACAAAGGAAGTCAGGAAGGCTGGAAGAACATGATGGATCAGGACAATCTGGGTGAAACTAAGTTTCTTTTTAGTCTGCAAGCAAGTAGCCGTGCCTGCTTTTACTATGGCTGCCGTTACATGAACCTGTATGCTACCCCTCAGGAAAAGAAAGGCTGTGTCTGAGCAGGGATTTACCTACTATGTGACACTTGCTGGTTTCTTAAAACTTTGAGAACAAGGATCTGAAGCACCGTGCCCTAGAGAACTGTGTCTGGCCACAGGCTTGCACTTGGCACTCTATGTGCCCCAGCTCTGCCTTGGGTTGTTCTGCGTGTGTGTGGAGTCCCTACTGTGCAAAGCACAATCAGTATTATAGTCAAGGGCCCCACTGCAACAAAGAGCTCTTGGAGGCAGGCAAAAGGCTGAAAATACTTACCTACAAAGTAACAAAGAAAAATGAGCCCAGTTTAGGGATGTCCAATAAACTCATAAAAGTATAACTTAAGCCTGCCCAATGTTAGTAAAACGGTTTCAGCATATACATCCAAAAGGCCTACTGATGTGCCAGTATGTTATGGCCCTGAAAACCTCCAGGTCAGAAGTAAACGTGAAAGTGATCAGTAGGCATGCACACTGGGCCACTCACAAGCATCTGCAACCTCAGTGCCAAGGCATCTCATGGCCTCCTCTGGCCTCTGTAGGCACCTGCACACATGTGCTGCACTTAAAAATCACACAGGAGAGCACAAAAAAATTAATTAATCTTGTAAAAAAGGAGTGGGGGTGGGGTCATGCATGGTGAGGATCCTGTCCATCTATCCATTTAGCAAATGCTGATCATTCAATTGAGTGTTCCCACTTGTGTCATACTGCTGTGGAGTAGATGTCTAGAACTTTGTACCCTTGATCCACAGCTCCTCTACTTACCCCCCCCCCCACACACACACATACCCCCACCTCTGGTGACTGACTAGGCTGAGTTGTCACATAACTGAGAACATCTAGTATCTATATTTGCAAAGCCTCCTTAATTCACACTTAACATAAGGTATTCAAGGTTGATCCATATCAATTGCAAATTAAAGAAAGGGTTTCTGTATTCTTCTGTATTCTCTATGGCTCAGGACGGCTGAGTACTAGTCTACTGGGTATACATTCTTTTTTTCTGGGAGGGGGGCTTCGAGATGGGGTTTTTATATATAGCCCTGGCTGTCCTGGAACTCACTCTGTACACCAGGCTGGCCTCAAACTCAGAAATCCACCTGCCTCTGCCTCCCAAGTGCTGGGATTAAAGGCATGTACCACCAACCACTGCCTGGCCTGGGTATATATTCTTATGTCATTCTTTCTAATCCATTTACATATTGTATTAGTTACTATTCTATTGCTGTGAAGGGGCACCATGACCAAGGCAATTTTTTAAAATATTTATTTATTTATTTTTATGTATATGAGTACACTGTAGCTGTACAGATGGTTGTGAGCTACATGTGGTTGTTGGGAATTGTATTTAGGACCTCTGCTTGTTCCAGTCAACCCCACTCACTCCGGTCGTCCCACTTTCTCCAGTCAACTCTGCTTACTCAGTCCCTGCTAGCTCTGGCCCGAAGATTTGTTTATTGTTATACATAAGTACACTGTAGCTGTCTTGAGACGCACCAGAAGGGGGCGTCAGATCTCATTATGGGTGGTTGTGAGCCACCATATGGTAACTAGGATTTGAACTCAGGACCTTCGGAAGAGCAGTCAGTGCTCTTACCCACTAAACCATTTCATCAGCCCTCAGTTTATTTTTTTTTTTAATAAAAGCATTTAATTGGGGCTTGCTTAGAGTTTCATGTAAGCAAGCATTCGTCCATGATCATCCTAACAGGGAGCACAGCAGGCAGGGGCAGGAATAGCACTGGACCAGTAGCTGACAGCTTGCATCTTATCCACTAGACAGACACAGACAGACAGATGATATAGATAAATGACAGACAGACAGACAAGGAGGAAGGCAGTCAGAGAGACAGAGAGAAGGTGACTGACGGACAGACTGAGCTTGGTGCTGGCTTTTGAAACCTCAAAGCTCACTCCCAGTGACCCAGTCCTCCAAAGGCTTTATACTTCCTAAATAGTCCACCAACTGAGAATCAAACATCCATATATAGAAAGACGCCTACAGGGGCCAATTGCATTCAAACCACCACAGCAAGAGGCATGTGGATTGTTTCTCTATCTTGGCTATTGTGAATAACCCGAGGGTAAGCATGGCAATGGAGATATCTGAGATCAATGTCATTTCAATATCTAAGAAGTAGGATTGCAGGATCATTGCATGGCTCTAATTTTAGCATCTTAAGGTGCCTCTACAGTTTCTGCAATAGCTATATCAATTTCCATTCCTACCAACGGTGTACAAAGGCTGTCTTTCTATTTTTTTTCTACCTGGCCAACATTTCTTACATAACAGTCACCCGACCACTACAGGAGCAGCTCGTGGTTAGGGTTTGCATCTCACTGATGCCGGGATGCTAAGCACATTTTCATATAAACCTCACGCATTGCAATATATTCTTTTGAGAAGTATATGTCCAGACCACTGGCTCAGTTTTTATTTGGGTTATTTGGGAATTTACTACCAAGTCATTTGAGTCTCCTGTATGTTTGAGACCTAACCTCTTAACAGGTACAGGCACCGGGCAAGCGGCATTTCCTGCTGCCCATAGGTGGTCTTTTCATGCTGGCTGCTGCCCATAGGTGGTCTTTTCATGCTGGCTGCTGCCCATAGGTGGTCTTTTCATGCTGGCTGCTGCCCATAGGTGGTCTTTTCATGCTGGCTGCTGCCCATAGGTGGTCTTTTCATGCTGGCTGCTGCCCATAGGTGGTCTTTTCATGCTGGCTGCTGCCCATAGGTGGTCTTTTCATGCTGGCTGCTGCCCATAGGTGGTCTTTTCATGCTGGCTGCTGCCCATAGGTGGTCTTTTCATGCTGGCTGCTGCCTTTGCTCTGCAGAGAGGTTCACCTCTAATTCAGTCTTATCTGCTTTTGTTGACTTCTTGGTGCCAAAACCAACAATATTAATTCCTAAACCAATAGCAAGAAGCTTTCATTTGCTTTGCCCTACTCGCTGTTGGTTCTAGTTTAAACTCTTTTGACTTGGCTTTTACTTTAAAACACCGTGTAAAGTAAGAGTTTAATTTCAGTTTTCTGCACTTGGGTTTCCAGTTTTACCAAATCCACTTATTATAGGACCATCTTTGCCCACGGTGTGTACATCTGCTGAAGAAGGTGAATTTGACATGGGATATATTTGGGAACCAGAAAACAGAAAGCCTCCAGCTTTGTTATTTTCTTCTTCACCACTGCTGTAAAGGGTATCTCTATTAAGACTTTTGTTTGGTTATTTACTTCAGATCTTATCACGTTGAACATGAACCTCCAACTTCCAGTCGGCATCAGACTGTTTGTGCATCCTGCACAGCCTGGACACCAGTGCATGCTGTCACTGCTGCTGCTGCTGCTAGTACAGAGTTTTGTTCGTTCATTTGTTTATTCCTTTCTAGTTTTGTAGAGAATGCCACGTGGGTTTGGAAAGTGTGGGAACTGGTTCTTCAGGCGTTTTTACATGAATCTACCCAATCGCCAAGCATAGGATGTCTCTCCTCCACCTCTCAGCAGTGGCCAATAATACTAGTGTAGAAATCTTTTACAGTTACATTTGTCGCTATGAAGCATATCATTTATTCTGCTACTGGGAATGTAATTGTTTTTGTTCTCTAATGAAGTCTGCTAGGAGACAATGAATCACCTCTATTAGCAAAGGGGCAAAAATAAGGCTGGAGGGGAATTTAGGTTTTCAGCTAAAATCGAGTTCTGAAATACCAGATCTATTGTATCTATTTTAGAATAAACAATTCTTGGAAACTGTGATGGTTTGCATATGCTCAGCCCAGGCAGTGGCACTATTAGAATGTGTGGCCCAATTGGAATAGGTTTGTCACTGTGGGTGTGGGAAATAAGACCCTCACCCTCACCCTAGCTGCCTGGAAGTCAGTCTTCTGCTAGTAGCCTTCAGATGAAGATGTAGAACTCTCAGCTCCTCCTGCACCAAGCCTGCCTGGATGCTGCCATGTTCCCTCCTTGATAATAATGAACTGAACCTTTGAACCTATAAGCCTAATTAAATGTTGTCCTTATAAGAGATGCCTTGGTCGTGGTGTCTGTTCACAACAGTAAAACCCCAAGACAGGAACTGTAAGCTTAATGCTTATTTAACATAAAGAAATGATCAGAATCTGAAGTTTTTCCTAAAGATAAAGAAATTTTCACTTTGCTCAAAAACAACAACAACCAAACTCACAAGGCTACAGAGTAGGTGCTAACCCTTACCCCCAACACAGAGGCTGAGGCTAGAGGGTCCTGACAATCCCTGAACACAGTATGTCATGCTGAGAAACAGCTGCAGGAAAGATGAGAACTCCACAAAACCACGTGGGCTTAAGGCTCTCAACGCCCTGCATCTGAGCTTCACCTGTGACATCTCCACTCATGACTGTCTGCCTTTTCGTAAAATGCAGACAACATTTATATGATGTTCTAAGTGCATAACTGACATTCAATAAATATTTATCTTCTTCCATTACTTTGGTCATGAGACTTCATTCCTCTTTATAATTGTAGTTGTTTAATGAGGTAAAAAATAATATAAATCCTCAAGAATGTTAGAGTCTTGCAAAATGATGAAATGGACATATACATATATCTACACAAACATATATACACATAGATCCCCAATACTATCATTGCTACTCATAATAGATACAATAAAATATAATGCATGCTATATTAGATAGATGATAGGAAGACAGGATGAATGAATGAATGAATGAATGAATGAATGAATGAGGTAGTCAATGCTCAAGGGCAGATTTTATTGTTTGGTTTGGATACAGGGTCTCACCACTATACAAACTGCTCTACTGAGGTTTGCCTAGACTATACTCATGGCAAGCCTCCAGCCTCAGCTTGCTAGGAGCTGAGTGAGATTACAGGCCTGTGCCACCATGCCCAAATCGAGAGAATTATCAAGCAGAAGATTAGAGAAACATACAAGATACACAGCAGAAAGACAAACTATGCAATTACATTTTGGGAAGAATGTTAAAGGTTTAGGGGTTTTATTATAGTTATGAAAATTAATGTGTTTAACAGGCTTTCCAACACAAACCCAATTTTTCCCCACACAAGAGAAAAAGTGTTTGTACTACCCACAGGAGGGTATTTAAATATCAATGGGATAATGTGCCTTAATCCAGACAGTATTCCTTAATCTAACCTTTTATGTTAATGCCTGCAAACCACTTTACACTTCCCCTTCCAAAATCCTTTAAAAGGATTTTCATTATTTAAATTATGGAAGCACACAGCCCAAGGAATAGTCAGCACTTTGAATATACGTGCCCGGTCACCAGCTGCCTCCCAGAGGCGTTCTGAAAACTTCAAATGGCTGGGCTACCTTGTCCTTCATCTTAGGAGAAGATAAACAAACAAACAAACAAACAAACAAACAGATAAACCACAGCTTCATCAAGGACCCACGGTTCCTCCTTTTAATTTTTCTAGAGGGGAAAAAAAATCTAGTTTTTTCTTCCACACAAAGTGTAAGAAGCAAACTTTTAGAGGGTACTACAAAGCCCACGGAAGGTAACAATGTGACGTGTGAATTAGAAAATAACTACAGATAGACTTTAAAAAAATTCTACATTGGTAAGAGATCCTAATAGCCAGGATGACTGTCACTAAGACTATTCAGAGTATATGAAATTCTTACTAGGCATGGTGGCCACACTTTGAATCTCAGCACTCTAGAGGCAGTAGAAGGTAGATTTTTGTGAGTTCAAGGCTCCGCAGAGTATTAAGGACTAGATGGTGGTGGTGTTGTTGTTGTTGTTGTTGTTGTTGTTGTTGATGATGATGATGATGATGGAATTTCTGCCCTCTGAAGTCTGAGGTCTTTGCCTTTCAATGTCAGTCATTAGAAATGTAGCCCAATGTGAGATGTTCTAAAACCACCCATCTCCTTTATAGGACAAACTACTTAAGACCTATTTCCTAACATTCTCCAAACTCACCATCCCTTTAGTCCTTTAAGCTTTTCTCAGTAGAGAAAGCGTACAAACGAAACTCAGAACCGCCAGAGAGCACTCAGACTCGGCTCACAGCCATGAGCAGACACTATAGTCATCTCCACGCAAGCATCCTCCACCACCGCCTCCACGCAAGCATCCTCCACCACCGCCAGCTTAGGCTCCTGCTATCAGCGTAACCATGGCTGACAGACCTCAGAGGAGCATAGCATTTACCTTAATGAAGGTTAGCTGGTATTACTAATTAGTGTAATCCATTTACAATATGAAATAAATGCTTTTAGCCATACGCACAGTCACTGGCACACTCTAAAAGCAAGTGTTTATATATTGTATGGAAGGCTTGTGAAGATCTTTTACAGCTCAGGGCTTCTGTAGCCCTGGCTGCCTGGGAAACCGTGTATCCGAGATCACTCTGCTCAAGTACAGGGCAGAGTGTTCAGCTATAACCCTTCTGCACTCTCGCCTTAGACAATTTCCCAAAATTCCTTTCACCTTAGACATTTTCTCCGAATTAATACCCGCATGAGATCAACCACACTATTTCCCAACGTCCAAGTTTGCTGTTGGGCTAAGGTGCAGAAAATGCTACCATTCCTCACACAGTGTAAAATACATGTTTTGATGTGTGTGGTGGTGCGGACCTTTAATCCCAGCACTGGGAGGCAGACACAGGCACATCTCTGTGAGGTTGGCCTGATCAGCATAGACAGGGCCAGGCTTGGCAGAGTTACACAGAGAGGGCCTGTCTCAAAAAACAAAAGGTAATGTTATGATTAAAAAAAAAAATGAGTAAAATACCACGACATTAAGACATGCAAAACAGGGCTGGAGAGATGGCTCAGTGGTTAAGAGCACCGACTGCTCTTCCGAAGGTCCTGAGTTCAAATCCCAGCAACCACATGGTGGCTCACAACCATCTGTAATGAGATCTGAGGCCCTCTCCTGGTGCATCTGATGACAGCTACAGTGTACTTAGATATAATAGTAATAAATAAATCTTTTTAAAAAAAGACATGCAAAACAAGCAGAAAGAAGCATGCCTGTCTAAAAGAAATGTAAATAAACAACAAAGACAGAAAGAAATGAGCTAATAAAAAAACAGGTACAAAATACTTGGTTTAATCAAGTCTTAGCAACTAGAATATCTACAGAATTATTTTAATCAAAAACCCTAGACCAATATGTACCTGAAACAAAAACCAGCCAAACCAAACAGCTCACATCTCTAACCCCAGTACCTAAGGACTGTGGCTAGCTGGGCTGATTCAATCAAAACCACAAATCAATAAATTAAAATAACCAGCCATTGCAGGTAAGAAGAGTCCGTCATTGAACATGTATGGAGAACACCAGAGATGCAAAGAAAAACAAAAATCAAGCATCAGTTCACCAATTTGACAAAACTAAGAATGAACAAACTTAGTAACAACAGCAAACTGGAGACGCGCAGACACTGTTGATTAAAGCACTGCTGTCTTAGAGCCTCTGATGGTTCCCTGACTGCTTCCTCAGCTGGTAACGCATCCTTAAAGATCCTGCTCTGTAGGAATACATAGGTCACAAACATACCATACAAGGTGCAATGTGAAACTATGACCTTTGCGTTCTTAAGACTTTTAGCAGGGCCTCCATCACAGGCCGGGCTAGCTAGGCCTCACGCCCCGAGTTGTTGGTTTACAGGTATGTACCACCACAGGAACCCGATGGCTGGCAGTAGTAAGGTGTGGTGCGCACAACACAAAATCTACAGTTGTTAATTATTAGTGTTGAAAATTAGTAGCAGAAAAAAAAAACAGTTAAAGAAAAAAAAAGTAGAATTTATCAAAACACAAAAAGTCTTGAGATTCTGGCCTTTACACAGGAAGCCACTGCGTAAACAGGAAATATCCTTGGCCTTGGAGGACTGGGGTGAAGTCGGCTCGAGATCAGAAGCCTGAAGAGCCATAAGCCAGTGAAACCTTGGTGGGAACTAAGATGTGTTGCGTGAGCTGCTGCGTGAGCCACAGGGAAGAGCATCCAGCAGGAAGGGAGCGGCCCAGGTGTGTGCTCTCAGGACCAGCAGGTAAAACCCACCCAGGTCCACACACTGCAGACCTGGGTTTTGCTTTTGCCTTTCAGTAAGAAAAGGTCACACCTGGAATACTGCACACAGGAAGGCCATTTCTCCCCCAGGAGAAAGCCTTCCCTGGAGCCTTCTCAGGCCTGAAGGAAGGGTCTTTACCCAACCTCATCACCAATGATGTCCCGGGGCTTCAGAAGAAAGGAAAATAAAGGTAAGCCTAAAGAACTGAGTGAAAGCGGGAGAAAAGACAGCTGGGGGCGGGGGGGGGGGGGGGTGGCGACGATAAAGAACAAAGGAAATAAGAAAAGTTCCAGAGTACATGGTAAGGTAACTACAGTTGCTGGGCTATAATTGCTTGCATCCCTGTATCTTGATCAATAACAAGTCCTGCAGCTGTACAGACAGCATTTACAAGACACTTACAGGAAAGCAACAGCAAATATCGGTTGCAAAAATCCGAATGGATTGACAGTAGAGTTGGGGTGGGGGCACTTGCCTATAATCCCAGCGTTTGAGGAGCAAGAGGAGCCCCAGCAACTTGAGGCCACTCTCAACTATATACCCTGCACATAGACAGCAAGAGATGCCAAAAGGCATACCATTGTAACTGCAACCAGAAGGGAAAACGGAGAAACTAGATCAATTCCACACACAGCCATCATTAGAATTGGGGGGGGGGGGGGGTTGTTCCACATTGGCAGGACTCAGTTGACCACTTCTTAATGGGTGAAAGAAACAGCATGAGACAAACTCCACATGACCAAGAGAGAAAAGAGAAGGTCTGAGACCTCACTTCCTATAGGACTTGCATTTATTTTCTCTCTTGGTGCGAAACTTTAATCCCAGCATTCCAGAGGTGGAGGTGGGGTCATAAATTAAGAAGAGAGATTCCATGCTGGGACTGTAGGTGACGGAGCATTTGCCCAACATACCATTGCCATTGGTGAAGGTGCAGTCTCAGTTGCAATTGATGACCCAGGACTTGAAGGGGTCATGCAAAGGAGTTGAGGTTTGGCACCACGATGAGAGCCTATGAGAGGCTATCGGGGAAGCCTAGTTACAGCAGAAGACAGCAGTACTGGAGATGCCAGTACCATGAATGACCACCAAGAACAGCAGCAGCAGTGGAGTACAAGCAACTGGAGCCTAGAAGACACGGTGTGTGTGTGCTACAAAGGACAGAGCTGGAGAGGTGACCCAAGCCCTTGGAGGAGCCCAGAAGATTGTGAGTGGATCCCAGACATTGGACAGTTGGAGTTTGATTTTGCTTTTGATTGTGACTGTGCCCTGATATTTTTCCCTCTTGAAGGAAGAAAGTATTTTAGTGGAGCCCACAGTTAAGAGACTTTTAATTGTAAAAAGACTTTGAATTTTCTGGATTTGGCCCTGGATTTGCTCTACATTCCAAAAGATTTGGCCAAGGAGGTTAGCACGGACACAGGTTACTGGACAGTACTAGGAGCTGGGACCGTGGCTGATAGGAACTCTGACAATGGCACAGCACGCACGCCTTCTTCTCAGGTTCACTCACAACATTCACCAAGGCAGACCTCACAGTAGGCACGAAAAACTAGCTGTAGCAAGGTTCCAATCACAGAAATCAGACACAGCAAACCCAAAGACTTAAACCACTGAGGGAAAAAACAGCAAATACTGGAAATCAGATACCATGCACAGGAGTCAAGAGTTACTGAGGTCGGCTCAGGCAGCGACGAAGCCCAGTGGAACAGCACTTGCCTGCCATCAACAAGGCCGTGGGTCTGATCCCTCTTTCCCCAAATGACACCTGAACAGTGCATGGTTGCTGTCACATGGCTGTGATCCCAGCCCTCAGAAGTGAGTAGCAGAAAGATCAGAAGTTCACATCGTCCTGGGTTACATAGAGAGTTCGAGGTTAGCCTGGACTATAAGAGACCCTGTTCCCAAAGCCAAAATCAAACAGAAAGTTTGTACCTGAATGCCCAGCACTCCTAAGGTAGAATCAGGATGAGCCAGGTCCCAGGTCAGCCTGAGCTATGTGGTATGTATGTATCCTGCCTCAAACAAACAAAAAAACAAAACAAAACAAAACCAAAACCAGAAAGCAACAAAACCAAAGCCTGGTCCTTTGAACTGATTAATAATATGAAACTACACCCCATGACTCTAGCACTGCTATCTGTTGGCATCCCACAACAGTATCCTGTCAGTGTCCCTCATGGCTGCTGCTCTATCCTTTCAGTAGCCCAGCAGACACCACAACACGTTCTCTATTCCCGAGAATACAATAAAACAAATCACTAATTATTCGAGTTCTCCGACTCCCTAGACTCACTGATTCTATTGCGCCCTCATCTCTCAGCAGCTTGCAATTCAAATTCTCCAGGGAGGGGGTCCCCCAACCCTTGAAGATGCATGCGTGGGGTAGGTTGTTTTCTCTTCCAAGAATGTGCGCTCCTCAGCTTTGCCAACCAGCAAAGTGCGCAACCTTGAGGTCACTGTCTCAGGGCTGAGTGGTTCCCAGCCTTGAGGTCACCTTCAAGAGCAGGACTTAGTATAGAGCAACATTCCTGGGGAAAAGACACACCGCTTGCCAGCAGGATGGATGATTGGACCTCCAGTAACTGCAGAGAGGGTGTTATGCTGCAAGGTGCCAGCTTGGCTTGGACTATCTGGGCCCTGACTAGTTATATTCTGTAAATCTTTGGAATACACAGACCATTAACCCATCCAACCAAAAGCCTAAAGAATGCCACAGGCAGCCCCTGAGCTGCTGGGATCCCTCCTCTCCTGTGAGCTCTGCCTTAGTTCACAGCCTAAGTGATAGGCACACAAGGCTCTCTGGTCTGTTACTTTGTTACCACTTCAGAACTCGGAATCCGTGTTCCTAGGTCATGGCCGCTCAAACTTGGCTCCAGAATAAACTGGCATAGGCAAGAATACAGCAAGTAGCAACTATTATTAAATTATCTATTTATGATACATTTACTAACAAATGGATCTATGCTCATGAATCTAATAATTTCCTCAGTGGTGGGAACCAAACTTACTCAGGTTTGTATTGATAGTCTCTGATGGGCGACTACATTATAAGATAAACAAAATGTCATTTGCCTAGTAAGTGGCAAAATCAGATTTTTTTTTCTTCTCTCAAGTTATGAGGACCTCTGCATGGGCCAGATTTATTGTTCCTCAAAAAGTTAAGTATTATAGCATGTAATTTTTTTTAAACTCATAATATATGTATCCTGCTTCTTACCAAATGGATAAACCTTCACAAAACCCCTTAACTGCAGAACAAACTCTGAGTTAAGCTTCTGTCTAAGCGGAAAAGGAGTTGCTGAGAAAAGACTTCCCTATCTGAATTATCAGGATCCCTCACTGATGTGTGACTTCCCTCACATCTGACTGGGGTCTCCAAATCCTCACTTCCTCTCAGGGGTCGAGTGCACCCTGAAAATGAAGAGCAGAAGATGGCTGCTCTGTAGGTGAGCGGCCACCCTAAGGGTCCTTATTGTGTGGCCCTTGCACAGGGGGCAGGGCTGTCACATCCCAGGACTTGCTGCTCTGTGTCACTAATGAGCTCAGCTGTGCCTCTTTAGGGAGAGCCTCCCCGATCCTCCCCCACTCAAGGAGTCCCTCCTCCCCCCAACCCTCCCAGGCTCACAGGGAGTCACTCTCTTGTCCCCATAGTGTACTGTGGAATTGCGACTCTGTCTTTTTCCAACACCAGATCAAAAATAGCATCTGGAGCAAGAGGCAAAGGTGACGATTCCCCATTCAACTTTTTTTGCCCAGTACGGAGGACCCGGGATGGAAGCATGCATTGCAACCTGAGCTTTCTACACAGAGACTTTCTTCTGCTTGAAATGAAAGCTAAAAAATTTTAACTGGCTGCCATGGATACCTGATTTTCCGGACACCCAGGAGTTTCCTAATTCTAAAGCAGTAATGAGCACACGGCCACAGAAATACCCACCGTCACTGGCTTCCCCTCTGCTTTCGACACCAGTATATTAGACACCAGGGATAATAAAACTTGTTTTTAAAGAGTCTCCGCTATATAAGATGGACTCAAACTCATGATCCTCCTGCCTCATACACTCTCCTGAGTGCTGGAAGGGAAAAAATAACAACGAAGAAATAGTCATTATGTTCAGGGTAAAAATAATATTAAACAAAGCTCAGCTTTGTCAAAATTAAAAGCCACTGTACATCCAAATCAACGAAAGAAACATAAACTAATAGCACACAAGTTCCAAACTGGGGAAGAGGGAATAACCTGTGATTTCTAAATAAATAGAAAAGCACGAGATCCAAAACATACAAAGAGCACCTTCTAATCAATGACAGAAAAGCAAATAAACACCACCCTAAACGTGAGCAAAGCACAAGTATACTTTCACAGAAAAAAATAAATAAATGACCAACTACAAAATTAGGAAGGCTGCACAACCTGGTTAATAGTAAAGGAAATGCAACTTTAAAAAAAAGACTTATTTATTTATGTGTATGAGTACACACTGCAGCTGTGCAGACAGTTGTGAGCCTTCATCTGGTTGTTGGGAATTGAATTTAGGACCTCTGTTCACTCCAGTTGGCCCCGCTCCCTCAGGCTCAAAGATTTATTTATTATAAATAAGTACACGGTAGCTGTCTTCAGACGTACCAGAAGAGGGCGTCAGATGGTGGTTATGAGCCACCATTCGGTTTCTGGGATTTGAACTCAGGACCTTTGGAAGAGCAGTCAGTGCTCTTACCCACTGAGCCATCTCTCCAGCCCCCGGAAATTCAACTTAATAAAACAAATTTATAGTGAGCCAAAATATCTTCTTCACATTATATATAAAGTGGATAAGGCCTCAGCTAGCCAAAGTTACCTCCACCCTCATCCCTAGGATACACGGTGGCTTACATGGCAAAAAGGACTTGGCACATGTGCTTGTTGTTGTTGTTTTAACTTTATTTTTACTTTATGTCTTTAAGTGTTTTTATCTGCCTGTATGTAAATGTACCATGTGTGTAGTGCCCTTGGGGGCCAGGAGAGGGCGATAGAGCCCCCTCCCTATGGCCCCAGGAACAGAAGTTATAGTCAGCTGAGAGCAAGTGCTCATGACTGCATTTGATCCCAGCAGACTGGTTGGTCTCTATGAGTTCAAGGCCAGCCTAGTCTACATTGTTGAGATCTGCCCAAAAAATAATAAATAAGCCAGGACTACATAATGAGGCCAGCTTCCAAAATAAATCAAAAGGGCTTAAATGTATGACAAAGTCAGGCTGTGACTGCGGAGATGGCATCAGGGACATGCAGCCATGAGCCTGGAATGTGGCAGCCCAGGGAGAGGGAGAGGAAGGGCCTTGCATCACTAAACCCTGACACCTTCTGAAGGAGCACAGCTCCCGGACGCCCCATTTGTGCTGTCAGACCAATTTCTGACTTCTGACCTCAGTACCCAAAGATAAAAACTCTGTGTCGCCACTTGCCACTTAAGACCAAGGAAACTGCCTGGCAATGGGAACCTAACACAAAACCATAAGTTCAACCTGACATTAGGCTGGTTTAGCTGTGACACTGAACATGGGCACGTCACCTCATCCAGCAGCTCTGCTCCCAGGCACATGCCCAGAGGCCCTCTTTCATGTGCACAGCATGTGTGGGAGAAGGAACATCCATAGGGGATAATCTGTGATTTACTACACAGTTAAGTATATAAAAACAGTAAGAGCAGAAAGTTGAAAAACAATGCTCCGTTATACCACTTTTTGAAATAAAACTTGACATCCCTATGTACACATTCCTGTTAACGCACTACTTGTGAGGCTGTGTGAGTCTACAATGTACTCTGTCCATTTTGTTCATATCCAATACACATGGAAAGCAGAGGAAGAAATAAGCAGGAGAGTGGGTGGCTCCCAGGAGACGGGAGGCGTGGCTTCCTGCTCCCAGGAGACGGGGCCATGGCTTCCTGAACCACACAGGGACACATACGTGCTGGTACTTGTTTGTGCTTTCCAGTTTTATTTTTCCAGTTTAGTCCCATGTCCATGTTTTCATATCATGAAACATTTTGCAATTTATAAACCTTGAAAACGTTTGCATCGCGTGTATCAGAGTTGCTAGACATTGCATGATACATTTTATTGCCTCTCTCCATCTCAGTCTTCGGACACTCGCAGATCTCCGGTGATCACAGAATTCATTGATGTTTATTGGTAGTAAAAAATATGTAAAATAAATATATTTACTGTGCGGGTACACCCACAAAACAGTTTTATTGAACTTTAATTAAAATGCCATTCTTGAGATCATAAAGTAAAAGGCTTTATTTTTTTTTATTATTATTTATTTTTGTTTTTCGAGACAGGGTTTCTCTCTATAGCCCTGGCTGTCCTGGAACTCACGTTGTAGACCAGGCTGGCCTCGAACTCAGAAATCTGCCTGCCTCTGCCTCCCAAGTGCTGGGATTAAAGGCGTGTGCCATCACTGCCTGGCAAGTAAAAGACTCGTAAGACCAGTTTATCAGCTGCTCTCTGTGTGATGCGTAGATACAGCAGGCTCTGTAATTACGAAAGGAATCACGGGAGAACACGCCTGCCTCATGCAATCTGCATGGCTACCCGAGAAAAGGAGCTTCAGCAATGGGAAGTGACTTTGCCCGCTCCTTACTAAGTATGGAACTAAGCGCTGAATTCAACCTTCCACAGCGATGCTCTGTGAGGACGCCCGATGACGCACCTGCCTGCAGGTCTGCTGTTGTGTGGCTTCACACCCACTTAGACAAAATCAGACAGTGTTCATTGCTGGTGGAAGTACACTCTGCACACACCGCGCCTTTCCATCAACATGTGCTGGTAACTGACAGCAAATAGCCCAGTCTGATCCCCGAGGCCATTTCTCAACCTACCAAGAGGTCAGTAAAAGTGTCTTGGGACTTCGGAGGGGGATTTCCAGTGAACATGTGACTACGCCTGCTTTAAAATATACTTCATGTCAATCAGTGACCTGTGGGCTATTCTCATTTACATCCCAGCCTTAAATGTTGGCACAGTCTCCTACACACTGAGGATGCCCTTTTTGTGGATGCAGGCGAGCACAGGTGTCTCCCTGTCCTGGGCCATTCAAGTTTTGAGACAGGGTTCTTAAATGAACCTGAAGCTCCTTCAGCTATGCTGGAATCTGCTCCCCAGCCCCTGGATTCTGGGGTGTATGCTGTAGTACCCAGCTTGTACCTGGGTCCTGGGAGCTGAACTTGGGTTCTCCTGCCTGAGCAGCAAACACCTCACTGATGAATCCATCTCCCTCGCACTGAACACGTTATCTTAACAAGAGTGTGAAACAGGCCAGGGCTGGAGAAGGCAAGGGATATTCCTGCGGACAGTAAAGACTTTTTCCTGTAAATTCTCCACCAAAATTATTTTAAATATACCATCTTCTATTTAGTCATGTAGCGGGGACACGTGGGTGGGAAAGATTAGGTCCTATGAAGCCACAAGGAAACACTTTTAAATACCCGCGGCATTACTGACGACAAAGCAGATACAAACGGCCCTTATCACTAGATCAGATAGCATATCAGAATTATTAACTCTCCTGGTTCAG
The DNA here is from genome assembly GCF_000001635.26 of Mus musculus. Classification (NCBI taxonomy): domain Eukaryota; kingdom Metazoa; phylum Chordata; class Mammalia; order Rodentia; family Muridae; genus Mus; species Mus musculus. The sequence goes on from NC_000071.6 coordinate 101,998,202, forward strand.
CAACAGGATTTAAACAATAAAGTTCACCAACACAAACGGAATAAAAACTGCATCTTCAGTCTCATGTGTGGGGAGCGAGGGCTGGACTCACTGACAGGTCTGAGGGATGAACCCTAGAGAGCAGAGCTGGGGACCGGGGGAAAGGGTATAAAATTGATACCTCTGACCCTGAAGCATTATAGGAACACAAGACTGGCCTCCACAGATAGCTATGTGTGAATTACATCACTTCACTGTTGGTCACATGAGGCCATTTTGAAAACCACCTTTGGGGAAGACTGAGAGGGAAATCCCCGGTCCCTTTCCCCCTAATTTTCTTCTTCCTTTTCTTCCGCTTCTTCTTCTTTTTCTTTTTTTAAAATTTGTAGACAGGGTCTCACTATATAGCCCTGGATGTCCCAGAAGTAGTTATGTAGACCAGGCTGGCCTTAAACTCACAGAGACCCTCCTGCCGCTAGCCTTCCAAGTGCTAGGATTAAAAAGTGTTTAACAGGGGCTGATGAGATGGCTCAGTGGTTAAGAGCACTGACTGCTCTTGCAAAGGTCCTGAGTTCAATTCCCAGCAACCACATGGTGGCTCACAACCATCTGTAATGGAATCCTATGCCCTCTTCTGGTGTGTCTGAAGACAGCTACCATGTACTCAAATATACATAAAATAAAGAAATCTTTAAAAAAAAAGTATAACAAAGGCTGTTTGTGTCTGAGGTGTTGCTAGTGACGCTGCCTGCATTTAAAGCATTTGAGGCTTCACAGGACTTACTTCTTCCCATTCATGCATCCTTGCTAAACGACTAAATAGATGACATATGTCTTTAAAATAATTTTGGATTTGCAGGGGAAAATGCTTACAGAGAATTCCTTGCCTCATTCACTCCTCCAGACCTCGTCTGTTCCACACATGTTACAATAACCCATTCAGTGCCGGGGAGACAGACTATACAGCGAGGTGCTTCCTGCTCAGGGAGATGTGGGATTTCATCAGCCAGCCAGGCTGTGTTCTCAAAACTCATGTGACAGAGCCACTCCTTTAAAGGCATTGCACATTGTTCTTGCAATATCTGAATCAGCTCAATATATCTTCTTCTAGCGGCCCATCTTCCTCTCGGAAGGAAGGACAGACACTGTGCCATAAAATACATGAATAGTTCCTTAAAATTCTCCTCTGGTGGAGGAGGACTGAGTGTTTGAAAACACTCTATAACAATGTCAGGCATCATGGGCTGAAACCCTGATGATGTCTGGACGATGTCTCCTCAGGCTGAAGGGTGGCACAAGCCCTGCTGGTCTCTTCTCCTACTGGACAACAGCTCACACAGAGCTGGGAAGGGAACAAAGACACACCTAAAACAGGTTAAACATGTCTGCTAGAGTCAGCACTTGACCATTAAAACCAAATAATAATCTACTACTATGTGCACTTCCTGTCTAAAGGCTTAAACAGAAAACTCAGGCCGTGAAGGATATAACTTTTCTCCTCATCACCTAACTTCCCTTGGGAAGTAACAGACTCTTAAGGTCACAATACAGTATCAGTGCACGCCCGTAGTGCCTCATGTCAGATACATGTTAACACATGCTAGAGATGATGACAGTTTGTACTGAACATACTAAAAACAACGATACAGGACAGCAGCATGAAAGGCTTGGACTTCACTACTCACACTTGGGGTCAACAAAGCACGCCATGGAAAGTAGCTTTTACACAGTGCGCACTCAGCAGCATCTCGAGGAGGGAAGTCAGACCTCAGTGGCTGTGTCCCCCTGTCCCCCCCCCACTTGGTTTGCATCTTCGTATAACTATCTGGTTTGATTACCAGGTTTTGACAGGGGCTGTTTCCATTCTAACACATACCTAACTTAACTGTCAAGTTTCCTGAACACTGCATCTTCTGAGCTTCTCAGTATGTGGACAAGAGTTTAACCTTGTAGCGGGTACTCTGACTTTTTAAAAGATACATACTGAAAATACAATCAGTGTCTTTAAGTACAATTATATATTACTTATTCGGTTTCTTTAAATTTAAAAAAAATTGGTTTTCAACTTAAAGTGGTGTGATCTACAATTCTTTACAAGTTTGAAATATACAGATGGCTCAGCAGGTTAAGACACCAAATGACCTGAGTTCAATCCCTGGGGTCTAGAAGGAAAGAACCGGCTCCTACAGGTTGTCCTCTGACTTGCACGCATGCGTGTGTACGTGCACACGCGCACACACATACACACACTAATAAAAGCTTAAATAACTACACAGATGGTTTCTGTCTTAGGATGGTTTGGATAACAATTCTTCAACAATGCAATGGCACAAAGGGAGATGCAGCAGGGGCTGTACTACAGACTGTACATCTGACTTTTCTAGGACTAGCCATGTGGAACTGTATTCTAGGACTAGCCATGTGGAACTGTATTCTAGGCAGTGACAGCCAGCCGCAGTTCTCAGTCATCCACCATACAAAGGCAACCGTGATGAGCTGCAGTCCAGCCTGTCGCCAAGGTAGGATTCTCAGTGTGCTGGGGATAGTCTGTGCTTTTAAAATCCATAGTGTTTTCTGTTTTACCGGGGTTTTGGTTGTTGGTTTGGTGTTGTTTGTGGACATACGCTATAATAAATCAAGGAGCCACTGTAATGAAGTCTAACTGCTTCCTAGTCTCTTATCTTTTTTTTTTTAAAAAAAAAAAAAAAAAACATTAAACTTTACCTTCTGGAGAAATCAGGTTTTGAAGTTAAATAAGTTGGAAAGAATACTGTGAACCAACTGAAATGGGGGAACACGACAGAACAAGATAGCTGAATGATCTAAACCGGGCAGCAACCAGACACTACAAATAGTTCCCAAATCAGCAAACTACAGCAATCTAACGAAGAAAGGCAAATTATGAAACACACCAGGATGCTTCAATGACGTCGTCACCAGGAGGTACAGATAAAACAAGGAAATGCTACAAAATGCCAGTTACATTAGTATCAGTCAGAAAGCTGGGAATGACCATGTGGAGAGGCTCCAGGCTTCGAGGACACACCAGCAGAGGGCTCCAGGGGCACTCCTGCATCTCGAGGCCTCTGCTTCGAACTGTGCTCAAAGAAATGCCCACAGCATGGTTCTCACACAGGACTTCACTGTGCTATCTTCAGATGCCGGGGCCTTGAAGGCTACACGGAAAGCATCACCACTGAGAACATGCACAGGCAGAGAGTAGGAGGCAGACACCTCAGTGGGGAAGGGAGTCGGCTACCAAGTGTCACCTGAGTTTGATATCTGGTACTCACATGATCAAAGTAAAGAACCTGTTTCTATTTATCTGCTTACCTTCATGAGAACACACAAATGCACACATAAACACACACGCACGTGCACATATACACGCTCATCCATGCACACATAAAACATTTTTTAAAAGTTACAGTAGCATGTAAAGGCAGAACAAGATAATACACAACCATACAGAGCCATTTAAAATGATGTAGTTCACACCATTTATAATACGAACCCTTAAAGAATACAGTGATAGGTTTAAAAAAAAAACTTCAGAAGATGGTGAAATAGGTATTATAATTAGTTTTTAGAAATAGAAAGATACCCATAATACAATCTCCAAAACACAATAATACCAGCTGACACCACCTGCTTTGGAAAGGCTCCTTGATCAGTAAAAAAAAAAAAAAAAAAACCTACAAGTAGTGGCTGGAGACAGAGCTCAACAGTTGAAGGCCTGCCTGCTCCTGCCCTTTGAGGAGTTGACCCCCCAGGTTCAGTTCCCTGCCTGCCACATCTCTTGGCTCACAATGGCCTGTAACTCCAGCTTTGGGGGATCTAGCATCCTCTTCTGGCCTGTTTGGGCACTCAACACAGACATGCACAGACTCCTCATACAGATATTTACACATAACTAAAAACAAAATAAATTCTTTTTAAAGGTATATCTTTCTAAAGGAAATCATTGTTTTGTAACACTTCTGAATTTAGTTAAGCAAACCCCATCAAATAACAGTTTTTTATATGAATGTATTTCTAGGGGGCTAGAGAGATTGGTGTTTAAGAACACTGACTATGTCTCCAGAGGGCCTGGTTCCAGACCCAGAAGCCTCATGGCAGCTCACTCTAATTCGAGGGGGAACCAGTACTCTCTTCTGGCCTCCAAGGGTACCAGGCATGCACATGGTACATAGACACATGCAGCTAAGATACCCACACACATAAAATATAATTCAAAAATTTAAAAGAATATTTACATTATTCATCTAAAACTAAATACTTTTACACAAACTTTAGTGCTCAAAAACTTTAAAAAAAATCTTAAGGAAAATATAATTTATCTGTTCAGCAAGTACAAGAAAAGTCCTATATCTGCAGATATATTTAGCTGGAAGTAGGTTGGGTTTTATGTTTGGGTTTTATAGGTTTGTTGTTGTTGTTGTTGTTGTTGTTTTAATGGCTGTGACCACTATATCCTATAAACATAAATAAATCCAGGATAGGCTTCTCTATCCTCTGGGGAAGGGGTATGGCTCCCTCAGTCAGTGCTGACAACCTGGCAAGTGTTTGTCCTTAGGGAAATGGGGTCCATCCCAGCGACCCCAGAGAGGGAAAAGGAACAAACCAGTCAGCTCCCTCAACCCCAGGAAGATTCCTACACAAGGGAGAAAGAGGAATGAAACTGAGTCCTTTAAAATAGCATCCAGACAAACTGTGCCGTGCTCAATGACGCAATACATCTGATCTTATACTCCCAAGACAGGCCTTCCCTCGTCTCCAACAACAACAACAACAAAAACCAAGCCGACTCCACAGTGGTCAATAACTCCACTTCGTTTATAATTGGGGGGGGGGGGTTCACCATAAACTTCAGTGTACCCTCCCATTTGTTCTGTGGCTATAGGATAAGAATTCTGATTCTAAATGACAACTTGGAATCAGGAATAATTTACAAGCTGTTAACCGTTCCCTGGGCAGGCAGGTCCCTAGGACACGGTGAGTACCGCCCAGCAGAAGTCACACAGCTACTTACCAGAGAATGCCAACTCCCTTGACACAGAAACTGGGTGGTGAGGATACTGATGGATGATGGGGCCCTGCCCTTCACAGCAGAGAGAGGCAAGAAAGGCTAAGGATAAGCCCGGGGGAGGCAGGGCCTTGAGAGAGGAGTGTCTGGATACATACATGGTTACAGAGTTTTCAACTTCAAGAAGAAACCAACAGGTGGTCCCTGGACTGTTCTGAAACCAGTGCAGGCTGTAGAGCTTCTACAGTTCTGCCTCTGCCTGCTAATCACTCAAACACAGTCTGTTCCCCTCGCCAGCTGGTAACCAGCCTTCCCAAGCAGGAAAACACCAGCAATTCTGCCCTTGTATCGGGCCAGGAGTCTAACTTAGCTGCCCTTAGTCCCTAAGAAGCATCCTGCCTCTGAGTCACTTTTCATTCAGGAAGTGCAGCCTGAGATCCTCGGTCACACACAGCATCAGGCACTTTCAGAGAAATGGACTCTGTATTTATTGCCCAAAATAAGTGATGGGGAAACACACTCAGAGAGATGAAAGCAACTTCTCAGGGAGATTGAAAATTCAACCTTAGCTAAAACTTAAAGATAGAGAACTCCTGATCCTGTCTTGTACCATCAATTGGAAGCTAACCCAGAAATAGCAGCATTATCTGTGTGCGCGTCTGTGTGTGTGTGTATGTGTAAGGGCACACGTGTGCACATTGCACACGTTGTTGCAGGCACCTGTAGACACCAGAAGTTGACATGGGCATCTTTCTTCCTTGATCATGTCTCCACCTTATTATTTGAGACACTCTCTCACAGACACCAGGGCTCTCTGGTTGCACAGGCTGGCTGACAAGAGAGTCTCCAAGTACTGGGGCTGCAGGTGCACATGGCCCCAGCTTGCTTTGAAATGGAGGCTGGGGTCTGCACAGAGGTCTCCATGCTGGCACAGCAAACTTTACCCACTCAGTCACCTCTCCAACCCAGGAAATAACTGTTTATTCAGACGATAGTGATCTTTATTTTCTAGCTATTCCTAGCAAAGACAATATGATTTGTTCCTCTTTCAGCATTCAGATAAAATCACCACATCAAGTACTTGTACGTAAAGAGAAGCTTTTGCACAAGCACACACTCACACACATGTACACTATGCAAACAAACTCACAAGCACACACACACATACATGTACAATATGCAAACAAACTCACAAGCACACACTCACACACCCACAGCACACATAAGTACACACAAAGCAACGTGCACGTACAGGTGCACACACATGCACACACACATATGCTCACGTGCATACACACCACACTCATACACATACTCGCATGTACATATTCACACACAACATACACATGAGCACATACAACTCACATGCATACATACATACACACACATGTACATACACATACACAGGCATGCACACATGTACACACATATACATGAACACACACACACAGCTCGAATATGTCTGACACTACGTTCACTCTGTTTCTCCTACCAAGGGTGTAACCAGACAGTAACAAAAACTCTGCTAGGAGTACCCCCTTGCCAGAGAATTCTAATATCCTCAGACACATCTGACCTTCGGGAAGTGTTCTTTATTACCTGGCTACATTTTCTTCTCTCTTAAACGTTTCCTGTTGTTTTAGTTGGTTTCCCCTGATTAGCAACCACACCCTAGTCCCACATATGAATAACACCCAGAATATTAAGGAAACAATTCCCTGGAAGAATCCATGAAGGAGAACTACAAATAAAGACACTGTTTGCAATTAAATGTGATGATATGGTACATAATTTTAAAAAGTCTTACAAACTTCATGAATAAGAAAATAATATTTAATACTGGGAGCAGAAATGAATCCAGCAGGAGTAACTCGGGGCCAGAGAATAGCTACTCTACAGGCAGCTTCTACTGTGAGAGCAGTCAATGCACTACGTGTGGCTATAGTCCACATAGTCCAGTGTAGCTTTTATCAACACTGGTACTGCAAATTGTCTTTTTTTTTTTTTCAAATATTTAAAAATGACAATCTACTCACAATTCAAGTAGCACGCGCATAATCAGGTCATAGGCCAGGTTGGCCAAGCCTACACATCTCCTAGCCACATGTAAGATATCTGTAATGGGAGCTTGAAAGATGGCTCAGTGGTTAGGAACACCTGCTGAGGACACACACAGAGGACTCAGTTTGGTTCCTAGTGCCCACATAGACGCTTACAACTGACTACATCTCCAGTTCCGGGGATCCAACACCATCTCTGGATCTTCAGACACTAGGCACACATGTACAGGCAAAACACACATATTCATAAAATGAAAATAATTTTTCAAAAGTGTCTTTAATAGTCTGTTCTGTAGCACAGGACGGGGAAATATTTTTGAAATTAAGGTGTTCCTTCAGCCTTTCCCTCAGTTCCACAATTGTGTACTCCCTAGTGCTGCAATAAGAACATTACTGTTTAACTGACTGGAATGGCTGCTATTTCTGCAGTTCCTTGTTCAACACATATATATGCACCACTTCTCATACAAAACCTTGCCCTCATATTTTAGGAATATGCTGTAAATAGGCTATTATAAATTCATTGGGAATGACTATAAGCTTTGAAAATGAAAATGCTGGGCAGTGGTGGTGCACATCTTTAATCCCAGCACTTGGGAGGCAGAGGCAGGCGGATTTCTGAGTTCAAGGCCAGCGTGGTCTACAGAGTGAGTTCCAGGACAGCCAGGGCTACACAGAGAAACCCTGTCTTGGGAAAAAAAGAAAAAAAGAAAAAGAAAAACAGCAGTCAGCACTAGGAAACATACTGACTTTCAAGCCTGACCGTCTAAAAACAGGGTGCTGAGCTGAGCTTCATCCTAGGTTTACAGAGCCAGCAGCAGAGCCCCCCAGATCTCCCATGCTGAGCAACGGGACACAAATAAGGAAAGTTTGATGCCTTTGTTTGTGTATGAACCACACATACAGAAAACCAGGGCAGGACAGAGCTGCCTGCCGCGTCCTTTCGGAGATTAGGAAAACTGAGTTATAGACTCAGAAAGCAGGACAGGTACGTATGCTCCCTTGAGATGGGGACTATAGAAAATATTTGGTTTTGCTGAAGAAAAAAAAAGTCTCAGAGCTGGGCGTGGTGGCTCACACCTTTAATCCTGGCACTTGCGAGGCAGAGGCCAGTCCGGTCTGTCGAGTGAGTTCCAGGACAGCCACCAAACAAGCAAACAGCAGCAGGGACTCACTCTTGTAGCTGAGGCTGATCTTGAACTGACCTTCATCTCTAGTTCCTAGCAGCTGGGACTACAGGACTATGGGTCTGGCTTACCACACCTACTTTCTTTTGCTTTTAGTGAATCAAAACTACATTTGTAAAATCTGCATCTCTAGTCAATGTGTGCTGGAGGCCAATCCCAGGCCTTCATACATGCTAGGTACCAGGTAGCTTCAGTCATCAGTTTGACAGACCTGGGATGAGGGAACAAAGTGTCTCCGACAGATGGGGCTGGTTGGGCTTGTCTGCAGGGCATTTCTGGGCAGAGCCATTCCTAGGCAGGTGGGGCTGGACTGACCCAGAGCCTAGAAGCAAGCCAGGAACCACTGTTCCTTGGTGATTGCTGCTTCAGTTCCTCCCTGCAAGTCCTGCTATGGCTTCCTTCCAGGAAGGACTGAAACCTGCAAGCAAGATGGACCTCCTCCAGGTGATCAATGTTTCATCACAGCACTAGAAAGCAGGCTAGAACACTAGATAAGTACCACTGACTACTTTTGTAAGTACTGCAGGACCTTTGTAAGTATTGTTTGTGTCTGTCTGTGTCTGTGTCTGTGTCTGTGTCTGTGTGTGTGTGTGTGTGTGTGTGTGTGTGTGTGTGTGTGAGAGAGAGAGAGAGAGAGAGAGAGAGAGAGAGAGAGAGAGAGAGAGAGGGAGGGAGGGAGGGAGAAAGAAGTCTACTTGCCTGGGTTGACCTTGGATTTCGGAACCTCCCTTACTCCACCCCGTAAGCAGCAGGAAAGCAGGAATTACAGGCCAGCACCTCTAAGTCCAGGCCTTAAACTTGAGATCCTCCACCCTCCTGGAGCTGGGATTTACAGGCAAGCAGCAACACACCTGGCTAACCCGTACCCGTTCACTTCAAATTATCTAGCACCCAAATCATCTTATTAATGTCGTTCTTATCTCAATAGTTCTCCTCTGTGAGTCAGACGAAAAGTAGGGATCGCTTACTGCCACTGGCTGATTAACATCATGTAAGCCTCCTTCCTGGACAGTCCCTATTGTAAGTCCTTCATGTATATTCGTTTGTTTAATAACTTGGTGTTGCCACACAGGGCTTTGCCATGCGGCCCTGGAAGACCTGGTATACTATGTAGCTCAAGCTGGTCTTGAAACTGTGATGAGCCCATCTCAGTACTGAGTACTCCCAGTGCTGAGATTATAGTTGTGAATGTAACAAGTATTTATTAAGTTGTTAAAACAGTTTTGGTAACTATCCTTCTAGAGCTTAGATTTTTTAAGGAAGGAGAAAAACAATGTTACCGCCACCCTTTACGCTCTTAGCCTGGCTCACTTCGGCCAAGTCTGAGTGGACTAGCTTTCCTCACCTCCCCCGGTCAGAGTGCATACATGGATGGCGGACAGTATTTACATTTCTCACCTGCTACATGTCAGAGTACATGTACAGTGACATGGACAGTGACAGATAGAACTTACATTTCCCTACCACCAGCTTTCCTACTTGGAATATTGAAATATTCTAAAACACCATAGATCCACACACTTGTAACTCGGCACACACAGAGTCAGCTCTGAATGTTCGTTCATTAGAGCACAGCATGTGTTGATGCAAATTTCTAACGAGATGTATGTTCAAACTACAAAATGGCAAAAGAAAATATTCTAGTTTCCAAATGAAAAGGTAGTGAAGAGAAAGCAAAACATCCAAGCAAAGCAATAACTGTGAAGTGAAAGTCCACCCGGCCTGCAATCACCGCAGGAGACACGTGTGAGAAACATGTTCCATTCCTTTAAAGATGATCATTTCCCTTCTTCTCAAATAAAAGTAACTGATAATCCATTCCTTCATAAGTGTCAGTTAAGTAATTATCGAAAACACTGAGGTAGTGAGTGCAAGTGTCTACAGGCAAGGATATAAAACCTGAACACACTAACTTCCATTTGCTTGTTCAGTGGGAACACTTTGGCATCCAGGTACTAGATGGCTAGATGTCGGTGACAGAAAGTCAACAGACCACCACAAATGAAAAGAAACCTATCAGGGGATGTGTGAGCTACACTAACAATGACATTGAAATGAACAGGATGCCCCGGAAACACAGAAGACATCAGCTAGCACCAGAGGCGACATCTCCCAAGCTGAACTGAAGCCCATAAGGATGGACCTCATTTGCTACACAGTAAACGGACCATAGATCAAAGGAGAGTGGGTAGGACACATACACTGGGTCCTCTTACTATCAGAAACAGGAAGAACACAGGGTGAGCTTGTGGGGGAGGGATGGTAGAAGACCTTTATAGGAATAGCAGACACAAACAGAGCATTAAAGGCTTACATGTGAGGCTGATAATAATCTTTAAACATAGTGTGTGCTGTTTGGTGGATGAATTCAATGCTGCTTTGTTGACGAAGGTGGGGTAGAGGTGGGGCAAAAGGGATGGCATCATCAACCCAGGTTCAACGTCCTGGGAACCTGTGTCCCTTCGGGATTAAAGGATAAGACACACAGCACTGGCATCCAGCTGTGCGCCCACTCTAAGAGTCCTGATTAGCGATCAAAAAGACAAACCTGGCTATGGTGAAATAAACGGAGCTTAAGAAGATGCAAAGTAATCCCAGCACTCGGGAGGCAGAGACAGGCAGATTTCTGGGTTTGAGTCCAGCCTGGTCTACAGAGTGAGTTCCAGGACAGCCAGGGCTATACAGAGAAACCCTGTCTCAAAAAACCAAAAAAAAAAAAAAAAAAAAAAAAAAAAAAAAAAAAAGAAGAAGAAGAAGAAGATGATGCAAAGGCAAAGGCAAATCAAGTCCCTACACCTTGATTCAGGATAGGGAAAGCTGAAGAGGGCCCCTAATTCATGATTCCAAGTCAGCAGGGGCCATCAAGTCTAATGTAAACTTTCTTGCTTTCTATTTTCCTAGTGTGAAAAACCTTTTAAAAAAATCTAAAACGTTTTCAGCCGTTGGTTTTTTTTTTTTTTTTACCACATTCAGAAGTTTTAAAAGATTGTAGCAATACACAAATATTCACTGGAAAGCACCCCCAGCCTCATCTCCCGTCTCCATAGCAACCATCACTATTTCTTGAATGTCCTTGCATACATTTTACACACCTATAAGCATATAGGTGAACATACACTATACATACTGATTTAAACAGCCCACTCAGATGTAATGGGTTAAGGCATTTTACAGTTGCTTATGTTTAAATAATCACATGTATAAAAATAGAACTATTAATCAAGTCAATTTAAGAAGGCATTTCTACTCACAAATACATCATCACAGTTTCCTAACAGATTTGGTTATGGTAACGATTAACCACAAGGCCCCTGACCTCCCTTCCAGACACTGACCTTTAGGGCATCCCTTGGACAGCTTGTTCTGAGTGTGTGAGCACAGTGGGTCCCATCCACGAATGGCACTTCACTCGGGACCTGAAATCGGGGTTCCAACTAGAAAACGGAAGGGAAATGAGGAATTAGTTCCTAACTGAGACTATTCTCCTCCACATAGAAAGCCACATTCACTAATTACCTCAGGCCCACTATTCCATTCATCGGAAATGTATAACCTGCCAGGAAGCCCAGGGTGGAGCCATGGTGTGGGTATTAGACTTTCCTCAGCTGCCTCTAACACGCTCACTGAGGCTCAGAGTCATTACCACAGAAATAAAACATGAGGTTTGATGAAGGTCTCTGCTCAAGTTTGGATGTTAGGACTAAGCAATGTTCAAGTATGAGAGCTGTTACTTTTTAAACATTTGGGCAAGGATGGCTTTAAATTATCAGTCCTAACAGGGACACAGTAGCGGGGAGGCTCTACCCTAGTCTTTCTCAGATTATCTCAATAAACTTAACAGCCTGAGACAAACCTGCTCTGGACACCCATCACAGAATCCAACCCTGAAAAGCTGCTTTACAATCCACTTGGACAGCAAGATTCTATGACTACTAATTGGCTGCAATATTGAGAAGTGAGATAAATAAGTGAAATTCTAAATCAATTCCACACGCAGACCTCTTTCTGACCCACAGGACTTGTCTGTATGGTCCACTACGGCAGCCATCGGCTTCCCGTGGCTCAAGCTCGTGTTAATTTCAATACATTAGGTAGAAAATCCACTTCCTCAGTTTCACATGTCACATATCACGTGTGACCTATCACAATCCTCTTACATAAAACTCTGTGTGGTATTCCAATTATTATGCAAGTTAAACTGGATAGTATTAGCTTGTGAAAAATATCATCCTGACTTGTCAATATATTCTAGGAAAATGGTCTATGGCTTTTAATCAATGTTCAAAGATTATGTTAAACCATCGGAAGAACAATGCTCCAAGCATCTATCACAAGCCAACGGAAGCCAGTAAAGAGCTTGCTTTGCAAAGCTACAAATAACA